>NC_064641.1:895865145-896174541 GCF_023864345.2 Schistocerca serialis cubense
ATAGTTGTAAACGACATAGACACCTCCTGAATAAAGTTTATATGACATAGATCGGTCCTAATGTTTTGCCAAACTGCAACATGGCGGACAATGTGGTCGCCAGGAATCTGAAGGTGCAGTGTAGTTCTGAACTCAGAGTTCTACACCCAGGTAATATAGAGGTCACAGGGTGCCGTAATAAACATGAGAACTAACAATCCTCTATTCTCTGGTTTACTATTGTAGTGAGACAGCTACGGAGAGCTTTTGTAATCTTTTATTTCCTTTTTCTTTATTTTATTTTAAATATGTGTAATTATTAGTATCACAGAGTATAATATTCCTGCTCAAAAGAAGAATTTAATGTTTTTCAAGCTGGTAATATTAAACTCTTTGTTATTGAACTAGTGTGTGTAGTGTTTCTGTTTGTATTTCTGTGAAGTACAATACTCCGTGATGCGTCGACGACCCCCACAACGTACGTAATTTCGTACACGTAGACAAGTTACTCTCGTGGTGGAGAAGCAGCTGCCGACCGCGACGGCTGCTTGTAAAATTCTTTGACAACCAACATACTATATTACGGACGTTACTAAACTCCACATTAACATTACATATCGCTTGTGATTTTCAAAAAACACAAATTATACAATATGGCGGCTAACAATGACTGTTTCATTGCACACACTTCCTACACGTCCTCTTGTTATCCTGCCTCGTAACAAAGTCCTCTCACATTCCGATTTTCTTATTTTCCTTCGGTCGCCATGGAGCAACGGTAAGTCGCGGAGTAACTATCTCGCTCGCCGGCCGGGGTGGTCGAGCGGTTCTAGGCGTTACAGTCTGGAACCGCGCGACCGCTACGGTCGCAGGTTCGAATCCTGCCTCGGGCATGGATGTGTGTGATGTCCTTAGGTTAGTTAGGTTTAAGTAGTTCTAAGTTCTAAGGGACTGATGACCTCAGAAGTTAAGTCCCATAGAGCCATTTGTACCATCTCGCTCGCGCAGGCGAAGCGCACCACCTCGCGATATATGATGATGATGATGATGATGATGACGAGTACTAGGCAAAGTCCTGGTGTAGGTGGCTTGCCCTTGTCATTCCCCAACCGTAATGGGGATGAATGATGATGATGAAGACGACACAACACCCAGTCATGTCGAGGCAGGAAGAATCCCTGACCCGCCGGGAACCGAACCCGGGACCCCGTGCGCGGGAAGCGAGAACGCTACCGCAACACGAAGTGCTCCGGACCACCTCGCGATATATATTAACCTTAAGCAAATAACAACAGGAAGGTCGTTGAATCGTTACCAGCAGCTAATGCAGGCCAAGGGATACCATATGGCTCCACGTGAGAGCGAAATCTTGCTTACAACGCTTCGCGAATCCACCCTGCACCAGCTAATTGCAACCATACCCACTCCAGGCTGGACTATGTTTACCAAACACCATTGACAATAGGCGATTGGCAGGGCTATGCCCCCCCCCCCCCCCTAGATTTCGGACCTCCCCATCTGGGCAAAGCCTCACTTTTTCTAACAATTAGTTATTGCAGAGAAGCTGGGTGATGTCGGTCGATCTCGCTGTGCGCTGCAGGACGGGCTGGTCTCGAATGATTATTCTCTGCTCCACGACTGCTACTGGGATGCGTAGTCGATGGATCGGGCTGAGTCTCGTGGTGGACCAGGTGGTTACGTGCTCGCATCGGGATCAGGAACGGAATGTGGTGGACATGAAACAGAATGACTAGTCTGAGCCTTCTGACCCCTTACCCTGCTTTTCTTCTCGGCCCTGACATTGTTAGTAGATTGGCATGCTAACATGTTTCTGGACTGGCGTGATAGATTCGGATCGAGGTTTTCTTTGTTCACTTTTCACCATTCTTTCACATTTCCAACACTTCTGTTAAATGTCACTGGTTTTATTCAATTACGCCGTGGATCAGTCTCAACACGATGTTAATTCTCATAATGTTCCTAATTATGGTGGATTGGTTGTACCCTATCAACAGTCACAGGTTGTCTGTGGGCACTCACAATTACATTGCACTTGTATTTCGATAACTTCATACGTAATTTAATCAGACATATATTCCCTTATTTACAATGTCATTATAATTTGCTTGCTTCGCTGAAAGTCCAATTTTCTCAAGTAATACAGACATTTAACCGCTAATACATGGTAATTTCTCGCTAGCATCTAACATAGCCCAGCCACCGTTAGTTTACCTTTTACATGACACTGAAAATTTGGTTATATAGCAAAGGCCCACCTAATTATAGTAAAGCCAACCACAAGATGACATGCACACCCCTGATCTCTGTTGTCCAGTATCCCCAGAAAAATTATTCTGCCTTAGCATGCTTCTCAGACAAGTGCGTGAAGTTCAGTGTCCAGAGCTACTTAGACTCATTGCCGGCAAAATATTGGCTTGCAGTAAGTACTGACACTATCACTCATGAAGTACATTACTCTTTATACTTAATCAAGAACATGAACACATGCAAAATTAAAATAAATTCTTTAAATAAATACAAAAAAGGTTCAAATGGCTCTGAGCACTATGGGACTTAACATCTGTGGTCATCAGTCCCCTACAACTTAGAACTACTTAAACCTAACTAACCTAAGGACATCACACACATCCATGCCCGAGCCAGGATTCGAACCTGCGACCGTAGCGGTCACGCGGTTCCAGACTGAAGCGCCTAGAGCCGCACGGCCACACCAGCCGGCAATAAACACAAAAGTTATTCACATATACATAACAGTATATAATCAGCATCAGCTCTCCTGTGGTTCTGCTGAAAACAAACATCAATACACTTACTTATCTAACTAAACCTATTTACACCAAAAAACTCATTGAAATAAAATCTCCTTAATATACGCAATATTTAATAGAAACAGGACTAATTCTTATTTTCACTTCGCATAGTACTTTTTAATATCATGATGAGGAAAGAGTTCCTTCACCTTTCCCGTCACTGGGTAGGCCAATAGATGTGCCGCAGGATGTGGAATCATTATTTCAAACCGTCCAACAAATAACAATTGCCATTTCTTGTTCCTCTTCTTAAATAAAGATGCCTGTGGATGAGGGCGCAACAATACTCTACCCCCTACAGCAAAAGTTTGTACTTCTTTAACTTATTGTCATATTTTACCTTTCTCTTTCTGGCATTTTCGGCCATGTTCACTAAAGCCAACTTAATCTTTCCTTCCCAAGTGGGCTTATAATGTGGCACCATTGGTAGACCGTTCTCCCATTCATTCCTTTCTTCATTTTGCAGCATCAAGTCATCTGGTTTAGGTACAATTAACAGCGGACTGCAATGTGAGCTGACCAATGGTTCTATCACGTCCCAGTTTATCATCCTGCGCATTTCTTCATTTACCGATTTCTTCAATCTCCACGGAATGGGTTCGATTTATTACAATACTTCTCATAAGGAAACACCTCCAAATGTCGTGTAAATCCCTTAAAAATTCCTATCCTTTCTCCAAAAACTTGGATGCCAACCCATCAGCTTCCTTTGCTTTTTCTTCCACTTGTTCTGCTATCCAGAGTATCTTGCTTACATCTCCTTTCTTTTCTAATGAGCACAATACCATGCCCGGGACAATAATTTCCAATGCTCCTTTCTCCCCTGATGAGATCAATTTGTGCCATTTCCCCATTATGACAAAAACTGACTTTACCTGACGAGAAGTCTATTTTTAAGTTCTTCTCCCTCATAGTCTCTAATCCGATGACACAATCTTCTATTAATTTTTAAACTACTAGGAACACACATCTTATCGCTGCATTTCCTATTCTTACATATAGTAAAGCTTGTATCCGGACTGGTTGCGAGCGGGTACCTAAGGCTCTAACGATCTTACAGTTTCGTATCGGCAACGCCGGTTACTCTGTCTTCTGTGATAGTCGTATAAATAAACTGATGGAGATACCATTTATCGAAGCTCCGGTATCCAAGATTACTCTAACAGGTACGTCTAATATTTCGGCACGGATGGCTGATACTAGCACTTTATTAGAAACTTGTTCCCTAGGGTTTACGTCTTCCGTTAACTCCTCAACGATTCTCATTCCATCGTTGTATCTAAAACAGTTTTCAGGTGATTGCTTGCCCCCCATTTCCCTTTTATCGACCGAACCTCTGGGGCATAATACGGTCGGATTCAGTTTAAATTGCGCGGTCTAGCCGGTCCGTTGTTGCCATCGGTTGTTTCGACCATCACCGGTGGCTGTTCTCGCCAAGACTGATTATTTGTTGGCCTTGGCCTCGCCTCGTATATGGTTTGATTACAGTGATTAAAAATTTTCTGGGTATTATGTCGCGTCATTCCTAAAAACTAACAACAATAATAAACTAAAACCGACGTTTCGGCCGAATTGCAACGGCCTTTCTCAGGGCACGACTGGTTTTGCATGGGGATAGGTGCTTCTGTTTATTACAGACTATCGATATCTGATGTCACTGTTGTAAAACTTTTAATTGGCCCACTAATATGATTGGCTAGTCATGACGTAAGGGAAGATGGAAGGAAAGAGGCTATTCGTGGATGTCCATGTCGTCAACGATTGGTAGCTGTCCACCAATCAGCGTTCGGCTTCTGGTCGGCAAGTTTTCCTCCTGTTGTGCGCGGAAGTGAACTGGCAGTTGCTCTACAGCTGTTTGCGCAGATATGTCCGTGTCCTGTGTAGCTTCTGCCCCGCGACCGCTCGCGCCCCGTTGGACTGGGATGGCCGGTAGCCAGGACGCCGGGAGTTTGTAGCCATCTACTCTGTTTATGTTGTCCGGCTACTTAATAATTTCGATCGCCTCCCGTATTTTGCGTTCTCGCATCCACGATTCTTTCGCCAGTACTCGGGCTTCCTGTAACCTGATACGTTTTCCACAGTCAGGGTGGTGTTCCGCTATCGGCGATTTATTATGTTGTAATCGTACATAGCGTTCGTGTTCTGCTACTCGTAAGCTGACAGGTATTCCTGTTCCTCCTATGTCCCCATGCAAAACCAGTCGTGCCCTGAGGAAGGCCGTTGCAATTCGGCCGAAACATCGTTTTTAGTTTATAATTGTTGTTAGTTTTTAGCAATGACGCGGCATTATACCCAGAAGAATTTTAATCACTATGACACCGGCCGCGGAAGCCTACGTTCTTATATGGTTTGATTACTTTGTCCTTGATTTCTACCGTCATTATATAGAGGACTGTGACTCCTTTCAAATCACCTCTGGCTGTTTCTGTTCTGCTCATAATTTCTTCCGTTAATCTGCTGTTCCATACAGTTTTCTCCATTGTTCTAACTATTATTCATATTGGTTCCATGAAAATTATCCATTTTACTTCCATTCATTTTTCCGTTATTATAGTTACAATCCACCTGCCTATTTTCCATTTGACAGGATTTATTGTAATTATTTCTTCCTCTTTGTTACTCCTGTAGCAAATCGATTGAATCTATTGCAGACATAAATTCTTCTAGATTATCTTCTGAAATATGCAGCAGTTTTTCCCTGATCTCCATCGGAAGATGACCTTTATTGATAATTATCCCACTTTTGTGATCTATTGGTTGATCCCAACATCCTGCTTTATTCAAATATTTTACGAAGTATCTCTTTAAGTTCCGGGTTATGTACTTTCTTCTTCAATCTCTCCTGAATGCCTCTCGACCAATATCTTTTTTGTAGGTGATACACTTTTCTATTAGGCCAGCCACCTACAGACTACCATTGCCTTGGATGTATCCTGATAAATATTAGATTTTCTGTCGATCAGACCAAGCTCGTGGTAACAATCCTCTGAATCGTCTGATAAATACGGCAGGATTTAATGTCTTCTTTTCCGGAAAAAATATTTGTATTTGCCTATGCTTTAACACTTTCTCTGCCGTGATAGATCTGGTGTAATCACTCATAGGCGACATACTTCCATACATCTGTTCGTTTGAGCTTGTATGTGGATACTGCTCATCAACCCCATAATTATACATCTAGCCGACCCCCCCCCCCCCCCCCGCTTCACTTTCATCCTTTGAGTGCAACAAATTCTGTGTAACTTCTCCTTTCCATCTTTGGGTTCCTATCTGCTCGCGAACTTCCTTCAACTCTTGATCTATTTGGCGAGATAACGTTCGGCCTTCGCTCACTATATTCTCTACCGCTTCCTTGATACCTTTATTAACAAACAGTATCACGTGCTGTTCCTTATCCCCTACCCAGTTATCTAATTGTTGCTTAAACTGCTAGTTTTTCTCTTGGAACTTTTGTTCAATTCGCCCTTCATATTCTTTTACTTTTGAGATCACGTTTTGTACCTCTACTTCTACCGTTTGTTGTCTACCCCGCACGGTTACAATTTCACTGCTTACTCTATTTCAATCTGAAATTGTTCGTCGCTTTGCTTGATACTATTTATTTATTTCCTGATTTCTGTCTGTTCATTTATCAAAGTACTGACATCAGCTAGTACTTCAACAAAGTCTTCCCTTGTGGGCAGTTCGTTCACTTTATTGGCTATACCCTTTACTTTCTCTGCTAACTCTGCATGTTCTGTAATTAAACTGCTCACATTGGTGGTCAGATTTGTTACTTTAACCACTATATTTGCCTCTCCCACAGCTATGGTTTCTACATTTGCAGAAATAGCCGCCTGCGCAGTTGGCATATTCGCTTGCTCAGCAGTTTCCTCTGAGTAGCGGATATGCGAGACTACACCGCCGCTAAATTTTCAACTGTTGTTGAAATATTCGCTTGTGTAGCAGACATAGTCATTTGAATAGTCGACATGTGAGACTGCTCTGCAGCCAAACTAGTTTCGGTATTCATCAAAAGTTTCATTTGATGTAAGAACTCAGCCGTAAGATCTTTGGATTCTCCTTGGCCAGCATCTACGGTCCGACCTGGGTTTTGTTCATCACCACTGGGCTGCACATTCGCTTCCTGTTCCCTCTGCATTTTAAACTGTGATCTGGTTTTAACCATAAAAATTCAGTTGTTCACTATTCTTTTAATAACTTTACTCTGGACATAATTCAGCTGTACCCCACGAAAATACACATCAGATTCTATACCCCAGAATATCTCTCCACAATTGTGAACACATCAACAAAAAGACATATATCACTCTGCATATAGTAAAGCATATAATAACTAAATCTACAAATATTCCTAACCTAGCCGTTGTCTACAAAGACCAGAATAATGTATGCAATGAGTTATCATGTCATTCTTGTGCTTGCCTTTACAGCAGAGTAGAACCGCGTGAAGTTCGTATGCCATGGACCCGCGTTGTCGTGGCTGCCTGATGTCGGATGTAGCTCACATAGAAAGATTCCATCATTCGTACATGAAATTATGCAAAACACAGAACATTAGTATATATACATAACAAAAAATACACATCTATCACAACAAATCACAATATATACACTAATTACATATAACTGAATGACCATGTATTAATTCGTTTTTGACCATGAAATACTGGACAGTGTCTATGTTTCACTCCTCGTAGGTCCTGTCACGTTTTAGCCATTTTTATAATTTAATGTTTTTTCAAGCTGGTAACATTAAACTCGTTATTGAACTACTGTGTGTAGTGTCTCTGTTTGTATTTCTGTGAAGTACAATATTCCCTGCGGCGTCAACGACCCCCACAACGTACGTAATTTCGTACACGTAGACAAGTTACTCGCGCGGTGGAGAAGCAGCTGCCGACCGCGGTTGCCTGTAAAATTCTTTGAAATGCAACAGACCGTACTACGGCCGTTACTAAACTCCACATTAACATTACATATTGCTTGTGACTCAGCCAGTTGGGGCCAAGGGATATTATGAGATATATCCAAATCGCAGAGTTCTAGCAGCTAGTAGAGGCCAAGCGATATTCTGAGAGATATATCCGAATTGAAGATTTAATATTGAATAACTACCCTTGTAACGAGAGGCTGCGCTGTGGTCGTGCACCCGAATTATGGGCAGTGTGAAGTGAGAGTCGAGCGCACGAGTGTGGCGGGAGCTCGTGCGTCGCTATTCGCTGTTACGCACTTTGTGATCCAATTAAACGTGATCACTTGTCAGTGGTACGAACCGACACGCACCATCGGTGAACAGTGATTAACAGCAGCTACACAGTGAACAGTAAAGTAAAGGCAGTTTTCAAAGACGTTTTAGCAAGTGTATTAGACACTAAGCTCTAATTTGCAGCACAAGCAATGCGTGGGCGATACTAACACGAACTGCAAGAGTGCTGTAACTAAGAACACACTGTGACCTGTGATTTATCACCAAAAAAACAATTACGATATCGTGATAATTACGAACTGTGACAGTGGACACACCACTTTATCCTGAGTAACCATCCATATTGTAGGGCCTACTTGTTCGCGCAGTGTATACCCAGTTACGAAACGCTACGAAGCAAGGATTATTTAGTGGAAGATCACACTAATCGGAAAATCACCTAAAGTGAACCAATAATTAACTTGGAATTATCAGCTTCAATTCAAGAACGACGAATACCGACTACGACAGTCATCGTCGACAATGCAACAGCTTCTCACCCACTCACGAGGTAAAACATCACCGACAGCCAGAGACTTCTGTGATAACTGATTCGAGAAGTAAGCTCTGTCTGCCAAAAAATTATATTGTAATCTTTCTCTGTTTAAAATTGAACCTTCATTTCTTTTATAATAGACCTAATTTCATTTTTAGATCCATTGTTGTTTCTGTCGCTAGCAAAATTTATCGCTAGCAAAATCTGTCAACTGTTTAACACTCTTTCTGTATTAGTAATTTCATCTTTACAATTACTTTTTTGTAATAAATTCCACAATTATTTGAAATTATTTACAACAATTTCCAAAATTATCAGACCACAATTTTGGGCATGGTAATTATTTCCTAATTAGACGTTATGAAATCTGATGTTCGCTAATACTAGGGTTTGCCAAATAACAAATTTAAAAAAAAAATAAAGGTTTACGCGCAGGACGAGTTCAAGTCGACGCACACAAATTTCTAATTTTTAAGAAATTGTTTGACCAACCGGTTATGTTAAAGCATGACAAAGTGTTTTACGAGTAATCTGATGCCATATGCTGCCTACGACTTCCAGTTTCTGAAGGTGGCCGACGGATGGTGGCATATGGCATCAGATGACACGTAAAATGCGTTGTCATACTATAACATAACAGGTTGGTCGAACTGTTTTTTTTTTTTTATTAGAAATGATGGTGTTTGCGTGTATCGACTAGAACTCTTTTTTTAACTTGTTATTTAGCAATCCCAAGCATTAGTAAACATCAGATTTCATAACTTCGAATTACGAAATAATTACCATGCAGAAAACTATAGTCTGATAAATTTGGAAATTGTTTTAACTAATTCCAAACAACTGTGGGATTTATCACAAAAAATTAACGGTAAGGATGAAACGACCGATAAAGAATGTTAATCAAGTGATAAGTTTAGCTAGCGACGGAAACAACAATGGATATACAAATGAAATTAGGTCTATTACAAAACAAATGAAGGTTAAATTTTTGCCAGAGAACGATTACTACATGATTTTGTGTCAGTAAGAGCTTACTTCCCGAATGGCCGTAACCTGTCGCGATTAAAAAAGTGTTCTATCATTACATCTAGAAAAAGCAATTGCACACTTAATGTATTATAACGCATTTCTAGACCACATTTATCTTCACACATTGATAAAATAAGTTATTAACGCAATTTAACTTACATTGAGACTTAACGACACGAATGGAATAACAGGACAAAGGAAGTCCGAAAGTAGCCCTAAGAATTAACTGTAACACGCCTAACGTAATGTATAATCAACTTGTTGAACAGAAAATAGTAAAAATTAACGGTGCAGTCACATGACCAGCTAATTGGTGGTTGTATTGAAGAGATTTATTTATTGAACAGCAAAAGAACAAAAGTAGCCTATACTACTTTTGGTAAACTAATTAAAAATTTTACAACTATGTTTCAGAATTTTGCGAGCAGGAAACTTCACAATCACTGTGTGTTTCCAGTTTCGGCCTATGGCAGTTGGAGATGTGCTTCTAATGAGAAAAACATCCGAAGACTGGAGGTGCAATCTATAATCACTAAACTAGGATACCCAGGCACGTAAAATCACCCGACAACAGACTACAGTGGTAGACTTAATAATAAGAGCAATGATGAAGAATTTGAGGTGGGCGGGTCATGAAGATGGACCAGAGAATTGCTGCTTTGGTCAATACCAGGAGATACGAAAAACCCAAGTGACGATGTAATGGGAGTTGCGAAAATGTCATTAGAAAACACGCAGGAGCAACATGGGTGCCTAATGCGTCATTAGTTATCGACTGCTGGCTACGTTTATTCTTGACTTTTTCGTAAATGACAGTTCTTAGCGTTACAAAAGATCAGTTTATTTCTGTAGCCAACTATTTTTTTAAGTTTTCTGTCGGCAAGTAGACAACGAGAAATACATTTCCTTTATGTCTAATATGTCTCTTTTTTTCTGCAGAACAATATGTACAACACAGATCCAATTTACGGAAATCTGCTTTCTTCTGCAGATAATTAGTTTTCCTCCATCTTTAACTACCTCTATTGAAACGCAGTGATTACCAGACACCTTACTTTTCTTCATCCACCAAATGCATGTATACTACTCTCCTAGCATTATTGAATTCTCGTATTCTGCAAAGATTTTATAAAATTTTCAAGTGATTGTACAATTTTCTCTCTGTTGCCAGTTACTGTGCCTTTTATCTACCACATAAACTGATAATTTGTGACGGTTACCCAACATACGCTTCTCTTTTGTCTTCTTGTACTCTTTTGACTTCAATCATTTCGCTAGCAAATGTTTCATGATATATTCTCATACCGTTTTGAATAAATTTCTAAGTAGCTTTTTTTACGGCTATTGCACTTTGCTTGAAAACTTTAAATCGCCCAAGCTATTAAAGAGAAGGCCAGTCTAATTAGTTGCGTCATCTGATATTCCATGAGAACGTATTTTGATCGCATTGCGGCAGCGCCGAACTCCATCAAGTGCGAGCACAGCAAGTTTCCCGTAATTCTGCAACAAATGGTTGAACCATAAGACAGGTTAGGTCATCTAACTTTCGACATAAGACACGGCCGCACTTCGTCCCTTCACACTAGTACATCAGCACCAGTAAAATATTGTCAAACTGCACCAAAGTCAGCTACACATGTAACGGTGGGAAGTTGATAATGTAGCGCATCAGATTCGTTGGGCGTCTTGCATTCGTACACATGCCCTGTTGTGTGTTACTTGACCTCTCATTGTATTATATAACTACCATGCACCTCTTGCACCTGATCTCTGCCGCTGTCCACCTTTAGCTGTGACATTGGTGGCGACGAGAAGGAGATTGTTGTATTCACAACACATACATATTCCGTTGAAAAATAACGTAGTCAGGAAAACTCGATCACAAAACGTGCTCATGGTTGCACGGAACACATAAAGCTAGAACTGAATAAATAGTTGTTCATTCAATGAAAATTTTTCAAGTCATTACCAATGAGTAAATACTTTTTGAAGAAAGTGAAACAAAACTGAACACCTTGCATTATTCAGACAATCGATTGACACATTTCCACTAGATTGCTTACATCTACTCCTACACTCCACGACCTGCCGTCAGATGTGTGGCGAACGTACTTCTGCTACGGTTACGGTAACGTTTCCTGTCCCATTAGCTAAAAGCACATGGGAAGAACGATTGTCGAGAAGCGTCCATATCTGATTTTTCTAATTGTGGTCACTGAGGAAGATGTACGAGGGAGAAAGTAACGAAGTAACACGTTTCCTGGCGCGGAACGTTCACGCTTGGAATTTTAACGGTAAACCTCTCCGTGACAGGCAATGCTTCTCGTGCAGCTTCTGCCACTGTGATTAGATGGATATCTCCGAAATGCTCGTGTGCGTGCAAAGCGAACCCACAACGGAAACGTGCCGCTCTTTTACGGGACTCCCCTACCTCCTCTGTTAATTCTTCCTGTTAATGCTCGTAGACCAATAGGAAACCCTCATATAAGATCGAATTTTGTAAGTTACCGCCCTAGTGAGTCAATTAAATCTGTAAATCTTGAAGAGTAGCGACCCTTACTACGGTGAGCTACTCTTGGCGTTACTTTCGTTTATTACAAGAGCTGCTCATTATGGACCAGGTAGAAAATTCTGGTTGCTAGCACGTCTTTAATCCACATGATTATAACCATGCGATCAAAAGTGTCAGGACACCTGTTAGTGGACATTACTATGTGGCGTGTCCACTCATCACTTTTGTGACGGCTTCAACTCTGCCTGAATGTCTGTGGAGAAATGGCAGCCCATTCTTCCTCAAGAGCTGAATCCGCAGAAGGCAGTGATGGTGGCTGCTGGGGTCTAAAGCGAAGTCGATGTTCTAATTCATCTAAAGAAGTTTCTCTGGGTTCAGGTCGGGACTCTGGACCCACCAATCTGCTGCAGGAATGTTGTTACCCCCTTAAAGATGCTGGTTTGTGGCAGAGTGCACTGTCTTGACGATACAAAAAAATCATCGTCTCCGAATTGATCCGTTACTGTTCTCCGTGCACAATGGTATAAAATGTGTTGATATCCTCACAAATTTATCCTTTTCTTAATCGCAAAAACGGGACCGCACCCTAGCCATAAAAACACTTCCACATTGCAACACCACTTTCTCTTCACTTCCAGGAATTCACCAAGCCCGAACCCTTGCATCGTGTTGCTTCATTCATCGTTTCAAATGCTCCCCTCCAGTCACGCACGGTCCACTGACACGGTTCTCTACACCACCTCAAGTGTCACTTAATGCCGAGTACAGAAATGTTTGGCTTACAAAGAGCTGCTCTGTCATTGTATCCCCTTCCTTTCACCTCCCTAAGCAAGAGTCATTGTGTCAGCTGGAGTGCTGGTAGCACGAGGGTAATCCTAGAAGTAAGGTCTTCTATTTTTTATGAGTACATAGACCTGTTTATTTCTACAATGGTTTACATCAGTTTACAGCTTGAACATTTAGCTATTTTTCGACATAATCACCATTTCTGTCGATGCATTTTTGGAGCTGCTACGGCAGTTTTTGTATGCCCATGTCATACCAGCTCGCCGCCAGGCTATTCAAACAGTTCTCTTCCTTCACCTCGTCGTCGGAACTGGATCGCTTTCCGGCCAAATGTTCTTTTAACCTAGGGAACAGGTGATAGTCACTGGGCGCCAAGTCAGGACTATAGGGTGGGTGGGCGATTACGTTCCACTCAAACCGTTGCAGGAGAGCAACGGTTTGCCGAGCGATGTGTGGGCGAGCGTTGTGATGGAGAATGTGTACGCCCTTGCTCAACATTCCTTTTCTCCGGTTCTGAATTGCCCGTTTGATTTTTTTCAGAGTCTCACAGTACCTGTCAGCGTTAATTGTGGTCCCAGTGGGCATCACTCTTTTCCGAAACCAAAAAACGGTTGTCATGACTTTACCGGCAGACTGTGTTTGTTTGAATTTCCGCGGCTTTGGAGAAGGATGCTGCCACTGTTTTGATTATTGCCTGGTCTCAGCTATAAAGCGGTATGCCGAGGTTTCGTCACAATTGAGGCCAGAAAGTTGTCCCGTTCGGTTGCAAGGCGGTGAATAAATGCGCGGGAAGCATCAACTCGTTGCCGCGTGCGGCCTCAGTCAGCATGCGTGGCACCCATCTTGCGCACACCTTCCGGTAGTTCCATGTTTCCGTTAAAATTCTGTGAGTGGTGCTTCGGGAAACTCAGGAACCAACATGCAGAGATCATCCAGGGTGATCCGCCGATCTTCAAACATACTTTCCTCAACCTTCAACACTGCCTCCACAGAAACTGACGGTCCCCCGCTACTTACTTCGTCGTGAATTTCGGTCCGACCAGCTGCAAACTCTGTAGACCACTTACGAACATTTTTGACATCCGTGCACGACTCACCATACACTTCCGACAACTGACGGTGGATTTCAATCGGTGCAGTGCCCTTTGCGTTCAAAAACCGAATAACTGCGCGCAGTTCGCACTTGGCGGTAACATCCAGCGGTAGCTCCATTCTCAACGGCTGCCAAGCCAAGACTGAGCGCCTCAGCGCAGCGTGCGCATGTTCACACACAGCACGTGAAGCACTCTTCATAAGAGTGTGACCAACTGTCACACAAACAGAGTTCTGTACCTTACTTTTGGGATTGCCCTCGTACTTTGGAATTCACGAGTGATTCCTTCGGTTGATTTCATGGGATTTTTTACAACCACCCTCCGCAATGTTCAACGGTCCCTGTTCTTCAGGATACGAGGCGTCCTTCTCTCGGTTTAAATTTGATTACTCCTTGACGTTTCCATTTCACAGTCAGATCAGCAACAGTCAACTTGGGCAGCTTTAGAAAGGTCGAATGTACGCGATCGCTTAGCTAGTCACGTGACATCAAATGACTTGCCCACGTTGAAGTCACGGAGCTGTTCTGTCCGACCCATCGTACTGTTACTGCTTATCTAATGACAACACAACGCTCCTCGCCTCCTTTTATACTGGTGGTTCCACCTCCCGTGAAATCTCGTCGTCAGTTTCGTTTCCTGCAGGGTTGTTCGATTACTTTTGATCAGATGTTCTCTATGCACATATTTTTGTTTACTGAGTGACAGTGGAGCTGTATCAAATGCCTTCCGGAGTTCAAACAACACGGTATCAGCATGCAAAATGTAAGCTTTCACGGTCGGAAATGTCAGACTTATTAAAACATTCGCGCTTTTGTGGGCTGGTTGAATGAATGTCTTGGAAAAACCCAACGTCAGTCACTATGGCAGCCGACATATTGAGAGTCAGTCGTAGCTTCAATGAAGATGCGATTTCCACCTTGTTTTACTACCGACTGCAGTAAAATTTTGTTTCCGCGTCCTCGCACGCAGACGAGTGACATCACATGGTTTCACTGGGCTGCGCCATTTTTTTTTTTTTTTTGTTCCTCTAGAGTGGCATGGTACTACCCGACCACGGTGTCATTGCACTTTGCCACTCTTGGCCGTTATTGGGAACGCGTTTCGACGTTATGGGTAAACAATTTCAGTTCAGATGGTTCAAATGGCTCTGAGCACTATGGGACTCAACATCTGAGGTCATCAGTCCCCTAGAACTTAGAACTACTTAAACCTAACTAACCTAAGGACATCACACACATCCATGCCCGAGGCAGGATTCCAACCTGCGACCGTAGCGGTCACACGGTTCCAGACTGAAGCGCCTAGAACCGCTCGGCCAATTTCAGTGGTATCTAAGAAAAGCACATCGCATAGTGAATGATTTCAAGACATTTGTGTGTATATTACAAAGTTCAGCGTGTGTTGGTGAAACATCTCACGATAACTCGACCGAAGCACACTCACTCCCAAATGTAACAGCACATTATGGTGCGCGGATTTGAATTTCTGCCAGGACTGCAAACATTTATTTGTAAACTAGAAAAATAATTATGTAGCTTCAGTTTTTTGAAATGAAAAAACTTCATTAGTGCCCCCGTACCTTGTCAGCGGAAGCACTGCCGAAAAGCACTTCTCAGAGGTGCCATGTGAGAGAGCTTCGTTCCACAAAACCCTGCTGACATTCATCACATTCATAAATCTTACTGCCGATTCACGGAAGACATATTCCCTTGTATCGTTTCTCGTGATTAATATGTCTCTTTGCTCAAAACAAGGAGAACAATTGAAAAGCATTACACGCTACTACACCCAAAGTAAGCACCAATTTGTAAGACCACTGAAGCTTAACTTTGGTACAGAGAGTAGTCAATACGAGGACATGAATTTGCGCAATAACTTGCGGTCTGTTATTAAATGTCTTATGGGTGATACAGTGAAGGTTAAGTAATTCCTTGCACTTCATAGAACATTCTCAGGAACTTTTAGAAACGTGTTAGTATATTTTTTTAATTATGTCTGCTTCATTGAAGAATGCCTTCAAAGAAACTCTTAGAATTAGTATTTCAAGCAACTCTGG
The DNA here is from genome assembly GCF_023864345.2 of Schistocerca serialis cubense. Lineage (NCBI taxonomy): Eukaryota > Metazoa > Arthropoda > Insecta > Orthoptera > Acrididae > Schistocerca > Schistocerca serialis. The sequence goes on from NC_064641.1 coordinate 895,881,177, forward strand.
AATTAATATTATCACTGTAACACAACAATATTCTCGTTTGTTCGTCGTACTGCACGTAAATGAAATCTACATCCTTGACTATTTTGTATATATATATATATATACATATATAAGTTCAAAATATTATAGTTTGCCACGGGATAACCACCGCTCTTTAAATGGCCTGAAACAAAAATCTCCTGGAAAATTTAAGTTACCAGGATAAGAGCCCTAGAAGTCACACCTGATTGTCTTCAATAATGTTCTGCAGCTCCAGGCTCCGATGACCGCCAGACAGTATTAAATAAAGAACGAAACAATAAATAATGTCGTACAATGAGACCAAATGACAATCGAATTTTTATATTTTTTAAATTTGTGGGACGTGGAATTTAGAACTCAAATATCAATCTTACGAGGTAATTCGATGCAAATTCACGAGAAAATCGACGCGGAAGTTCTGCAGGAATGTTTAATATCTGAAAACAAAGGACAGGTATTTCCGGCCGCATGACTCTGTGGTGGAATGCTTGCATGCCCCGCGGGTGGGGAATTGGGGATCTTGGATCGATTTCCGCTTGATGCAAATTTTTAAACAAACATGCGTTTCTTTGTAGCATAAAACTTATAAAGATGAAAAAACCTAATTTATAACTTTTTATCTTGAAAAATTGTTATTAACAATCTAAAAATGCTAGGAAGTAGGTTTCCCTTTCTTCGACCTATTTCTAAGAAAAGTCGTAGAGCGTGTATTGCTCGCCTGTTCCTAAGAGGGTCACTCCAAAAGAAATGCACACTATTTTTGTAAAAATGCAATTTTCATTCTACATGTGTGAAAGTTTTACAGTGTGTAGATACATCCCTCCCGCTTGTATTAATGCGTTTATTAAAATAAGAAAATTACAATACTTAACTTTACAACTACACTGATGAGTCGTAAGCAAAGGGCGACATACAAAATAATCAACCTTCTACAGTATAGACAATCCCGGCGAAGTCTGTGCTACATAGAGAGTGCAAGCGAAGTGACTTGAGATGACGCTGCTATTCAAGTCTCTAATCTTGGAGCTGCTATTGAACTGAGCCGTCACCAGTCGGTCGCGACGATTGTGTTCTCTTCACATACTCGTGGAATCCGCTACTGTTGCGTTGTCGTTCTGGAAGGAGGTCCGGTCAGCTTGCGACTAACTGATCTCTACTCACAGCCTTCCCTTGTCTAATGGCGTGCCGGCGCTTGACTTTTCGCCGTAACAAATTACGTGTTGCGATATAGGAGGACAGAGAGATAAACAAGCAAATAGGTCAGGGAACGCAATATAATCGAAAACGTGATTCCTCTAGAGTTATTTCCGACCGATTAATTCACAATGTCCGCTTTACATTGATGAACCAAAACATTATGACCACCTGCTAAATGGCGAGTTCGTCCCCCATCGAAACGCAGTCCAGCAGCGATTCTGCCTGTCATGCGTCCGACAAGTCCTTACTGGATTTCTGGAGGTACGAGGCACCACATGTCTACGCACGGGTTATGCAGTTCTCGTAAATTACGAGCTGGTGTTTCATCGGCGCAGTGCTGGAACCAGATAACGTCCCAGATGTGTATCATTGGGTTCAGATAGGCGACTGTTGTGGTCAAGGCTGCAGATTGAGTTTTCATGTTCCTCATACCACTGTATCCGGTTTTTGCCTTGTGACATGGACAGTTACCCTGTTGGAAGACGCCATCACGTCGGAACAGACATGAAGCATGAACAATAACTTTATCTTGGAACTCTTCTATTTGGTCCGTGCTTGCATAGAAAAGCAACAATATCAGAAATGGGATCCGCCTTGATGCAAAACACCTTGTTATTTGTTTACTTATTTATTTTCCCAAACTAGTTTCGGCGACAAATATCACCATCATCATTGAGTTTTATAAATCTAAAACATGCAGAAAACAGCATAGTTATAAAAACACTGTAACACATTATTACATCTTTATTGTTCGTTTTTTGAAATATAGTTTTCTATGGATACTTTCGTACTACCTAATTTATTGCGTATTATGGCATGTTTTTAACAATTATTTTCCTCAGCGTACATCATGTCATCTGCAACTGTGTGAGCGGCTGTTAGTAAACAAATACTAAAAGGTGAACTTAGTATGTCAGCAATATACACTTGGGGTTGCAGTAGTGTTGTGGAATCCAGTTTTGGTACGTACTGGGCTGTTAATTAGTTATTCGTGTACTCACGTTCGTGGGACTGCATGTAGCCGATTCTGTACACAGAAAAACGAAACTTCCGCACTTCGTTTATGTTCAAGAACATCTTGCTGTTCGCGTGTGTCGCGAGAGGTGTATCGCATGCTGTGAGAAAGCTGTGAAAACTGTAGCGGGAATTATGACGACTTCTGTTCCTTATTTATATCTGTGTGTGATGAGGAAGTTGCTCTTTTGCGTGTGTGTGCTTTCTGTTCTGTGTCCTAGGTCAGTTCTCTCAGAGTGGTAAGGAGTCATCCTCATTAACTTACATTTTTCCACATTTAGGGCTAGCTACCATTCATTACACCGACTAGAAATTTTGTTTAAGTCGTCTTAACATCTTCCTACAATCACTCAACTTCGAGACCTTACCGTACGCCACAGCATCAGCACAAACAACCGCAGACTGCTGGGGCTCTGACCACTCTGTCAGCGAAATCGTTTATGTATATGGAGAATAACAGAGGTCCTATCACCCTTCCCTGGGGCACTCTTGACTATATCTTTGTCTCTGAGAAATATTCGCCGTCGGGGACAAAATACTGAGTTCTATTACTTCAGAAGTGTTCGAGCCACTCACATATCTGTCAACTTATTTCATATACTCGTACCTTCGTTAACAGCCTACAATGGGGTACCGTGTCAAATGTTTTTCCGAAATCTAGAAATGTGGTATCTGCCTGTTGCCCTTCGTCCATAGTTCGCAGTACGTCATTTGAGTAAATGGCAAGCTGAGTTTCGCACTAGCGATGCTTTCTAAAACCATGCTGATTCGTGGACATGTGCTGTACATGAACGTTTTATGAGGAAGTTCAAAATGCTGGCTCTGGTTTCCTTTAGGTAAAAAGAAAGTCGCAGTCAGTGACACAATGGGATGTTTTTGGGTCTGTCTGTGTAAATTTCGAGGGTATTTCGAAATGTGTGTTTCATCTAATCCGTTACTTGATAATTACAATCTCCTGGTAATATTCAGAAAAAACATTCCCATTTTCTACACGACACGTAGCGAGTACTTATGACGGATCCTGTCAAATTCTTGGTCCATGTCTAAAGACAAGATGGTCACTCTGCAGATAGATGCCGAAGCGACAGGCACCACATCACGGTGCCGGCCAGTGTGGCCGAGAGGTTCTAGGCGTTACAGTCTGGAACCGCGCGACCGCTACGGTCGCAGGTTCGAATCCTGCCTCGGGCATAGATGTGTGTGATGTCCTTAGGTTAGTTAGGTTTAAGTAGTTCTAAGTTCTAGGAGACTGTTGATCTCAGAAGTTAAGTTCCACAGTGCTCAGAGCCATTTTTGAGGCACATCACCGTGTTTCTACAGCACTTCCCGTGTTTTCCTCCTAGGGACGGCGAACGCCTGAGGCGGATGGGGCGACGAGCAGTGGTGTTCAATCGCTGCAGCAGTAGAAACTAGCATTTAAAAGCGGTACAGGACGCATGTTTCGTAAATTATTAGTGTAGCCCTTTTTAGGAACCAAATCTATGGGCCCTTCTAAAAACTACCAAGCGGGGTTAGCGCAGTCACGCTGGACTAACATTCGGGGGGACGACGGTTCAGACCCGCATCCGGCCATCCTGATTTACGTTTTCCGTGCTTTCCCTAAATCGCTTCAGGCAAATGCCGGGATGGTTCCTTTGAAAGGGAGCGGCCGACCTCCTTTCCCGTTCTTCCCTAATCCAATGTGACCGATGACCTCGCTGTTTGGCCCCCTCCCCCAAAATCAACTAGCCAACCTTCTAAAAACTCACAGGGGATAGTGGCATACGTAGGTATTTCATCGAGCATTGTGGTCAATTCCAGTTGAAATTCTACGAGTAACCCGGAAATCTCAAATACAGAGGCGAGTTCGTGTAAACAGTAATGGTCTATAACGCTCTCTCGGGTACTCCAGAGGTTACCTTTACATCTGTCGAGTTCATCTCGTTAAGAATAAACTATTGACTTCCATGTCTTAGAAAGCTCTGGACCCAGTCACATATTTGGTCCAGCACTTAGCAGGCTCGTATTTCGTTCACTAAACCCCAGTGCGGAACTGTGTCGTATCACATCCGGAAGTCAAGGAACACGACATCAGCCTGCGTGTCTTTGTCTACGAAGGTCTGGATAACATGGACGATGAGATAGCTACGTTTCCCTGTTTACTTAAAGCAAGTCAAATTTTATAAGGGAGATGTTTAGTCTACGGAAACGTCGTAATGCGTGAACAAAGAACATGTTCATATTACCACAACAGATTAACGTCAGCAATGTCTTATCTTTGTCCCTCCTTGCCAAGTAGAATAATTATAACATTGTTTCAAATATGGGAAGTTGTTTTCCTTTCTCTCTAAAGCTTTTTGCAAGTTCCTTTTGTTTTACTTTGTAGCTATTGTAAAGGCTTACACATAGAAATGACAGGATGATAATGATGAAATCGAGAGAATATTTGAAGCAACAGAGAAAATGGAAAAAAATATGTGAAATGAGATAAAGCTCTGACAATTTTCCCGATTGGATAACCATAGTACGGAAAATAAAAACCATATTTTAAAGCAGTTCAGTGGCAGCATCCGAAATCGGTGAAACTAATCGCCGTGGTAACACAACAAAGTGCGAACACGCTACTCCCACAGTGTTTGCATCATTTTCACCTAGTCGTTGAAAGAGATGGAGCAAAGAATTCTTAAATAGACGAATTTATCAATCTTCCAGAGGTTTTCATCTGCGTGCTTGGATGAGACATGCCGAAGAGACAGCAAGGATTTATTTCTACCGTCAAGAAATTTATTGCTTGTGATGGCAAGCTTAGGATTCGAGGAATTACGACCTGCGTAAGAACATGTAAGCAATTTTTACCCGCGAGTTTTGTCGCGGAATAAAAAGTCAGCAAGTGTACGCCTGTTGGCATATGCATCAGCGCGCTGACAAACGCAAGCTGGCGCGTCCAGTCTGTGATAACAGCGTGCTGGTCAATGTACAAGTCTCTCTGACATCTACTGTACATCCGGGGAAACTCGATTGCTGTTCCTGTTCAAGTGGTTTATTTACCAGAGAGCAGACGGCTTAATAAACCAGCTGACGTTTACTTAATCTGCTGATTAGTTACGCTAAAGTAACTTCTTTGAAACTTTGATAAACTGCGAGCACTTTGTATGTTTCTTTGGCTGCGTAATAAGTCGTACGTGCTAGAAAGTTCTTTTAGGATCTTAAGCAGAACGAACATTTTACTTTTTTATTTTTGCGTGACTCAAAATTAAGAACCCCAACTCACTTCTGCAATACTTGATTGCAGGCATAATCGTTAGAGTTAATTCATCTTTTATTACGCAATAAAATGATCTGCTCTTTTCGACGGCGATAGAAAGAGGCTTTCTGATGGTTGAGGAACTGTTTATTAAGTAACATGAACTTCATATCAAAGAAAAGTTTAACAATGATCTATTATTGTTAATGATACTTACTACAAGCTATCTGTAATCAATTTGAAGTACTAGACGGTCCAAATTATGTTTTCCTTTTCCAATGGAATTACCCAAAAAAGTAAAAAATCATCACTAGTGATATCTTTTATGATGATGCTGTAAATTGTCGTACATATATGTGTTTGTTGAGTATAGCGTAAATAAATTTGTAAAATTATATCATGAAATGGACACTGAATAATGGTAACTAGTAACCTGGAGATATAACGAAGAAGCTTGCAACAAGAACTATTGCACAAACTTTTAATTGTCTAGCAGTGTTACACGAAACATTGTTATTACGTATTATTACGTAATTATAATCTTATTTTGTTCGATGTTTTGTGCAATTTGCAATTTACGTTGCGGAAGTAATACTCATAAAAGTCTCACTCACCAATGCGTGCTACTCCTACACACCATTTTTTAACCGAAGCAGTTAAAACGTTTCAACAACTTGAAGAAAAATTTCAGCTGCGGAATGCTTTCTATCAAGAATACGAGGATCAGAACACAAGATGTCTGAAACACTGCAAGAGTTACGTTCCCAATGACAAACTACCTCCATAAAAAAAGGATAAATAAATGGTATACCTACGACTGATACTGACAGAAGAATCCAAAATGACATATAAGCCTAGATCCTACAAAAATTTCTTTTGAACTGTCTAGTTGTGACCAATTAAATTTGAAGATTTTCAGGAGATTATACGTTCATGTAACGTCAAGAATTCTCATAAATTGACAACGCACAGCGGAAAAACCAATCCTAGGGTCGATACGATAAGGCCGGGCCCTCTCGATGCTACTGTTCTCGATATCAGTCAGGCCTCTCGTACGATCACTACTCGTCAGTCTCCCTAGAAATGAAATTGGAGGTAACAAATATGTATGTAGAGGTTACGCTGACGACCAGGCCGTGAACGCAACTTATCTAACCGATCTGATGAAAATGCAGGATGTGATTCAAATTTATAGTTACTGTTCTGAGGATAAAATCAATGTAGATAAACCTAGCATTTTGCAGTTAGGCAAAGAGAGGGGGTTCATTGAAACTGCTCCAGTAGAACAAACAGACAACATTAAACATCTGGGTATACGGCATAGCAAATGTCCTACCACGGCAGCAGCCTGAAATTGGAAAATGAAGCTCAACAGCCTCCGAGCGGTATTAACGCAGAATTTCACTCTTTCTCTAGGCATAGTAGAAAAATCACTCTGATAAATCTTGTTGTACTTCCTAAGGTGTGCTACCTCGCAAGTATTTTCCCCTTGCCTGAACAATAGGGAAACACATTGAATCAGCTATTGAGTGGTTCATATGGAGAGGGCGTGTCCTTAGGGTTGACTGATCTAAACCAAAATCTTGAAACAAAAGGATATTTATGGCCCACCAACCTTAGACACAAATACAGAGCGCGACTGACAAGTACACTACTGCCCATTAAAAATGCTACACCACGAAGATGATGTGCTACATACGCGAAATTTAACCGACAGGAAGAAGATGATGTGATATGCAAATGATTAGCTTTTCAGAGAATTCACACAAGTTTGGCGCCGGTGGCGACACCTACAACGTGCTCACATGAGAAAATTTCCAACCGTTTTCTCATACAGAAACATCAGTTGTCCGGCGTTGCCTGGTGAAACGTTCTTGTGATGCCTCGTGTAAGGAGGAGAAATGCCTACCATCACGTTTCCGACTTTGATAAAGGTCGGATTGTAGCCAATCGCGGTTGCGGATTATCGTATCGCGACATTGCTGCTCGCGATGGTCGAGATCCAATGACTGTTGGCAGAATATGGAATCGCTGGGTTCAGGAGGGTAATACGGAAGGCCGTGCTGGATCCCAACGGCCTTGTATCACTAGCAATCGAGATGACAGGCATCTTATCCGCATGGCTGTAACGGATTGTGCAGCCACGTCTCGATCCCTGAGTCAACAGATGGGGACGTTTCCAAGACAACAACCATCTGCGCGAACAGTTCGACGACGTCTGCAGCAGCATGGACTATCAGCTCTGAGACCATGGCTGCGGTTACCCTTGACGCTGCATCACAGACAGGAGCGCCTGCGATGGTGTACTCAACGATGAACCTGTTTGCACGAATGGCAAAACGTCATTTTTTCGGATGTACCCAGGTTCTGTTTACAGCGTCATGATGGTCGCATCCGTGTTTGGCGACATCGTGGTCAACGCACATTTTAAGCGTGCATTCGTCATCGCCATACTGGCGTATCATCCGGCGTGATGGTGTAGGGTGCCATCGGTTAAACGTCTCGGTCACCCCTTGTTCGCATTGACGGCACTTTGAACAGTGGACGTTACATTTCAGATGTATTACGACCCGTGGCTCTGACTTTCATTCGATCGCTGCAAATCCCTACATTTCAGCAGGATAATGCACGACCGAATGTTGCAGGTCCTGTACGGGCCTTTGTGGATACAGAAAATGTTCGACTGCGTCTCTGGTCAGCACATTCTCCAGATCTCTCACCACCTGAAAACGCATAGTCAATGGTGGACGAGCAACTGGCTCGTCACAATACGCCAGTCACTACTCTTGATGAATTGTGGTATTGTGTTGAAGCTGCATGGACAGCTGTACCTGTACACGCCATCCAAGTTCTGTTTGACTCATTGCCCAGGCGTATCAAGGCTGTTATTACGGCAGAGGTGGTTGTTCTGGGTACTGATTTCTCAGGATCTATGCACCCAAATTGCGTGAAAATGTAATCACATGTAAGTTCTAGTATAATATATTTGTCCAAGGAATACCCGTTTATCATCTGCATTTTAATGGCCAGTAGTGTAGAACGGAAAAGGTCATAGAGCAGGAAACGGAAATGTCTCAGCGTTCATTGTAAACGCGGTGACTCCTCCAGACAACAGTGAGCCAGTTATGACTGACCATGTTGAATGACTATAAGTTGTCACATACTAAAACATACATCATGAACAACAGCTACATCAAGCAAATGGTAAAGAACTACACAAGCAAGGAAGTCTATAAAATGCTGGCAGAAGATAAGTATATAAGCAAATTAGCGAAGAAGTTCCCCACAATCACTTGGGGTAGGTTTTGGCGAAATATGTCAAAATGTAACGTCACACGTAGGGGCTATGGAGTTTTGCGCTTTACACAACACCATCAGCACACATGCGCGACTGTTCAGGATGGGATGTCAAATACGGACAAATGCTCGGACTTCCAGCAGACTGACACTTCACCGTTTCACTTGCGGCACTGCTATCGAGATATGTTAATGGACAAAACATAAACTTGCCATTGTAAACCGTACTTCTGACAACATAACTTCTGAGGAACTTAAGCTCCGACGAGGTCGTTTTACATAAATCAGAAACGGCAGTTGACTTATTGGTTAATGGGTAAGCTCATTGAATTCTGCTTCGGCAGGAATAGCAAGTCACTACTGGAATTTCAGTACGACATCACGCAAGAGTAGGGGGAGCTCTCTCAACAAAATAAATGGAAAGCAATGATGGGTGACTATTTACAGACTGTTCTTAACTGACGGTGACGATAAAAAAAACGCCTTCTATCTGTATTTTCCGCTGTGTTTGAAGGCAGCACATGGTTGCTGTTGTTTGGGGTAGCCATGCAGTCTACGGTAGCCTTGAAGATTTCTCTGATGCGAATGTTCTGTCGTGGAAGACATGAACAGAGACTTCTGGCATACATTCTAAAGTACCATATAGTGCTTTGGTTCCAGATGTGCGTGCAGACGCTGTGCTTTCGAGTTGCGCTGGGCGTTGGCTTGCAACGTTCACTTGTGTTAACGCACCTTTGCAATGCCTAGGCGACGGTATTATCGTCGCCTTTGACGGCGCCACCGTGCCTGTGTACCAGGCTTTGAAAGCTGCAGACACTTTGCTGAGCAGTTCAATAATTAGAGGTCCAAATGTCTTTCGAAGATTGAGACTGCAGTTCACACGTGAAGTTTCTGCTGTGTTTGGAGCTAGTACATGGTTGACTCTTGCTGTTGTTTGGGGTAACCATGCAGACTACGGTGACCTTGAAGCTTCCCTCTAGCACTAAAGAAGATATCTGATTTTATGGAAGCATTCTTTCACCAACCCACAAATCATCTTCTGTAAGAATTATTATCGTATATTTTATATCCTACTCAAGGACTATACAAAAATTATCAGAATATCTACTTATTTATGGGTGCATAGCACACTTTTAAGTTTCTTAAGAAAACGTTTTATTTTCTCAGGAATGCATGGACACATGCAGCTCTCATACAACAGGAATGTCTGTAATCCATTTCTGTTTAACAGGTGTAGTACCATTCGAGTTTCACACAGTATAGCATTCAAGAGGACATTGATTAAATAAATAAATTTTAGAAAGCTAATGAATAATAAAAAACAAAAACAGAAAAAATATCAGGAGGACACCGTCGTCGCCTGGAGCAACCAGAATGATAGTGTGGAGATTCCGGCGAATGGCGCGCTCTGAGTTACGAGAAGCCAAAGTGGAAAAAACAAAACGAAAACCGAGGAACGGACGCACAAGACAATTAGGAACTAATAGTGGAATAAACCGGAATCCAGCTCTTTGAGAAGACAAACTTGAAGCCGCCGCCAAGCTGCGACTCTTTCAGTAAAGCGAGCGTAAATGTAAACTGATTACACCTGAAAACAAATGGCAGTGAAGCTAGGTCAAATATGGCTAGTGGACATGTGGGTTGAAGGAGAGAAAAAAAGAAGAAAGATGACTAAACCACGCCTGTGTGGTATCGCTCGACTCAGAGGTAAGTCGGTTTGAATCCTGGTTCACTGCTAGTATTTTGTCGGCAAGTGGAGGGGAGTTGGTAGCTTAAAGTTCCTCATGATCACACTTTGCACCAAAGTCATGTATTATATTGCAAACCCCTCTGCGGTGTCTCACGAAATGAGAGCATGTGACACTGTTCATGGTGACCCGTCCATCAGATGTGGGTTTGAGCGCGGCTGTGCCCTTAGCGCTATGTGACAGCACCTAGTTTCACGACCTTCCTTCCCTAATCATCATCATCATCGTCGCCATACAACACGAACACTGTACCACACTACACACACATCCATTACCCTCACCTATACACAACGCGTACTCATATGCCACAACTCTCATATACACTATGTGATCAAAAGTATCCGGACACCTGGCTGAAAATGATTGACACGTTGGTGGCACCCTCCATCGGTAATGCTGGAATTCAGTATGGTGTTGGCCCACCCATAGCCTTGATGACAGCTACCATTCTATCAGGCATACGTTCAATCAGATGCTGGAAGGTTTCTTGGGGAATGGCAGCCCACTCTTCACGGAGTGCTGCACTGAGGAAAGTTACCGGATTCAGGTCAGGGCTCTGTGCAGGCCAGTCCATTACAAGGCTGTTATTGTAGTATAACCACTCCGCCACAGGCCGTGCATTATGAACAGGTACTCGATCGTGTTAAAAGATGTAATCTCCGAAGTGCTCTTCAAAAGTGGGAAGCAAGAAGGTGCTTAAAACATCAATGTAGGCCTGTGCTGTGATAGTGCCATGCAAAGCAACAAGGGGTGCAAGCCCCCTCCATGAAAAATACTACCACACCATAACACCACCGCCTCCGAATTTTACCACTGGCACAACACACACTGGCAGATGACGTTCACTGGGCATTCACCATACCCACAGCCTGCCATCGGATCGCCACATTGTGTGCCGTGATTCGTCACTCCGCACAACGTTTTTCCACTGTTCAATCGTACAGTGTTTACGCTCATTACACCAAGCGAGGCGTCGTCTGGCATTCACTGGTGTGATGCGTGGCTTATGAGCAGCCGCTCGACCATGAAATCCAAGTTTTCTCACCTCCCGCCTGTCATAGTACTTGCAGTGGATCCTGATGCAGTCTGGAATCCCTGTGTGATGGTCTGGGTAGATCTCTGCCTATTACACATTACGATCCTCTTCAACTGTCGGCGGTCTCTGTCATTCAACAGATGAGGACGGCCAGTACACTTTTGTGCTGTGCGTGTCCCTTCACGTTTCCACTTCGCTATCACATCGGAAACAGTGGACCTGGGGTGTTTATGAGTGTGGAAATCACGCTTACAGACGTATGACACAGGTGACTCCCAATCACCTGACCACGTTTTATGTGCGTGAGTTCCGCGCTATTCTGCTGTCTCACGATGTCTAATGACTACTGAGGTCGCTGATATAGAGTACCTGGCAGCAGATGGCAGTACAATGCACCTACTATAAAAAACGTATGTTTTTGGGTGTGTCCGGATACTTTTGATCACATAGTGTATCTGCAAGGAATGGGCACTGTGCACTGCGCGTGAAAATCGTTTCCCGAATAGGAGGCTGAGCCTACCCCTCGGGGTCTCCCAGCCAAATAAGTCACACGACTTTACTTTACTTTGTTTGTAGTATATATGAATGACCTCGTGGATAACATCGGAAGCTTCGTGAGGTTTGTTGAAGCGATGCTGCTGTCTAAAGAATAGTGGCAACGCCAAAGACTAGCGAAGGGAAAGAAGACCCGTGGAGGATCGATGGTTGGTGTAGGAACTGCCATGCAATCAGAAATAAAAGTAAGCGGTTGGGCGTAAATGGGCGAAAGGATCCGTTCCTATTCGATTACGCTACTGGTGAAAAATCGCTGGAAACATTATCAACTAAAGCAGAATGACCTCATAAAACTAATTCTAGGTAAAGCCGATGCCAGATTAAGTACTGCTCTTCATTTTCCGACTATCAACAACTAGGATTAATAAAAGAGATATTGGAGACCGAACGAAGAGAGGCATGTTTCGTCACAGGATCGTTTAATCCATGGGAGAGCGTTATGGGGATGTTCAACCAACTCCACAGGCAGACCGTTCACGGAGAGGGTTATTGTGGAAATTGCGATAGTGCAAATTAGAAGAAGATTCGGGCAACGTATTACTTCCCCCGACGTACATCTCGAGATATGAGCACAACCCAAAATCAGAGGTATCAGAACTGATGCGGAGGTTTATAGGCAGCCGTTCTCTCACACCCCATTTTCGAATAAAACAGACAACGTGGAAAACGACAGCGTTACCACAGGTACCCTCCGCCACATACCGCAAGGTGGAGGCTTGTGGAGTACAGATACAAGTGTAGATGTCGTGTGCAGAATATTTACTGCACTCATTACCAACCGCTTGAAAATTTGTATTCTACTGCAAGCAAAGGAGGAAGCTGGTTTTAGAAGTGGCTAGAACAATGGATCTTCAGCATGTCGTAAATGAAATTATACTGGGTGTTTTACAATTCACTTTACGCACTTCTAGAGGTTGTAGAGGGGACTTAGTAGATCAAGTTTTACACAGGAGCGCATGTCCGGAAACGTCATCCAACGGCGCTACAGAGTGTCAACGTTATAGGCACCGGAAGCCTGTAAATGTATTTATATGCAAGTTGATTCTGCGATGATATTACGAAGTTTCTGCGATGATAAAGAAGGATAAATATATAAATTTGAGCCAAGGGTCCCTGTTCCGGAAACGAATGATTCGAAAATTATAAGCGAAAATCGTTCTTATGCCTCTAACAGGGGAATACGTATACCGGTACCGTTGTTCCTAGGATTGCAGGGGGAGCAATGTTTAGAGGTGGTAGAGGTGTCTGATAAACATACGCTCAAAAATGCCTACCTTAAGAGGTGTGAGCATTTGTTCAATAGAGGAGATGTGTTTCGCAGTAGCGAAGATGAACATGTGCTCATAGCCCCTTAGGTATTCATTTTAGAGGCCACGTTTACTCGACAATTTTTCCTTGTTTTGGTCCATACTACCGCCACTGAAAATTGCCTACCCTACAGTCTTAGCAACAACAGTATCAGTAGTACTGTCAGAGGTATCAGAACGGTTTTCGATTACAACTTTCGAATCGTTCGCTTCCGGTACAGGGACTCTTGCCTCAAACCGATACATTTATCCTTCTCTAGAATCTTATAAAGGATTATGGAATCAATCTGTATACAAACACATTTTCAGGCGTCAGCACGAATAACTGTGATGCATCATTGAATGATGTGGACGTGAGTTCCTACGTAAAACTCGATCTACTAAGTTCCCTCTACAACTTTTAAGTAGTAGGGTAATGGGGCTCCTAGTGCAATTTTGATATCAATTTGATATGCAAATTAATTAAATTGCTCAATTAATCACCTCCCCCAACAGACTGCTCCACCCCACCGAACCAGAACCACCTCCTCACCCCCCCCCCCCCACCAGATGAGATCATGCATTTGACCAAGCAGGCACTTGAGTCCCCACTCCCTCCCCATGCCTCCCATTCCCCAGCTCCCACCTATCCTAATGGTGAGAATTCCGAATTTTGGCGAGAATCTCGAATTTTCAAGGGAATTTTCTTTGTCCCAGGGATATGCTGACCTCCTACCCCACCCTACGTGAACATGCCTTGTAACAGAACCTTCTAACATCACCTACTAGAGAGCCCTATAAGATTCATCCCATACATCAAAAACGAGTACAGTATGCTTGATGACATCTAACATTTTTTGCTCCATAACTCCCCTGTAGCAATCTGTGTGTAAAGTTTCTGTCATCAGCGGAAAATCATTCGCAGTAGTAGCAGATTCTTGCATTCTAGTTTTGTAAGTAATCTGATCGTCACAGAATATCCTGTTTCGCAGAGTCTACTCACATGTCGGGAAAAACACTATCGTTTCCAGATCGCACAATGAACTGTAATGCAACTGGTGTCTACTTTATAATTAGGGGTTATGATGCATGAAATAAAACAGGACCTGTGGTAACACTTATTTTTAATCACACAATCATGACGATAATAATAGAAACAGTATGGTTCCACAAAAATACAGTTTATTTCTGTTGCTTTTATGGGCATAACTGGTGTAGTCTGAGAGCATTCTGCATGTTCAAATTACAGATTGTCATGCATGAGTGCATTACATTCTTAGCATATTCGAGAGCACTCCTCATCATTATTTTGTAACGTCCAGAATAGGCACAAAATTATGAACTATTTGCATCCAAAGTTTAACCAGTCATACCACTCACTGTAATAGAACCTCCTGTAAGATTTCTCCAATACATCGAAGACAAATACCATCTGCATGCTTATATTTGACGTTTTTGCTCCATAACTCCGCTCTACCGACCTGTGTGTAAAGTTTCTGTCACCCAGCGGACCATCATATGCAATAGCTTTCTACCTTCGTAAGCAACTGGATGATCACAGAACAGCCTGCTTCACGCAATCTCTGCACATGTCAGAAAAAGACTATCATTTCCAGGTTCCACAATGAGCTGTTAATTCAAGTGGTGTCAACTTTATAATTAGAGATTAAGAAGTATGAAATAGCACAGGAGTTGTGATAACACCTATTTTTAAACACACAGTCGTGACAATAATAATAAAAAGAGTCATGATTCCACGAAAATAGATACAGTCAATTTCTATTGGTTTCATGAGCAAAATATGTGTGGTTTGAGAGCATTCTGGGTGTTCAAATTATCAACTGCCATGCACAAGGGCATTACATTCATTTCAGATGAATGAAATACCGATACAGATCTGCATTTACACAGTCATTCATTATGTCTGAGAGTACTTCTCATCGTTATTTTGTAACATCCAGAGTAGGTAAAAAAACCACAACTATCTACATCCAAACTTTAACCAATCATACAGGGTGACAATTATTGAACTATATGAAGAAAAAACGTAAATTAGTTACAAACTATGGCGTGCACACACGTTTCAGAGTTTCAGAGTTTCCACAATTCACAGTTATGTACATGATTACTGTTTTGTTGTTGATCATCACAAGAAGGTGCTGTTGACAACGTGCAAGGGGTAGTGGAAATAAAAAGAGGTACTGCTATATTACTGGTGAAAAAAAAAATGTGGAGGGCATCGCAGCGTATGGAAATAGGATGAGTCTGCAGCATTGAGGAATGCTTTGAAACAACTGTCTGAAGGTGATGACCTTTATTTAATCCCATGCTACACAGTGACAAGTAGCAGATGGCTAGTGCTCCACCAAGGCTCTCTCCATCTCAAACAAATGCTGTCAGTCAATCAGTATGTTGTTGTCAAAAGTGTACCAATGGACAGATGTGGAGGTGAAGACACTATCAATATAGGATGATGTACTGTAATAAGCATTGCAGTTGATAGCATGATCAGTTTCAACACCAGCCAGTGACACAGCAGAACGCTTCCCAATTTTTGTATCATTACTAAATCACCCATCCACTACTTTGCAAGTACCATATACTAGATTGCGAATGCAGATAGATGACTGTGCAATATATTTGAGCATATATACCAAAGTATACCGACAGTGTCCTACACCGATGCAGTTAGGTTATCTACATACTTCTAGCACATAAATCATACTGCAGAATTTATGGCCCTCTTTCCCTGTGTGAATGGGAGACACAGAGTATTCCCGCATTCATAGGATAAAGCTGGAAACTGAGAGATTCCCCCCCCCCCCCTTACATGTCTTGACCAATCCTCCCTGCAGCAAAATCGCCAGTAATCTGCAACTGACCCAAAGTATGAGGATGTTAATCACACTACATTCCACATCTCATGAAAGAACAGAGCGAGCTGTGTCCATAATTGCTTTTCAGCGAAGACTGTTCTGGACCAGTCTTACACACAGCACCCACTCAAGTGCACAAGATCTCTCCAGATCCATGTATGTCGAGGAGGTTAGCACCCCTTATCAGTAGACATGAGAGTGTTGAGGTGATATAACAGATGGTGAAGAAGAAACGTGTGGTTTATACATGAAGGGGCTTCAGACAGATACGGTGATATAACAGATGGCTAAGAAGAAACATGTGGTTTATACATGAGGGAGCTCCAGACGGATGGAGATTGAAATATCTCACGTAAATCAACCGATCTATCAATTCTGAAGTATTATTCTACTGTCTGGAATCAGTACCGAGACGTTTTAAATGCCATTACTTTGAAATAAAACAAGGTAACATCAGCTAAACTAAAATCACAAAAAACATTTTTTCCCTTACTTTCAGTTCTGCGAACTTCCGTATTACGTCTTTTAAATTTATTTGATCAACAATTTCACGCTCAGTCTAAATACCTGCAATGCTTCAGTATCATTTCTTTGGTCATGGTATTAAATTGTATGTATTATTCAGGGTGCCCCATTTATATTGACCTCCCTAAATAACTTTTTGTCCAGATGCAAATTACAAAATGTTTCAAGCAAATGTTCTCTTTAGCCGTCAGGGGGACATCAATCAGCATGATTGCCTTCGTTGTAGCTTTGTTTTTTACAAAGACGTGAACAACGGTATGACTTCTTTAAATGGCACCCCGTATTTTTATTCGGTAATTCATTTCCTCTCCTAAAGAGCTATTCAAAAATGTATCACAATGAACCATTCACTGAAACACAACGTTATTAATTACATAACACAACATTCACGTTGACGCTCCCAGCGGTTAGTACAAGTACTCGGGGTAATGGAACACATCCACGTGCTGACGTTGACGGGGGACAAATGTAAACCTAAGTAGAATGCACACCCGTCATTCTGTCAACCATCGTCAGTTGAAGAGTTGTGCAAGTAGAATGTGTTGTGACTTGGCAAGACAGCCAAGCCACTACGGGGTGAAGCCGAAAGGCACGCGTTTAAGCTCACGCAGGAGGGCGTGAGGTCTGGAACAGGACACGGAAATGAACTAGCAAAAACAGGACGTAGCTGTGGAATACTTAACTTTAATCCATAATTGGTGAACATCGGTCTGACGGTACATGCATCACAAGATAAATAGCAAATGATAATGGCGCCTTGCTAGGGCGTAGCAAATGACGTAGCTGAAGGCTATGCTAACTATCGTCTCGGCAAATGAGAGCGTAATTTGTCAGTGAACCATCGCTAGCAAAGTCGGCTGTACAACTGGGGCGAGTGCTAGGAAGTCTCTCTAGACCTGCCGTGTCGCGGCGCTCGGTCTGCAATCACTGATAGTGGCGACACGCGGGTCCGACGTATACTAGCGGACCGCGGCCGATTTAAAGGCTACCACCTAGCAAGTGTGGTGTCTGGCGGTGACACCACAGAATGTACACCAACGAAGAAAAAGTAGAAACGCTACTCATCTATGGGTAATGTAAGTTAGCAGAATATTAATTGCAATGCTGCCGGCCTGTGTGGCCGAGCGGTTTTAGGCGCTACAGTCTGGAACCGCGCGACCGTTACGGTCGCAGGTTCGAATCCTGCCTCGGGCATGGATGTGTGTGATGTCCTTAGGTTAGGTAGGTTTAAGTAGTTCTAAGTTCTAGGGGACTCATGACCACAGCAGTTAAGTCCCATAGTGCTCAGAGCCCTTTGAACCATAATTGCAATGCTGTTTACTATATGTACGGGTACATTTAGTACAGTAGTTCAGTCCTTTTAAATACTGTTGTGTAGAGTAAGCATACAGTAAAGGCTATCCTTCCTACAAACTGCATCGACATGACGTTTCTTAAATTGTTGTTGAAGGTAGGCGAAGTGCTACACAGGCAGCGGAACTGTACAGAGAGCGATATCCTGATAAGAACCCACCTTTCCGACCGATGTTTTCTCGTCTTGTTGCGACGCTTCAGGAAACGGGAAGTTTCAATCCACGACAACGCAATCGTCATAGCATTCGCGCAGACGAAGCTACCGAAGTTGCTGTTCTCGCTTCCGTTGCTATGAATCCACATGTGAGCACACGAAAGCTTGAACACGAGATTGGCATTCCTAACACCAGTGTACATCGTATTCCTACACGTCACCGGTTCGTCATTACCATGTACACCTACATCAAGAATTGCATGGGAATGATTTCCAGACTCGTGTACAGTTCTGTCAGTGGGCACAGCAGCAAATCCTCGCCAACCCGAAAGTCTTCTCCAATGTTCTATTTACCGATGCATGTTCCTTCTTAAACAAAGGACAGTTAAATACATTGAACATGCGTTATTGGTCCAGCGACAACCCACGATGGCTTAGACAGGTGGAATACCAGCGTCAATGGAGAGTTAACGTCTGATGTGGGATGCCTGGAACTACAATTCTTGGCCCTTATTTCATCAATGGTAGTCTAAACGGCACAGCGTATGCCAACTTCTTCAGACGAATTCTTCCTCCTCTTCTGGATGAAGTGCCACTAAGAACCAGAATGCTTATGTGGTATCAACACGATGGATGTCCAGCACATAAAGCCTTGCGTGCACGTCGTGTTCTGAACCGAAGGTATCCTGCCAGATGGATTGGTCGAGGAGGAACAGCTACTTGTCCTGCTAGATCTCCTGATTTAAATCCTCTGGAATTTTTTCTGTGGGGATGCATTAAAGACGTTGTCTATCGGGATATTCCAACAACTGCAGAGGACATGCAGGAACGTATCGTGCTTGCTTGTAATTCTTTTCAGCAGGAAACACTGGAAGCAGTAAGTAATTCTTTCATTCAACGATAGCACTAGTGTATCGGCGTCCAAGGTCACCACTTTGAGCAACTTTCAATGTTCTACTCCTGGGCAACGGTACAGGAGAGTCAAAGTCAATTTTGTATTATGTTTATACTTGGTTTTCATTTTTTTTCTGACAACTCTAGCAAGTAGACGAGTTTGTGATTCCAGGCTCAAAGTCAGTGTTGTGTTATGTAATTAATAACATTGTGTTTCAGTGAATTGTACACTTTAATACATTTTTGAATAGGTCTTTAGGAGAGGAAATGAATTGCCGAGTCAAAAATTCAGGGTGCCACTTAAAAAAGTCATACTGCTGTTCATATTATGTAAACAACCTACAATGAAGGCAATTACGCTGATTGATGTCCCCCTGACGGCTAAAGAACATTTTCTTGAAACATTTTGTAACTTGCATCTGGACAAACAGTTATTTAGGGTGGTCAAGATAAATGGGACACCCTGTATAAGGATTGAAAACCATTACTATGATGATAAAGTTGTTCAGCTCTATTGTCTGGTGCATTCAGTGCTTGATTGATTGTAAAATTTAATGTGACGTATTTTGTATTGGTCTATGGCGTCTCTGAAGGGCTCATCTTGTACTTCGTATGATACCTTCCTTTTTATTCTTATGACGAATTCTTATGCGAATGGCGCTCGGGTACCGCTCGCTTTGCCGCGAGCTACGTAACAATAGGTGACACAACCGCGCGACTGTGGTGTCTCGGGGAGAGCGAAGCATTTTCGACATCGCACAGAGCGGCGAGGATCAAACAGACGCTCTCTCGATCGCGCAGCAACAGGGCGCGCAGCGAGACACGTCGTCATAATAATGAAACTTTTTAAGGTAACCGACGTGACGGAAACCATTCCCATGACTACAGCTTACATCTGGACGTAGTTATGCAATTGCGAACCAACTAACATTTCTCAGATCTATAGTTCTCTGCTGCAAACTGTGATGTAATATGTGTAGTATGTCATACAAACTAGAACCAACTCCATTGCACAACGTGCTGCTGTCGGGAGAGGTCTGAACCAGCTACTAGTTGCTGTGTCCACATCGCAGTGTTTTGTAATATGGAGCCAAAGACATGTAATAATGTCACATGCTTTGCTTGCTTATGTACTCGAGTTAAAACATATGTAAGTTGCTTGTAATTGCGAGGAGTTTATTTTCTTGTATGTTATTGTTTAAAAAGGCTCACTGGTGTCATAGAGATGTTATCCAGAGGAAATCGCTCGGTGTTCTTGTGGTCGGCAGGAAACACTGAAAGAAATCATTTTGTGATTACTATGGCCGTGTTGTGCCTTAGACAAATAATAGTTGTTAGCGGCTGCAGTATATCACTTTTTAATCGATAATATTAATCAGTAAGTTATCTTAATAGCTGTAAACCAATAATTAAAGCCATAGAAAATTGTAATATGTAGGCCTGCGTCATTATAAACGTACATCACTGTCATGCAACAAGCCAGGGAAAAAACCCTTCTCCAAATCCATAGGATGACTAAGGAAAACTTTTGGAGTAATTCACCGTTAGAAGAAAGCATGACATACGCAGTAACAAAGTTAACTGGCTGGAACTTAGACAAACATGAATAACTAAGGAGAAATCTTATTCAATGTTCATGAACAAGAACTTGATGAGAATTTAGTTGAAGGACGTACTGCAGGCCACCCAAAGTCTCCGCCAGACCTGACGGCATTCTTAGTACCTTTATGGCCAAATTATAACCAGTATCGCTGTCAAAATTGCAGGACATAAAATCAATAATGCATTTCATTCCAGAGGAGGCCATATAGTTTTATGAAAACTTAGCTTCACACATGCTTATTGTGGATGATGTTGGCGGCATTGTGGTATCCTTTGGAGTAATTTTCAAGGATGTCAGCATGTAAAAGAATCATACGGGCATAATGTGCGAGGGTTGCCCAGAAAGTAAAGCACCGCATTTTTTCCCTTAAACGATTCTTTATTGAACATAATGAGAAATACCCGTACGAAAGAATGGTGTTTTATCTGTACACCCTATGTCTCCACGTAATCTCCATCCCGTTCTATAGCTTTCCACTCTGTCGGTACCAATGCTGGTTCTGGTGGCGGAGAAAGTGCTTCACCGTGTCAATCACCTCCTCAAAACATCTTCTCGTGTAGTAATGCGTCTGTCCTTGCGATTGACAACATCAGCTCGCTGCAACACGTCAGATGCGGCAGCCGTGGATGGTCTCCCCGACCTTTGCAAATCGTGGAGCTCCGCCGAACCGTCTTCTGATGACGTCGTCCTCCGTGCCAAGCGACTAACGGTACTTCTGCTGACGGCAGGTGCTCCATATAATTTGCACAAGCGTTTGTGAATGTTCTTCACAGTTTCTTTCTCTGCACTGAGAAATTCAATGGCGTCACGTTGCTTGTCACGTACATCACATACAGACGCTATTATGAAACTGTCCTACAGCTACGCTATCTGTCGAAGTGACGGAAACTTGGCAAGCTCACTCAGAAGACTTCACATAATACATACGTAACGCTTCACATTCAGAGCATTGTTTTTGGCTGAGAAAAAAAATACGACGCATTACTTCTTGGACAAACATCGTGTTTATATAATTAACAATCGTAATAGCAATGTTACTATTAGTGCTGAAGTACCTACTTTCATAAAATTGTGTAAAAACAATAAAATGGTAGTGAAATTGATATAGTGTCTCAACTATTTTTGTAGTGTGAAGTGTCATTTGTGTTATATAAATTTTGCTTCCTTTTTCTTCTTTCCAACTACAAACCACAAGAACTAATTACTGGAGTTAAATTTAACGATAGGCAATAAGGAACCAACTCCAATTTCGGTCCGCTACGCTCGGCGGATCATTAAATCTTCAGACATATAGCAATTGATCACTAGAAAACGTTTAGAACGTGACAATTGCTTTTGGGGGAGGCCTAATCTGAATTTTGAAACTTCGTAGCAAATTAAAACTTTGCGCCGGACCAAGACTCGAACTCGGGACCTTTGCCTTCTGTGGGCAAGTGGTCTACCAAGTGCTCTACCAAGTGCTTCTGTAAAGTTTGGAAGGTAGGAGGCGAGGTACCGGCGGAAGTAAAGCTGTGACGAGGGGGCGTGAGTCGTGCTTGGGTAGCTCAGGTGGTAGAGCACTTGTCCGCGAAAAGCAAAGGTCTCGAGTTCGAGTCTCGGTCTGGCACACAGTTTTACTTTGCCAGGAAGTTTCGTATCAGCCCACACTCCGCTGCAGAGTGAAAATCTCATTCTGAAACTTGAATTTTGTCTGTAAAGTTATACTAAAAGTGCTCTAGCTCAAAACAGATTTTGGAGTTGATTCTGTATTGTATATTGTATAACCACGTCCATTTTATGTTTGTGTGCAGTAATACTTTTCTGTTGCTGAATATTTAACACATTAACACTTACAGCCAAAATGGCACCAATAAATTTTGGCATCCCGGATAAATGAAGTTGTAGGTGTTGCTTTTACAGGTATCATGACGCTGGTGTGACTGTGTACAGTGTACGCGACGCACAGCGGGACAACAGCTGTGCGCCCCACAGAGACAGACTGGCCGGCCTGTAACGCACAGTTGGCTCGCCTGCTGCTGCTGCTCCAGCGACAGCTGGCCGCACGTGTTCCGGGGGCGGCCCAGGGCGGCCCAGCTCGCGCAGTCGCGGTGCTGCTGGCTGCGGACAAATCCAATTTGGCGGAGCGTCGCGCCTGGGCGGTCATTGACAGCGCCCCGGCGGTTATAAGGCACGTGGCCGGCTGCCGCACAATGCCCGCTCCCTGACTCACTGCGACACCTGCCGCCAGACCCGTGATACACAACCATTTCAATATCAGCACTTTTTTCGTCATCAGTAACAGCCTGCGTAGCCGACCGCCATCCAGACTCACATTCTCCTTGACTTCGTTAAACGACTTGAGACCAATATTAGGGCCGTTCCTTTGAAACGTCACGGCCGATTTCCTTACCTATTGTTCCCCAATCGTAGGTCATGCATCTTCTTGAATGACCTGGACGTCGACGGGACGTCAAATTTTCATCTTTCTTAATCTTCTCTAGTCGACGTCGCCAGTGAACGCCTGTGCGGCGGCAATCGACTCAGAAGTTGCCGGTTCGAATCCTGTTCGGCGGCGTGCGGTAGCGTTCTCGCTTCCAGCGTCCGGGTTCCCGGGTTAGATTCCCGCCGGGGTCAGGGATTTTCTCTGCCTCGTGATGACTGGGTGTTCTGTGATGTCCTTAGGTTAGTTACGTTTAAGTAGTTCTAAGTTCTACGGGACTGATGACCATAGATGTTAAGTCCCATAGGGCTCAGAGCCAGAGCCTGTTCGGCGGAAGAAAATTTCACCGCCCGTATTTGACCGTCAAGAGCAGATCGTGGTGTTGACGAAAAGTACCTGATTATCAGACTCCACGGCAGGTCCTCGCTTACATTCCAAATCCCTCCGTAGTGTCCCAAGGAGTGACGGCATGTGACACGGTTCCGTTGACGCTGGGTGGTTGGAACACTTGTGCGGAGACAAATTCCTGCGGAGCCTGGAGGGCTTGCTGGGATAAACGGCTCTTCTCCGGTAGCATACAGGCACACTAAAAATTTGTTTCGTGTACAGTAGTATAGCGCAGCGTGCTGTGGTCTGCGGCACCTGTTAGAACTACACTACTGGCCATTAGAATTGCTACACCAAGAAGAAATGTAGATGATCAACAGGTATTCATTGGACAAATGTACTGTACTAGAACTGACATGTGATTATGATGTGTTGGTAAATGTGCCAACACCTTGTAGATAGAGGCGGCCTAAATGCACGCTATCTAAGGCAGACGGGCGTGAATTCTGGAACAGGATAAGTAGTGAATTCTCATAAGAAAAGTATGCAGCTTCTCGAATACTTATCTTTTATTCTTTGATGTGAATTACAGCATTCTTGATGAGACATTTCATACGATAACTATCAAACTATGTAAGGCTAATGGCGCCTTGCTAGGTCGTAGCCATGGACTTAGCTGAAGGCTATTCTAACTGTCTCTCGGCAAATGAGAGAAGGCTTCGTCAGTGTAGTCGCTAGCAAAGTCGTCGTACAACTGGGGCGAGTGCTATATCGTATCTCGAGACCTGCCTTGTGGTGGCGCTCGGTCTGCGATCACACAGCGGCGACACGCGGGTCCGACATGTACTAAGGGACCGCGGCCGATTAAAAGCTACCACCTAGCAAGTGTGGTGTCTGGCGGTGACACCACAGATTACATTTTCACGCAAGACGGGTGCATAGATCCTGAAAAATCAGTACTCAGAACAACCTCCTCTGGCCGCAATAACGGCCTTGATACGCCTGGGCATTGAGTCAAACAGAGCTTGGATGACGTGTACAGGTACAGCTGCCAATGCAGCTACAATAAGATACCACAGTTCATCAAGAGTAGTCACTGGCGTATTGTGACGAGCCAGTTGCTCCGCCACCATTGACCAGACGTTTTCAATTGGTGAGCGATCTGAAGAATGTGCTGACCAGGGTAGCAGTCGAACATTTTCTGTGTCCAGAAAGGTCCGTACAGGACCTGCAACATGCGGTCGTGCATTATCCTGCTGAAATGTAGGGTTTCATAGGGATCGAATGAAGGGTAGAGCCACGGGTCGTAACACATCTGAAATGTAACGTGCACTGTTCAAAGTGCCGACAATGCCAACAAGAGGGGACCGAGACGAGTAACCAGTGGCACCCCATACCATCACGCCGGGTGATACGCCAGTATGGCGATGACGAATACACGCTTCCAATGTGCGTTCACCGCGATGTCGCCAAACACGGATGCGACCATCATGATGCTGTAAACAGAACCTGGATTCATTCGAAAAAATGACGTTTTGACATTCGTGTACCCAGGTTCGTCGTTGAGTACACCATCGCAGGCGCTCCTGTCTGTGATGCAGCGTCAAGGGTAACCGCACCCATGGTCTCCGAGCTGATAGTCCATGCTGCTGCAAACTTCGTCGAACTGTTCGTACAGATGGTTGTTGTCTTGCAAACGTCCCCATCTGTGAACTCAGGGATCGAGACGTGGCTGCACAATCCGTTACAGCCATGCGGATAAGGTGCCTCTGCTAGTGATACGAGGCCGTTGGGATCCAGCACGGCGTCCCGTATTACCCTGCTGAACCCACCGATTTCATATTCTGCCAACAGTCATTGGATCTCGACCAACGCGAGCAGCAACGTCACGATACGATAAACCGCAATCGCGATGGGCTACAATCCGACCTTTATCAAAGTCAGTAACGTGATGGTACGCATTTCCCCTTCTTACATGAGGCATCACAACAACGTTTCACCAGGCAACGCAGGTCAACTGCTGTTTGTGTATGAGAAATCGGTTGGAAACTTTCCTCATGTCAGCACGTTGCAGGTGTCGCCACCGGCGTCAACCTTGTGTGAATGCTCTGAAAAGCTAATCATTTGCATATCACAGCATCTTCTTCCTGTCGGTTAAATTTCGCGTCTGTAGCACGTCATCTTCGTGGTGTAGTTATTTTAATGGCCAGTAGTGTAGTTTTGATGTGTGGCGAAAGGTTGAAAGACTGCAATCAGTTTCCTTATGATGGTTTATCTTGCTTTTGTCGCTTTGAGGCTGGTTTGCTCGTCTGCAGACGAGGTCTAAGTTAGGCTGAAATGTGTCAGTTCGGTTGGGAGTTGGCGAAGCCAACGAATGAGAAAGCAAAAGACTGCCTGATGCTTTCTGAGCTCCGTGGAAACGCCAACACACTCCATCTCCGCACAAATTTCATTCCTGGCAGCTGTCACAGCGATCCGGCCGTCGGATAGGAGCGTTGGTTAGGTTATGGACCTACTGTACGACGTTCGTCATACAAGGCGGCGTTAAAAGTTTAATAAACGGGGTCAGAAAAGATAATAAAATCAAGACAGAAACAAAACAACGACGTTCGCTTTAGAAGCAAACTGCATTCGGCACAAAATACTCACCTTTTATAAAGCTGCTAGAAAAAACTCTATGATTGAAAGCTTGATCAGCTGTTTGTAGAAGACACGAATCTAGTCCCCATGTGAAAGAATTGTCCAACATTTTCTCTCCCGTCTGTCTTCAGCTAAAACTAAAATTAAAAGCTGAACTCCGTCTAAACAGGCCTCAGAAGGCCCAACGGTACCGACCGACCGCCGTGTCATCCTCAGACAATAGCCATCACTAGATGCGGATATGTAGGGGTATGTGGTCAGCACCCCACTCTCCCGGTCGTTGTCGGCTTTAGTGAAAGGAGCCGCTACTGTTCAAATAAGTAGTTCCTCAATTGGCCTCACGAGGCTTGAGCGCCTTCTCCCCCTCCGTAAATTTGTACAGAGTGAGGTGGCGCAGTGCTTAGCACGCTGCCGAATTCGGCAGGACGACGTTTCAAACCCGCGGCCGGCCATTCAGATTTAGGTTTTCCATGATTTCCAGAAATCTCTCCTGGAAAATGCCGGGGTGGTTCCTTTGAAACGGCACGGCTGAATTCCCTCGCCAATCTTGACACAACGCGAGCTTGTTCTCCATGTCTTAACGACCTCGATGCCGACGGGACATTAAATCCAATCTTCTTTCCTTTTTTCCTTTCGTAAATTTGTGCAGCACAATCTTTCCGAACGATAGCGTTAGCTCCACCCTGGCTACTCTCTGTTCCTATGACAACAATCTTAGATGCATTCGCTGAGTTTTGTGCACAGCCTGTCACACGGTGCCATTACTATGTGTGAATGTTCATTATTTTGTGGTATGGTAAACAAAGCTCAAAAGCTGCAAATTACAACTTCTACAAAAACAGGCACAGATCATAAATTTAGAAAAAAAAGCATTTTGAAGCAGAATTTTAAAATTATAAATCTATATCAGGTTTAGCCAACGGCCTCGCCGCAGTGATAACACCGATTCTCGTCACGTTACCAAAGTTAAGCGCTGTCAGGCTTGGCTAACACCTGCATGGGTGACCATTCGGATTGGCCTAGCGCTGTCGCAAGCGGGGTGAGGCCAATTAAGAAGCTGCTTGACTGAGAGGTAGCGGCTCTGGTCACGAAAACTGACACTGGCCGGGAGAGCCGAGCGCTGACCGGATGCCTCTCCACATCCGCATCCTGTCGGCAGATGAAGACACGGCTGTCGGTCGGTATCGTTGGGCCTATCGAGGCCTGTTGATACACAGTATATAATCAGTTTTGGTTATCATGTTAACAGCTTCAACCGCCGAGGCATGTGTACGTTTGTATGCTAGATTATTTGAAAATAGATCCAACCGGAAGCAGCTTTTACAGTCCACAAACTTGCGGAAAATTATCCTAAAGGCGGCCAAGCACGCCCCAAGTGTTAAATCGTGTGTGCTTGTCAAGCGTGCACTTGCGTGTGAGATAACCACAGCCGACCTCAACACGGCAAGTGAAAGCGAACGAGGACTTGCAGCTAGCTGGTCGAGTTTGCCACCTCGCAACGTTGTGGATCATTTGAAAGTGTGAAAGAATCAGATTTTTACATCATATAGTGGAACGTGGCCACTGAGAGGCAAGATCGCTTTCTACTTTCCAAGCGCAACTTACGGGGCGCAATACTGAATGATGTAATTTGTAGACTATATTTTTTAGTTTTTATGTTTTAATTGTGTGTTACAAATATGTGCTGTATCGCAGTAGCGGCGCTAATAACGAGTCGTTTTTGTTACGATTTGTCGTAATAAATAGTTCAAATGGCTCTGACCACTATGGGACTTAACTACTAAGGTCATCAGTCCCCTAGAACCTAGAACTAATTAAACCTAACTAACCTAAGGACATCACACACATCCATGCCCGAGGCAGGATTCGAACTTGCGGCCGTAGCGGTGAACCTCAAAGTTTATATTTTTCTTTTGTTTCCTTTAGTGCTTGCTCAATATACAGATGGAATAACATCGAGGACAGGCTACAACCCCGTCTCACTCCCTTCCCAACCACTCCTTCCCTTTCATGCCCCTCGACTCTTATGACTCACATCTGGTTTCTGTATAAAATGTAAATAGCCTTTCGCTCCCTTTATTTTACCCCTGCCACTTTCAGAATTTGAAAGAGAGTATTCCAGTCAACATTGTCAACAGCTTTCTCTAAGTCTGCAAATGCTAGAAACGTAGGTTTGCCTCTCCTTAATCTATTTTCTAAGATAAGTCGTAGGGTCACTATTGCCTCACGTGTTCCAACATTTCTACGGAATCCAAACTGATCTCTCCAGAAGTCGGCTTCTACCATTTTTTCCATTCGTCTGTAATGAATTCGTGTTAGTATTTTGCAGCCGTGGCTTATTAAACTGATAGTTCGATAATTTTCACATGTGTCAACACCTGCTTTCTTTGGGATTGGAATTATTATACTCTTCTTGAAGTCTGAGGGTATTTCGCCTGTCTCATACATCTTGCTCACCAGATGGTAGAGTTTTGTCAGGGCTGGCTCTCCCAAGGCACTGAAAAGTGGAAACATGTAGGTACATCACATTTGCAAAGTACTTCACGAAACAGAATCACCACCCTACTGCCATAAAAACAACGCCAGTAAGCAATAATAATAATTTATACACAGCTGAAGTCCAGCTACCACAACCCAAAAAGATCCACTACAGTAACTTTAAGTGCAAGATAAGCCATCCTAGTTACTTGAATAAATTATTTTTCTAGGTTATAATCGGCATGTAACATTTCTGATAAAGATTTTGCTCACTTTTGGTTTCCAGTGAACCTACGATTTCAATTTACAGATACCGAGCTGTATGCCGGTTATGATATTTTTTATGCTCAGGATACCACGAACTCCATCTTTGACCAAACTTAGCAGTTTCTCACAGTTCATGTTTCGTGTCGTGCCGGCCATTGTAACGTCCTTCGGATCTTCGCTCTTGGCTAACACTCAGCCGGGATTGTTGTTTCTTATGTATCGGTATCGACGTTACAAACAGAACATTAATGAACTGAACTCGCGACTTGTGCTAGATATTTACTTCACCAAATGTCGTAATTAAATCGTTTATAATCGATGGTTTATCAGTTGCTATTTAAATATTAATTATAAGTTCAAATTAGTTCCAGCGACACCAAATTCCCTATGGACTGGTTGTAATCTCAAATCTATAATCAGTCGTAACAGTGTTATTAATTCCAAACGCCAAGGATTTTCTATATAAGCGGCGAGCGTTTCAGTCAAATAATATCGCAGCACGTTATCTCTATAAATAATATTGCAAAACTTGAATGATAAATGCGTGAATTGACACGATACGCTGGTTTATTACACAATATTAGTCACTTCCTAACAGAGGCTTGAGGAAGAAGCTTTCCCGGGTGTTGGGGGGAATTATAAATTATATGCTTCGTAACTATCGCCAAGTTCCATAGTCCATTAGTTATTACGAATGAAATTGTCTATCTGTGTGCACCTCCTAAATAGTGTTAACTTCAGGTTATCCAATTAAAGGTCACTTCTGTCTGATATATGCAAGTCCCTTGTCTGAATTCTAAATAACGCAATATTTGAAGTCAAAGTATCGTTTCACTGCGCCATAGTACATCGCTATAATCAATTCTGAAAAATCAATCTAATTGCGCCTACATATACGAGCATTCAAAAGTATGACCTGCTTCAGCTAACCCTCGTAACGTAGTGACAATGGATTGATTACCCTTAGCCATTACTCACGAATCTGGAAAGAGTACTCACACGGAGTATTCTTTGGGAACGTTGGTTCTACTTTGCGAATTTTAATGATGATGATTTTGCGATTTACTATGATTTTGAATTTTGAGTTTGATTTTACTGGAATCCTATCTTTCTTTCGTGTGTTAATAAATTACTAAGTATTAGATTCCTGATTCAATTACTGGTTAATATCCAAATAATAGTGTTAACTGGAAATATGTTTGCTTGTTCATTTTTCATGGAATTTGGAACTTGTTTTGGGGAAATCTTTGGAACTTTTGGAGCTAATTTTTGATTTTCATTTCTCGTCCGAGGAAGTGGCATTACACCATTATGATCGAAAAAAATAACCACACTCATTTGGATGTCAGCGGTTGTCGTCCGAAATACGTACGTTCGGACGACGAGGTCGGCTACATTGTGACGCTCACGTACTGATGTACTGATCTGAAACGATCGGCCGTCATCGCCCGATATCGGTTGTCGGCGGAATGCACCGAAATCTGTACGTCGGCAGCCTTAGTAGGCCGATTGCGGCCCCAGTGGACGTCCAGCATTAAGGGGGCCTGCTACTGCTGCAGCTGTCCGCCCCCGGTGGTTGACTGGTCAGTGCGACAGTATGTCACTCCTAAGGCCGGTATTACACTATCAAATTTGTTTGTCAAATATCTTTGTCAAAAATCTTTGTCAAAGATATTTGATGGTGTAATAGGGAACTTTGTCAAATGTCGTCCAATATTTGATCAAATCTAGGGTCTCGCTGTAGATTTGATCAAAGAAGTCGCTTGTCTTGTGTTCACTGCAATGTGACATGTTATCACACAGAGCGCTAGCATCGCTGCAGCGTTCTATCGCCTGTAGTGTTTTTATAAACATTGCCGGTAAATATAATTGATGTGTGCCGGCAACTACAAAATTAATAGAGATATATGAAGCTGATGAGGAGCTTAACAACGTGAGGCACCCTGAATACAAAAGTAGATTAAGAAGATTGGAGACCTGACCCGAGGGCCGCGGTGGCCGTGCGGTTCTAGGCGCTGCAGCCCGGAACCGCGGGACTGCTACGGTCGCAGGTTCGAATCCTGCCTCGGGCATGGATGTGTGTGATATCCTTAGGTTAGTTAGGTTTAATTAGTTCTAAGTTCTAGGGGACTGATGACCTAAGATATCCCATAGTGCTCAGAGCCATTTGAACCATTTTTTAGACCTGACCTGATCCAACCTAACCTGACCTGACCTAACCTAGCCCTCTCATGTAGCAAGGAATCGGAATGTTACAGTGAGCCTGTCTTCTGCAGATGTAGCAGTTCTTAAGTGAATATTGTGCTTTGTGATATGAGGACACACTTCAGTGAGCACATACCGAAATATATGCTCATCCATTCTTAAGTGTCCGCAGCTCGTGGTCGTGCGGTAGCGTTCTCGCTTCCCACGCCCGGGTTCCCGGGTTCGATTCCCGACGGGGTCAGGGATTTTCTCTGCCTCGTGATGACTGGGTGTTGTGTGCTGTCCTTAGATTAGTTAGGTTTAAGTAGTTGTAAGTTCTAGGGGACTGATGACCATAGATGTTAAGTCCCATAGTGCTCAGAGCGATTTGAACCATTCTTAAGTAATTGAAGTACGACTTGACGTCATCCACTATAAGCTCACGTAACAAGGTTCAAATGGCTCTGAGCACTATGGGACTCAACTTCTGAGGTCATTAGTCCCCTAGAACTTAGAACTAGTTAAACCTAACTAACCTAAGGACATCACACACATCCATGCCCGAGGCAGGATTCGAACCTGCGACCGTAGTGGTGCCGCGATTCCACACTGCAGCGCCTAGAACCGCACGGCCACACGTAACGAGTCTTGTGGTCGTAAAACCCACGGCTTCACCCAGGTATGTTTCCTTTTTTTCCCCGCTTCTCATCTGCATGTGCACACAGTGCAATTGTGGTACATGCAACTGCTGCCGTTGATAACAAGTTGTTGTTGTCAGCCATCTGGAATTTTGACGAAAAATGTGATTACAGTGTAATACCCTTCTAGCGCTACGTCAAAGATCTTCGTCAAATACATTTGACGGAATATTTGATCACATCTTTGATCAAATCTTTGACAAAGAAATTTGATAGTGAAATACCGGTCTAAGGGCCCGGGTTCGATTCCCGGAGTCGGAGATTTGCTCAGCTCAGGGACTGGGTGTTGTGTTGTCCTAATCATCATTTCATCCTCATCGACGCGCAAGTCGCCGCAGTGGCGTCAAATAGAAAGACCTGCACCCGGCGAACGGTCTACCCGACGGGAGGCCCTCGTCACACGACAATTTTACTGCTGCAGGTGCGCCGGCTTCCTGCCTGAGGCCGAGACTACTGCCGCCGCCCTGCATGTCGTTAGCCAGCCTGCCTGCCTGCCCCACCTGCGCCGTCCCGAGATTCAGTTATGTACGAAGGGCGTGTCCCAGTGCAGACACGCTGCTTTCCGCTACTCCTCTTACTGGTCCCACATCAGATAAGTGCAGCCGGGCTGCGCTTCCTGCACTCTGCAGGGCGAGGTGATGTAGCGCTTGGCGCGCCTCTGGGTGTCACACCGGGCTCCAGCGGCAGTCGGCGCCGCACTCGGCCAGCCACTGGGAAGGCGCGCCCGCCGTTGTTCCCACACACGTGGTGGGACGCGCAGCGCCGCCTGATATAGTGAGCGACGCGGCCGGCGCGATCCTCATTGGTTATTTGGACCGCGGAAGGCGACCGGTGACCGGCCGCACAAAACCGGAGTGGCTTCCTGCGTAAAGTGGCGCCCAATCTCGGGAACCACTGTGCCACGAGATCGCAAAAACGCGTCTACGTGTTCCCACGGCCAGACTTGCGACACCCTAGTCCAAATTGTGATTGGCTCTCGGTCAGTTCCTCCACATTGGGGATGTTTTCGCTCTGCCTTAGTTATACAGGGTGGTCCATTGATAGTGACTGGGCCAAATATCTCACGAAATATCAAACGAAAAAACTACAAAGAACGAAACTCGTCCAGCTTGAAGGGTGAAACCAGATGGCGCTATGGTTGGCCCGCTAGATGGCGCTGCCATAGTTCAAACCGATATCAACTGCATTTTTTAAATAGGTACCCCCATTTTTTACTACACATTCGTGTAGTACGTAAAGAAATATTAATGTTTTAGTTGGACCACTTTTTTCGCTTTGTGACAGATGGCGCTGTAATAGTCACAAACGTGGTATCACGTAACTTTCCGCCAGTGCGGACGGTATTTGCTTCGTGATACATTACCCGTGTTACAATGGACAGTTTACCCATTGCGGAAAAGGTCGATATCGTGTTTATGTATGGCTATTGTGATCAAAATGCCCAACGGGCGTGTGCTATTTATGCTGCTCGGTATCCTGGTCGACATCATCCAAGTGTCCGGACCGTTCGCCGTATAGTTACGTTATTTAATGGAACGGGAAGTGTTCAGCCACATGTGTAACGTCAACCACGACTTGCAACAAATGATGATGCCCAAGTAGGAGTTTTAGCTGCTGTCGTGGCTAATCCGCACATCGGTAGCAGACAAACTGCGCGAGAATCGTGAATCTCAAAAACGTCGGTGTTGAGAATGCTACAACAACATCGATTGCACCCGTACCATATTTCTATGCACCAGGAATTGCACGGCGACGACTTTGAACGTCGTGTACAGTTCTGACACTGGCCACAAAAGAAATTACAGGACGATGACAGATTTTTTTTGCACGCGTTCTATTTAGCGACGAAGCGTCATTCACCAACAGCGGTAACGTAAACCGGCATTATGCATTATTGGGCAACGGAAATTCCACGATGGCTGCGGCAAGTGGAACATCAGCGACCTTGGTGGTTTAATGTATGGTGCGGCATTATAGGAGGAAGGATAATTAGCCCCGATTTTATCGATGGCAATCTAAATGGTGCAATGTATGCTGATTTCCTACGTAAAGTTCTACCGATGTTACTACAAGATATTTCACTGCATGACAGAATGGCGATGTACTTCCAACATGATGGATGTCCGGCACATAGCTCGCGTGCGGTTGAAGCGGTATTGAATAGCATATTTCATGACAGGTGGATTGGTCGTCGAAGCACCATACCGCGGCCCGCACGTTCACCGCATCTGACGTCCCCGGATTTCTTTCTGTGGGGAAAGTTGAACGATATTTGCTATCGTGATCCACCGACAACGC
The DNA here is from genome assembly GCF_023864345.2 of Schistocerca serialis cubense. Taxonomy (NCBI): domain Eukaryota; kingdom Metazoa; phylum Arthropoda; class Insecta; order Orthoptera; family Acrididae; genus Schistocerca; species Schistocerca serialis. Next base: position 895,915,270 of record NC_064641.1, read on the forward strand.
CTGACAACATGCGTCAGCGCACTGTCAATGCATGTGCGAACATTACGGAAGGCGGACTACTCGCTGTTGAGAGGAATGTCGTTACACGTATTGCCAAATGCAATGAGGTTTATGGACATCATTTTGATCATTTATTGCATTAATGTGGTATTTACAGGTAATCACGCTGTAACAGCATGCGTTCTCAGAAATGATAAGTTCACAAAGGTACATGTATCACATTGGAATAACCGAAATAAAATGTTCAAATATACCTACATTCTGTATTTTAATTTAAAAAACCTACCTGTTGCCAACTGTTCGTCTAAAATTGTGAGCCATATGTTTGTGACTATTACAGCGCCATCTATCACAAAGCGAAAAAAGTGGTCCAACTAAAACATTCATATTTCTTTACGTACTACACGAATATGTAATAAAAAATGGGAGCTCCTATTTTAAAGAAACGCAGTTGATATCCGTTTGACCTATGGCAGCGCCATCTAGCGGGCCAACCATAGCGGCATCTGGTTTTCCCCTTCAAGCTAGACAAGTTTCGTCCTTTGTAGTTTTTTCGTTTGACGCTTATTTCGTGAGATGTTTGGCCCGGTCACGATCAATGGACCACCCTGTATACTGATAACCTCCCTACCACGATTATTTAATCTTTTGAATAGATCCCCAGCACACTTTGTTTAGATAAATTTACATGAACAAAGTTGGCAACACTGCCTGCAGTCTAGCAATCCTCTCTCACATCTGTTTATTTTCGGTCACAGTTTTTCATTCTTGTGGTGCTCATTGTTACTAGCGTATGACAGTTATTTAGTGGCTGGGAAGTACCTAGACCCCCCGCCCCCACCCCTCCCACATTAACACTTCCGTTACAAGATAGTGTCGAAAAAGTAGGTGTAAATTCGCATATTGATACTTAAAATGGCAAGGAAGGCTTTTCTTTGGGAAACTGGATTAGGCTTGGTGCAAAACCAGTTAAACAAGAGGGCAATATTAGATTGCTTAAGGAGCGAAAGTCGCCACGGGGCAGCGAAAATGAGTGGATCAACATCTGCTGTTAATAACTAACCAGCACAAGAAGAAGTCCCAGCTGCGGGAAGGAGGTGCATTATACGGCCTAGAAGTAAGGATGTAAAAACTCAATTTACTTCTCATCAACGGGGAAAATATATCTGCATGAAATATTTCCTTACAGGGTAGTTGTAATGACTCATCAGAAGAAGACTGTTGAATCACTTCAGTTCATATTGCGTAAACGTAACCGTAGGTATTATCATTTCTCTAATGTAATAAAATGCATTCTTTCTTCAAATAAGCACTAATTGATTCAATTTCAGAATTTATATGGTAGCCTCTACATTAATCTGTATTAAAAAACCTAATTATTAATATAATGCGCATGTAGCAACATTAGCATATCATGGGGATCAGTTGGACCCTACATTACCACTTCCGTAAGATAACGTCACGTTAACAAAGGAAGGTTACATATTCCAACTTCAGACTTCCGATTACCTCACAAAATGGGTTAACGTGTTAAACATTTGGCGTTACCGACGCAAAACATTTAGGAGTGCAAGCGCAAAAACCTAATTAAGGTGGTTTCCTTGGTTTCGGTTTAGTCACACACAGGTAAAGCTCCACTTTCTGGCCCTAGACGGACAATCGGATCCTACCGGCCGTATCATCCTCTGCTAATGGCGTCATCGGATGCGGTATGGGGCGGCATTCGGTCAGCACACCACTCTCCTGGTGGCTGTCTTGTGTTTGTCCTGACCTTGGGACCGCAACTGTTCCGTCCACTATCTGCCCAGTTGGCCTCATGATGCTCAGTGCACCACGTACCAGTCCTCTCACCCTGTCAGTACTGAGAATCGAACCCTGATCCCTCGCATTCCAGCCGGCGCCGCTCAGCACTCACCTACGGAGGCGGACGGACTTACTCATCAATAGACTAACGAAGAAGTCAAAACCAATACTGGATTAGTGTAGTGTCGGTAATTCGCGCTCCGTTTTAAGAAAACCTAGTTTTTCACGTATCTCAGTGTTTATAAAGCCCTATCTCCGGAGCTGTGTGTCGTACAATGGCATAATTCTACAAATCCATTAAGTGATGTCGATACTTTCTGCAAATTGTGTTGGGCATAGAGTTAGTAGTAGAGAAGTACAAAATTAAACCGTAGTGTGTGGCACTGAAATTTTGCTGCATGAACAGCAAAATGTGGTAAAAGATAAATTTCGTACTTCGAGTGTGCGTGTGGGAGGGAAGGGGAGCGGGGGCGAGGGTGGGGGAGAGGAGGAGGGGGGAAGAAGAACTTTCGAAACAGTCTGAAATTACGTGTAAAGTCGTAAATGCTAAATACTGCGTGAATAATCGAGTGTTACGGGTTATTTGCGAACAGAGTGTTACGCTGCCTCACGACACATAACTCTTTCTCCAGGGTGACAGATATTGAACTATATGAATTAAAACCGTCTTAACTTCTGAAGGAATTGCGTTAGGACGTTGAAGCTTCACGGTTGGCCGCGGAGCACGATGAGAAATTAAGATTGCTACACCAAGAAGAAATGCAGATGAGAAACGGGTATTCATTGGACAAAAATATAATACTAGAGCTGATATGTGATTACATTTCACCCAATTTGGGTGCATAGATCTTGAGAAATCAGTACCCAGAACGACCATCTCTGGCCGTAATAACGGCCTTGATACACCTGGGCATTGAGTCAAACAGAGCTTGGATGGCGTGTACAGGTACAGCTGCCCATGCAGTTTCAACACGATACCACAGTTCATCAAGTGTAGTTAGTGACTGGCGTATTGTGAAGAGTCAGTTGCTCAGCAACCATTGACCAGATGTTTTCAATTGGTGAGAGATCTGGAGAATGTGCTGGCCAGGGTAGCAGTCGAACATTTTCTGTATCCAGGAAGGCCCGTACAGGACCTGCAACATGCGGTCGTGCATTATCCTGCTGAAATGTAGGGTTTCGCAGGGATCGAATTAAGGGTAGAGCCACGGGTCGTAACACATCTGAAATGTAACGTCCACTGTTCAAAGTGCCGTCAATGCGAACAAGAGATGACCGAGACGTGTACCCCATACCATCACGCCGGGTGATACGCCAGTATGGTGATGACGAATACACGCTTCCAATGAGCGTTCACCGCGATGTCGCCAAACACGGATGCGACCATCATGAAGCTGTAAACACAACCTGGGTTCATCCGAAAAAATGACGTTTTGCCATTCGTGCACCCAGGTTCGTCGTTGAGTACACAATCGCAGGCGCCCCTGTCTGTGATGCAGCGTCAAGGGTAACCGCAGCCATGATCTCCGAGCTGATAGTCCATGCTGCTGCAAACGTCGTCGAACTGTTCGTGCAGATGGTTGTTGTCTTGCAAAAGTCCCCATCTGTTGACTCAGGGATCGAGACGTGGCTGCACGATATTTTACAGTCATGCGGATAAGATGCCTGTCATCTCGACTGCTAGTGAGACGAGCCCTTTGGGATCCAGCACGGCGTTCCGTATTACCCTCGTGAACCCACCGATTCCATATTCTGCTAACAGTCATTGGATCTCGACCAACACGAGCAGCAATGTCGCGATACGATAAACCGCAATCGCGATAAGCCACAATCCGACCTTTATCAAAGTCGGAAACGTGATGGTACGCATTTCTCCTCCTTCACGAAGCATCACAACAACGTTTCACCTGGCAACGCCGGTCAACTGCTGTTTACGTATGAGAAATCGGTTGGAAACTTTCCTCATGTCAGCACATTGTAGGTGTCGCCATCGGCGCCAACCTTGTATGAATGCTCTGAAAAGCTAATCATTTACATATCACAGCATCTTCTTCCTGTCGGTTAAATTTCGCGTCTGTAGCACGTAATATTCGTGCTGTAGCAATTGTAATGGCCAGTAGTGTACTGTGCCCATGCATGCGACAAATCCCACTTTTATTTAGATGGGTTCGTCAAAGTTCGCGCATTTGAGGGACTGAAAATCCGTATTTCATGATCGACAAGTCTCTTCACCGTCAACGGGTGACTGGGTGGTGTGCAATGTCCACGGAATAACCATTTCTCGATGGCACAGTGACTGCCAAATGTATGTCAAGGTTTTGGAAGATGATTTCATCACCGTCATCCCAAGTGACCATGATTTCGATAAGATGCGGTTCATGCAAGAGGGAGCTCGACCACAACGAAGCAGGAGAGTCTTTGATGTCGTGAAGGAGAACTTTGGGGATAGCATTCTGGCTCTGGGTGAACCCAGAGGCCACTGGCACGGGCTTCGATTGCCCGCCATATTCTCCGGATCTTAACACAAGTGATTTCTTTCTGTGGGCTCTATTAAAGTCAAGCTCTACAGCAATAAACCCAAAACCATGGCTGAGCTGAAAACAGCCATTCAGGTCATCGGCATCATCAGTGCTCCGACACTTCAGCGGGTCATGCAGAATTTCGCTATTCGTCTTCACCACATCTTCGCCAATGATGGCAGACATATATAACACGTCACAACCTAATTCCGAACATCTGTAGTGACGTTTACATGTTGAATAAAGTGTGTGAACGCCGTAGTTTGTAACTAATTTTCGTTCTTTTTCATATATTTCAATAATTGTCATCCTGTATCTTTACTTGTGTTATTGTGCTAAACCTTTAATGTAAGATTGTACTTAATGAGTAAATTGTGACAGAATTTTAAATTTTTAAATTTAGACGATAATATTATGCGAAATACAGAAAATCAAATTTTTGTTGGCACTGCAAACCTGTAGATAGCCCGTCAATAATTGAGACCTGCTAATCATTTTAGCATTTTAGTACTTTAAAGTCTATTGTTACTGTGTGAGATTCACGGATTTACCTGGAAGTACAAGCCAGATTCCACCCACAAAGTCTCCTCACTTTACCCGTTACAAGTGTTGTATTTTTATTCGAACATCCGTGCGGTTACAACTTTCGTCACTCCATTTTTATCTTTTTCTTGACGGTTTGTTGCGTAGTTCCATATAAATCTCAAACCACAAAAAAGGAAGGAAGGCTGTGGTTTACCTTCCTGTCGACGACGGCGTCACTAGACTTGGAGCAGAAGCTCGGACTGTGGAGGAAGGAAGCGGGAAGTCGGTCGCGCGCTTTCAGAGCAACCGTACGTCATCAGAGAAGTCACGCGAAACCTACAGCTGCGTGGCCGGCGTAGGTGTCCGCTAGGAGGGGCAGCTGCACCCTCCTGCTGTTTGGGTGCAGCCTTTCCACTCATTAGAGAATTTTCTCGAACTTCCAGCTGTCGTTGTCTGCAACTCCGCTGTGGTGTCACCGCCAGACACCACACTTGCTAGGTGGTAGCCTTTAAATCGGCCGCGGTCCATTAGTATACGTCGGACCCGCGTGTCGCCACTGTCAGTGATTGCAGACCGAGCGCCACCACACGGCAGGTCTAGAGAGACGTCCTAGCACTCGCCCCAGTTGTACAGCCGACTTTGCTAGGAAAAGACACTGACAAATACGCTCTCATTTGCCGAGACGTTAGTTAGCATAGCCTTCAGCTACGTCATTTGCTACGACCTAGCAAGGCGCCATTAACAGTTTATATTGAGAGTATAATTATGTATCATCAAGAGCGATGTTCTCCAATTATGGATTAAAGTTAAGTATTCCAAGATCTTCGTACTTTATTTGCAATTCTCAAGACATTGTCCTGTTCCAGACCTCTCGCCAGTCTGCGTGAGCTTAAACGCGTGCCTTTCGGCTACCCGTCACTGTGGATTGGCTGTCTTGCCAGTCCACAACATCCGCTAAGCTGCAGCAGATTTAACACTGCTCCTCGCGGTGGAAACTACTGTATTTTTCAGTCACCGCTTGCCATTTGCTAAGCAACAACTGCCATTTGCTAAGGAACAATTGATAATTGCTGCGGAAGACGTGGCGAACGACAGTAAAAGGGAATGTGGAGGGCGAGGCGGGTTAACTGCAGCGAAGCGTGTGCACGAACGCTGTGTACGCACTCGACAGTTGATGCAGCACATTGTGTGATGAAGTTTGTTGTGGAACCCATTACGGCCCTACCGCACTGCGGTGCCACGGCAGAGACGCCAGACAGAAGCACGGGGCGCAACGGAGCCTCCAGCATCTGGCATGTACTTGAGTGATACAGCGGCCGCTACGAGGTTCTGCCGGCAGACTTGCCACCCGGTGGCTAATTATCGCTCCCAACAAAGTTACCAAACGCTACCTGCAGCTCACCCGAACCTGGTTTATCCTCCCGCGTGAGCGCTGTGGGTGGTTTTGACACCGAATACGTTATCTGCGAGATTCAAATGAGATCAGCAGCTTGGGGCACTCCGTCTCAGAATTACAGTAGGGCCATAGATGAAGCTCAGTTCGAGGAAGAAGCCTCTCCAAACTACAATAACGCACTTTCGGGACTGTGGTTGGCCGGAGATAGTGGAAATTATCTATCCTCAATTTTCCCACCGCCTGCTCTTGATGCTCCACTCCAACCACAACAGCCTTACAACACAGACAAAGCGCGTTTACTATCCGGGCTATGTAAGTTTTCCTCGAAAAGTACTTCCAGACCGAAATAGCGCAGCTACATCTCTTACTGCAACGGGTGATGCTAATGAGCCAGATACATCAGACACGGTAGAATTATTTTAAGAAAAAAGATATGTAAACAAAGGATGGAGCTTTCAAGCTTCTTGTCTGAAAAAGTGACCTTTTTCGTCGGTTAATCTCGGGAGGTCTCCACTACCTCGTCAAATGAACAGAGTGACATTCACAGGATAATGGAAAATTTAGCACTGTAATATCTTAAATCATTATAAAGCGTATCAAATAACCCGTTAATGTCACGATCAGCAGTGAAGGAATGTGCCCAGAACTTCTTTTTCTGCAATCTTTTTAGAACTTACACAACAAAGCTTGTAGCTCTTCTGAGCGGAGACTGAAGGCATTTCTCTGGCGTCTCTGATGGAGTCTTGTGCTGCCAGAGGCGAGAGTTGCCAGCAGAGCGACCAGCTCACCTTCCGTGGCGTCCCAGTGCGATAGGGCGCTTGGCACGACACTCAGACATGTCTCCAAGACATAATTTTAGTGCTTACAATCATGGACGAGCCGTTGAACGGCTCGTAGTGTGTCTAAGTTGATGTTGATGTTGGGTTTGTAGGGCGCTCAACTGCACTGTCATCAGAGCCTTTACGAAGTCCAATTCACAGTCCAGATTTTTTTTTTTTTTTTACACACACAGCACAATATAGCCATTGTCACGAATGATGATGAAATGATGAGGGCTACCCAAACACCCAGTCCCCAGGCAGAGAAAATGCCCAACCCGACCGGGAATCGAACCCGGGACCCGTTGATCCAGAGACAGCAACGCTAGCCACTAGATTACGAGCTGCGGGCGCGGGCCTAAGTGTCGCTGCTGTGGCCACAGTAGTGGATGTGTCCAAAAGCTCATCTCGCGGCTAAAAATGACCGCTGAAGATGGAAACACTACGCCAAAGCCCGTGATCGTGGACGGGCCACCACATCGCAAAAGAATCGATATGTGGCCCTAGTGGCGAAAAGTATCAGACATCTCACTTCTAGGCAGCACCGCTACTGGAACACAATCACCTCTCGGCGATTAAATCAGGCTGGTTTGTATGCTAGGAAGCCTATTAAATGCGTCCCACTTCTCATCGTCCCACATCGTCGTTGCTGTAGAGAGCTTGTAGGTTGGCCAGCCGCGGTGGCCGTGCGGTTCTAGGCGCTCCAGTCCGGAGCCGCGCTGCTGCTACGGTCGCAGGTTCAAATCCTGCCTCGGGCATGGGTGTGTGTGATGTCCTTAGGTTCGTTAGGTTTAAGTAGTTCTAAGTTCTAGGGGTCTGATGACCACAGCAGTTGAGTCCCATAGTGCTCAGAGCCATGTTGGTTGGGGTCAGCATAGTGATGTTTTCCTACGAATGCCGCTTCACTCTGGCAATTGTTTTTTGCCACTAGTTAGTTTGGAGAGAGAAGGGAACACGTTACACACCACAGAACACTCATGAATGTCGTCGGTATGGCCTAGGCGTAATGGTATGAGCAGGCATAATGCACAGTGGCCGAACACCGCTGCATATTTTCGCGCGAGGTACAGTTACAGCACCGCGGTATTGCAGGGAGATTATTCTGGATCATCCGTCGCCTTAGCTGAGTGGTCAGCACGTCTGACTACCATGCAGCGGGCCTGGGTTTGATTCCCGGACGGGTTGGAGATTTTCTCCGCTCGACGACTGGATATTGTGTTGTCCTGATCATCATTTCGCTATCATCGATACGCAAGTCGCCCATTGTGCCATCAACTGAGAAGGCTTGCAACGCGGCGGCCGAACTTCCACAGGTGGTGACTCCCGGCCATCAGTGGCATACGGCCATTTCATTCATTTTATTCTGGATCATGTCGGTCTATTTAGGGGTGCGGTAGGTCCCAACTTTCTGTTTCCGGACGACAATGCCCAACCACACAGGACCACTGAGGTGGCGGACGCTCTGGAAAGGGAACAGACTGAACGTAAGGAATGGTCCGCGTGCTCCCCGGACTAATCCCTATAGAGCGTGTCTAGGAAACTCTTAGCGGATGTGTTTCTCGACGAACATCCCATTGCCAACAGCGGAAGGACTAAAAACCGTCTGGAGTAGTGAGTGAGACAGTATCAACCAAGGACTACCCAACAGTTTGGTAGCGAGCACGAATGACGCTTGCAAAATGTTCATTAGTGCCTGAGGAGTGCATACTCCTTACTGAGAGTCCAATATCGACCTTTATGTTGGGTGTAGGGTTGCCAAATTTTTTTTTTTTTTTTTTTGTCAAAATAAGGGAGACTTCGACCAGACAAAATTAATACTCCTAACGCAATTTATTTAAATCTTAAAACAGGTTTATTGCATGGACCAACCAAAAAACGTCTTCATGACGATTATAAGCTGAAGGTCTACAGAATTTTTTACTTAAAACTATATTTGTTTACACTTTTCGCAGCAGTCTGAAGTTTGCGATCGTTCTTTACAAATTGGACAAATTCATCACATGTGCAACAAAAGTTAACATTAATTTTCTAGTTCAGCTTTCATTAAATCCAGATTGCAACGGTTGCTATCGTCAGACCATCGGCTGGTCATCAAAGAAAACATTCTTTCAGTGTGAGCATTAGATGCCGATATACTCAGAACAAAGCCAAGAACCTTATTTGTCTCCGTGACTTTCGCCTCTGCCCCAGTCATCACGGATACCCACTTTTCAACTGTGCCACCGTCGGTGACAATTTTTGTTCAAATGGTTCAAATGGCTCTGAGCACTATGGGACTCAACTGCTGAGGTCATTAGTCCCCTAGAACTTAGAACTAGTTAAACCTAACTAACCTAAGGACATCACAAACATCCATGCCCGAGGCAGGATTCGAACCTGCGACCGTAGCGGTCTTGCGGTTCCAGACTGCAGCGCCTTTAACCGCACGGCCACTTCGGCCGGCACAATTTTTGTATTGACTATATTTTTCAAAGAACAAAATTCATTGTACAGGTTATCCTCACTTATATCTACCTGAATATGAGTAAGCATATTCTGAAAATCATTAAAATTAACCGAATTCTTTAGGGACAGTGGGAGCAAGGACTGAATTGTAGCACTGTCAGAAATGTTTGAATTTTTTACAACTTAAGTATTAAAGGTCTCATAGAATTCAACAAGATTGTTTTGAATTCTCTTCTGATTGACAGGATCTAATCTATTTAAAATCTTGTGTGTATTGCTTCCATAAAACGAGTCATCTTTTCTTTGCAAAATTTTCTTTGACAAAGCTTCAATGACATTGCAGGACTCAATTATAGTTAAATCTGAAATCGCTAGGTATTTTGAGGTTTCCAAAATCATATTTCCAGTGTAAGAAAAAAAATGAAGATATGCTTCGAGAATTAACATTTTGCCTCGATCCTCATCACTAAAACATAATTTCAAAGCTTTACGTGTTTCATTTGTGCTTTGAAAATAACTTCTTATTGGCTCCCAGTTCTTTACTAGGCTATCAACAGCTGGTGTGAGGGAAAGCCTCCTAGTAGGCACATGCCTTAAAATTTCACACCAATGAGTACCAACAAAATTAAAAATAGATCTTAATTCTTCCTTGCGGTTTTCTGTCACTGAAAAGTGTCCATATATCTTAACAACTATCATTTCTACGTCTACATCTAAGACATCAGAAGCATATTTAGTGCCATTATGGATTATGTGATTAGTGGAGTTTGCTTTCAGTATTATGTTATTTTTCTCACTCAAAAATTTCATCACGGATTTATTTTTGCTATAATTGACAGTAGCATTATCGGCACTATAAGACGATATGTTATTTTACATTTAATGAATGAGATTCAAGACTGTTTTCTATCAAAGCATGAATACCGCTAGCATTCACATCTGCTTGTTTCAGAAAATCTAATAGTTTATTTCTGATGCCAACACAAGGTTCAAAGTACCTGATTACTGCAGGAAACATTTTCCTGTTCTTGAAATTCAACGCATCTGAAGCCACAGAAGAAAAGGTGCTCCACCTAACCACATCTAGGAAATCACTTACACATATAGGCGCTAATACGTTTTTTGCAATAGACTCTGCTTTCGTCCTACCTCAACGTATTTGTTTTGGCCTCACCTGAATCCATAAATACGTTATTTGCAAGAGTATCTGCACACAGTCGATGCAAATATAACTTAGGTTGTGTTTCACTGCACGATACACAAACGATAACTCACCCACGGCAACTTTGTCGGATTCACCACCAGTGGGGCTATCACTTAGGTACTGAAAATAGCTGGATATCTAAGATGTGCTACTTTCCCTAACTCTGATTTTGTGTCCTCCGGTGCTGGTGTGCTGCTGAGAGTCTGTATAACCACCATGTGCTACGCTCAATTCACGCTTGCAAAGGGTGCAATACGCTTTAGAATTGTTTCCTTTTGCAGGATTAACTCGTGAATGAGTTTCTTCCCATTTCTTTTGATATATACAGAAGTACTGTCCTCTATTTTTATGCGAAGTTTTGGATTCTTCCATTTCGCGAAACTCGGATTAGGCGGAACGACAAAGAAACAAGGTAGTCGCAACGTGACTCGCGACACCGCATTATGTTTTGTGTTCCCTTCTTATGGATGTAGTACTATGCCGTATCGATTAATCGATGTTTTACGGTCGTCCAGCAGCGAGATTTGAAAAACATGCTGCCGTTTTAAATCGTAATCGGTGTCATTTTCTCAAATACGGGACGTTGTATCTACCGTATAAAATAAAAACAGGAGACAGGAGTAGACTTAAAAATTCGGGAGAATACGGGAGTTCCCGCATAATACGGGAGAGCTGGCAACCCTAGTTGGGAGTATGAGATGTGTCAGGCATGAACGTTACTTATGGCTATTACCTTCCTGTCTCGTGTGGTGAAACCTGCACCACTTCTTGTTGTCCACCTCTATTACCTATGTACTGTGTTTCATGTCATTCACCATTGTCCCTGTTCCTCAGCGACTTTGAACCAATGTATCTGGGTTTTCATAACAGCAATCGTATTTACGGGAAATTATGCCTACTGGTTCGCGCGGTTGCAGTTTCAACGCTACTATGTAGTCGGTCGGGATTCAAACCTATAAAACGTAATAGGGCCTTCAGTCCTTTTCTGTCGCTTTCTCGATAGTCCTCACCTAGCTGCATAAAGGAGCCAGTGCGGCACCGTGGCGCACGCATTCTGTCGCCAGGCCCCAACACATCACGATCGTGGCATCAGCAAACGTCTTTCTTCACAATCAATTCGGAACAGTGGTTCACCATTTCTCTGTGAACTAGGAAAACCCATGATGGACTGCCGATTCTTAACTCAGCTTCACATGACACAGCTATTGTAGTATACTCGCAAGAACACAACCACGCCGTACTATATGTATGTACACTCCTGGAAATGGAAAAAAGAACTCATTGACTCCGGTGTGTCAGACCCACCATACTTGCTCCGGACACTGCGAGAGGGCTGTACAAGCAATGATCACACGCAAGGCACAGCGGACACACCAGGAACCGCGGTGTTGGCCGTCGAATGGCGCTAGCTGCGCAGCATTTGTGCACCGCCGCCGTCAGTGTCAGCCAGTTTGCCGTGGCATACGGAGCTCCATCGCAGTCTTTAACACTGGTAGCATGCCGCGACAGCGTGGACGTGAACCGTATGTGCAGTTGACGGACTTTGAGCGAGGGCGTATAGTGGGCATGCGGGAGGCCGGGTGGACGTACCGCCGAATTGCTCAACACGTGGGGCGTGAGGTCTCCACAGTACATCGATGTTGTCGCCAGTGGTCGGCGGAAGGTGCACGTGCCCGTCGACCTGGGACCGGACCGCAGCGACGCACGGATGCACGCCAAGACCGTAGGATCCTACGCAGTGCCGTAGGGGACCGCACCGCCACTTCCCAGCAAATTAGGGACACTGTTGCTCCTGGGGTATCGGCGAGGATCATTCGCAACCGTCTCCATGAAGCTGGGCTACGGTCCCGCACACCGTTAAGCCGTCTTCCGCTCACGCCCCAACATCGTGCAGCCCGCCTCCAGTGGTGTCGCGACAGGCGTGAATGGAGGGACGAATGGAGACGTGTCGCCTTCAGTGATGAGAGTCGCTTCTGCCTTGGTGCCAATGATGGTCGTATGCGTGTTTGGCGCCGTACAGGTGAGCGCCACAATCAGGACTGCATACGACCGAGGCACACAGGGCCAACACCCGGCATCATGGTGTGGGGAGCGATCTCCTACACTGGCCGTACACCACTGGTGATCGTCGAGGGGACACTGAATAGTGCACGGTACATCCAAACCGTCATCGAACCCATCGTTCTACCATTCCTAGACCGGCAAGGGAACTTGCTGTTCCAACAGTACAATGCACGTCCGCATGTATCCCGTGCCACCCAACGTGCTCTAGAAGGTGTAAGTCAACTACCCTGGCCAGCAAGATCTCCGGATCTGTCCCCCATTGAGCATGTTTGGGACTAGATGAAGCGTCGTCTCACGCGGTCTGCACGTCCAGCACGAACGCTGGTCCAACTGAGGCGCCAGGTGGAAATGGCATGGCAAGCCGTTCCACAGGACTACATCCAGCATCTCTACGATCGTCTCCATGGAAGAATAGCAGCCTGCATTGCTACGAAAGGTGGATATACACTGTACTAGTGCCGACATTGTGCATGCTCTGTTGCCTGTGTCTATGTGCCTGTGGTTCTGTCAGTGTGATCATGTGATGTATCTGACCCCAGGAATGTGTCAATAAAGTTTCCCCTTCCTGGGACAATGAATTCACGGTGTTCTTATTTCAATTTCCAGGAGTGTATATCTCTAATTAAACCTAAATACATCAGTCAAAAAACTACAATTATCTGAGCCAGAAGAGGGTGGAAAAAGTGTGAAATTCCAATATCGAAAAGCTGATCTCTCCGGGACAGAAACCTTCTCGAAGTCTCTGAGTGCAGCACAGCTACAAGCAATAAAATATTCGAGTAGATTGCAATACACATTTTGTTCAACTTCAGTTACGTGAAAGCATAAGAATTATAAACCATAAAAGTAATGCCACAATTCCATTAACGTGGCCATTTGTGAAGTTTTACAAACACAAAGTTGTGGAGATGACATCAAAGGTTAATCAGCCCTTTTTAAAATTTTATTCCCTGTTCTTCTATTCGAGGAGAATTACTGTGGCTTTTCTCAGACGTGCTAACTTTTTTTCCTACTCCAAATTTTTTATTTCAAATTTAGTTTCAAGCTAACATTACAGAAATGTGAGTAAATATTTTTGTGAATATTTTGTAGCTTCATTCTACAGGTCGTTGCATATACTGGAGTGAACAACATGATGATACATCAGCAATGTGGAATTTTGTGTCTGCGTCGATGCAGAACATTTTCGTTTCATTTGTTTTCTTTCCAAAACTAGCCTCAACGACAATATCGCCATCATCTGTGGGTTTTTATTTATTCTAAAATATGAAAAACTAGCTTTTTTTAAACACTAGAAAACAATATGATATATGTGCTGTTTGATTCCAAATATTGTATTCTGTGAATAATCACTTACTCATCATACAAAGAGACATAAGCAAGGAAGAGAAGTCATCAGAACTACCGCGACAATTTTCAAACCTTTCTCACGCTAAGCGATACACTCTCGCGACAGAAAGATGACGTAATGTTTTGAATTATGACCAAGATGTAAAAGTTACGTATTCCTGTGTTTCAAAGTAACTGCAAGGCGACCAAACGAAAGAGGGAACATGATAATTACGTAAGAAACTAGTACAGAATTAAACTGCATCCACAACGCTACCGCAGTTCCCAACAGTATAACGCTGACGAACATAAGTTCACTTTCTCATATTTGTTAATAACAATCACTCATGCACTTGCAGATGACATGCTGTATACCGAAGAAGCGCAACAAAACACAGAAAATATGCTGAAAATAACAGCAACAAAAATATACAAACCATGGTGTTACTTAAAGTAAATAAGGTACTACAAAACTATTCACAGAATACAATATTTGAAATCAAACAGTACACATGTAGTAATGTTTTTTTTAAGTTTATAACGAAGCTAATTTTTCATGTTTTAGAATAAAGAAAAACGCACTGTCGATGGCGATAGTGTCTCTGAAACTAGTTTGGGAGAGAACATAAATAAAACAAAAGTGTTTTGCATCCAGGCGGACCCACAATCCCATACTGTTGTTTTTATGCAAACACGGACCAATGGAAGGGTTTCAAGACAAAATTTTAGATCGTTGAAACAAAAGGATTGCATAAAAATTTATATTAATGTCATAAAAATTGTACCTTCCATATACTGTCGAAATGCGCTTACCATTTAGGTACTAAAGTACTCGACCTTAAAAATATTAGGTAAATAGCAATTAGTCTATTGAGAGGATTCACGTTTTGTGTAATTTCAAATTTAGTTGTCAGGGGGAGGGGGCATCACGTTTTCAAACTTACTATCGAATAAGTTATATCAAAACTGACAATTACCCACCTCTTGGAAAAATTAGTGCGGATGCCCATGTTAGCTAGACGGGTATTTGGACACCTTGGCAGTGTACCGTCTATTTCAGTTTCTAAGTACAGTTATATTTGATGCGTTTTATTACCTCCAGGCTTAGAGCCACAGAATTCCCACATTCGAGCAGTTTAGTCTTTGTTGTCCACGCTTATGGCAGTCTGGCCATACAGGTTTACGTTTTCTATGATTTATCTCAGCCACTTGAGGGGAATGCTGGAATGGTTCCTTACAACTGGCACTACCGAATTTCCTCCCTGGAAAATTAAATCCAATTATTCCTTCGTTCCTCCTCTTCCTTCTGAGTACTAACCCCTCATTTAACCGACGCATTCCTCCCACGTGATACGCTAGTTTCTACATTACCATATTTTTCTTTTTCACCCATAGGATTTACGTTATTGTTCAGAATTGATTAATATTTTGCTGTTTTACTGTGGTGTCACCGCCAGACACCACACTTGCTAGGTGGTAGCTTTAAATCGGCCGCGGTCCATTAGTATACGTCGGACCCGCTTGTCGCCACTGTCAGTGATAGCAGACCGAGCGCCACCACACGGCAGGTCTAGAGAAACGTACTGGCACTCGCCCCAGTTGTACAGCCGACGTTGCTAGCCATGGTTCACTGACAATTACGCTCTCATTTGCCGAGACGATAGTTATCATAGCCTTCAGCTACGTCATTTGCTACGACCTAGCAAGGCGCCATAGCCTTTGATAATTAATATTGAAGCAATGTATTAAGCAGAGAGATGTTCACAAATTGTGGATTAAAGTTAAGTATTCTACCAGTTACCTCCTGTTTTGCTAGTCTTATTTCTCTGACCTGTTCCAGACCTCACGACAGTTTGCGTGAGCTTTAAACGCGTGCCTTTCGGCTACCCGTCCTAGTGGATTGGCTGTCGGGTCAGTCCACAACATTTACCATGTTCACTTTTTCTTTGAACGTATGTTTAAGTGTCTGCTGATATTAAATGTGCTACGTGTTTGACTATGCATATAATTAGCATTTCAGTGAAACCACACAAAGTAGGCAGGACTAATGCTGTATACAGGGTTATTCTTATTGACGTTTAAAAACCTCTGAAGATGGGCAGATAATGCTGAAACAAGTAATTTAATATATGACACGTGGGGTTGCATATGTCTGGAAATATTCCACAAGTGGATGACAAATTCTGGACATGTGACTTCACCAGATGACGTACCTCGATGCGCGTGCAGCGAGCGATTGAGTCTATATGTGTGTCATAACTGATCCTCCCAACTTAAGTCAAATAATCACGTAGGTGTGGCTCTGGGCCCACATGCGTTAGTTCAGTGCAAGGAATTCAGGGTTCAAGTTTTGTATCTGGAAGGCAGTATTTCTTTCAATGCGTAAGACAAATACGTGTTAACATTGAGGTAATATTTATTATTCTATTTGACGATCTCGTGGACTTCTCTGGTTGATTGCAAAGTGCAGTAAACAAAAACCTACCACACTGTGTCACAAGTGAATGAGCACTAGCTTCCAAAATGCGTCGTTACCAGTAAACAGCCGACATTTTCTTTACTAAATAATTTCTGTAAACAAGAAAAGAAAGGACAAAAGGAAAGAAACACAAAATAAGAAAAAAATTCACTTGGTTACAGCGAGGACAATAATTTTGTAGCTTCTACGTTTACAACAGGTCACATTTACAAAGAGTGCTGGAAATTTGGACTGTTTGCTCGAATGCAAGTATTGCTTCGCTCAGTCATCCCTTCACGCCCAAGTTCAAACGCTGCCGTACAGCGAGGTACGTCATATGGTGGCGTCAAACGTTCAACATTTCTCGTCCACTTTTGGGGTATTTCCCGACATGTCTTATATTAAATTATCTGTCTCAGAATCGTCTACGTTGCTTCGAAGGGTTTTTAAATATTAATAAGAATCACCTTGCATAAAGAGAGATTACGTAGCAATTTTGTCGTTCTTGTAAAATGTTGCTTGTTTATGCGAATATCACGTGGTGGGTCATGTAAGACGCAGAAACGTCTCGCAATCCGACAGGATCGTATCCTAACGAGACAGTGCTTTATCGTTCCACGATAAGGCTAGTCATGCGAATATGGAACCAACGAGTTTAAAAAGACTTGCTACTAGAATCAGTCACCAAGGACGGCCACACATGGGGCAAGGAGGGGGATGGGGCGCCCCTCTCACTAGCTCTCAGCGAAAGGAAAAAAATGTATGGTAGTCAGATGCTTTTCTTTCAGGAAAATGATTTAAAGTCGTTGTTACTTAGCTTTTTAATAGGGTCGGAACTACAACGTTTCTGTGGTTATTTACAAGTTACCATTCGTCTTTCAAAATGTTAAAAATACTCCATACCCCTCGGGTCTTCCCTCCCGCCCCCTCCCCGCTTCCCATACACTGTCACATCAGCGCCCTTGGATCAGACGACCGTCATGCGATTATGTTACGGAGTCGATTGGTTGAGGAGGGCCATATACAACGCCATGCAGGGTCTCACTGACTCTGAATGATCAGCGCTCGAGAGTACAGAAAAGTTATTCGCTTGCCCATGCACGATCGTATAGCCGAGTCACGTACCTGAAGTCAGGAAATGGGCTTGCTTGCGGCAAGAGAAGTAACCTTAAAGCCACCGTCACACGGACCGTGCATTGGAACGCTGAGCGCTGAGCGTGCCAAGTTTCTGACGTCACAGCGTGGAAAAAGCACGTTGGGGAGTCACTCCGAACGTGCAGAGCAAAATCTAGCGTGTCAGGTATTCTGAACGTGCGTTTGAACGTAGACCAATAAATGGAAGAACACCACCTACGTCGCGTGATGGCATGTCGCTTCAGTACAGAGTCGCGAGACGCCGTATACACTTTCAGTTGAAGGTCATACGTATGTATACAAGTATATGCCGTTTCTAAGCATCAACAAATTGAGTCCCGCGTCCGGCCATCCTGATTTAAGTTTCCTGTGATTTCCCTAAATCGTTCCAGGCAAATGCCGGGATGATTCCTTTGAAAAGACACGGCCGACTTCCTTCCCCATCCTTCCCTAATCCGATGAGACCCATGATCTCGCTGTTTGGTCCCCTGCGCCAAACAACCCAGCCCCAACAAACTAAGGATCCCTCGTCGTTAACTGTATGATTTATTGTAGTAAAATGATGGGAAACGACATGTTGATGGTTAGAGAATTATTGTAATTTGTATATTACAAAAGTGTGACCTTTCAAGGCAACAGCACATTGAGGAGCCATCAGAAACACATCGTTATTGCTACAATTTGTTAAAGCTTTGAGGAGATGGTAAGACAGAAGGTGTGGTCCTCAATCACCCATGGTTGCTGTAGCGTAATGAGTGGCAACGCAGAATTGTAAACTAACAGGTGATGTATTGTTGGTTAGGGTCTCAATGGATCCAAACCTTTTTTTACTAACCTTCGAGTTTTGTAATAGGTTCTGATACTTTCTTATGAGTTTAATAGAAGTATATTGCATAATGTTACACGCTATGTAAGTGTAAGTGCGTTGCTTCTGAGGAGTGACGTCGTTCGATTGGCTTCATCTGCAAGACAGCTTGCACTACTTACAGGAAGAAACTTTACACTTTCTTGTTTCAAGTTCTATATTTCATATCTTGTACAGATTCTGCTACTGAATAGGAACGGTCATTAAGTAAGAATGATCTCACGTTTTTACTAAAATCTGAGATTGATGAAAAAATTTTTAGCTTATGTGGAGCACTCTTCTATATTTGTAACGCACTATTTATAATGCAACTTTTATAAGCCAGTGTCCTTACTGACTGCACATGGTACTTTTATTTTTACGTTATAAAGTGTTCATGGTTATTGGAGTTTTTATTTATGGGTACTACACTCAGAACACATGACTAGCACATGGACAAAGGATGAAATGTGCGTTTCAATAGAGCTAACGTAGGAATTTTGCGCCCGTCCATTTTGTAAAAAGTGTGATTTGCGAGCCAGATACAGCCGACAAGTGCCGCAGGAGCGCGCTGCGATCGCGTACGCTATACCACTTTGAGGCACGCGTACCGTACGCACGAGTCGCATCCTTTCTGAGCGTTCAGCAGCACGTTGAACTCGGCACGCTTGAACGTTGACGTTCGAAAGCACGGTGCGTCTGCCGGCGGCTTCATCGGCACTGCGACGACGTCTCTGCAACGGCTACCAGTTTGCAAAAAAATGGTTCAAATGGCTCTGAGCACTATGGGGCTTATCTTCTAAGGTCATCAGTCCCCTAGAACTTAGAACTACTTAAACCTAACTAACCTAAGGACATCACACACATCCATGCCCGAGGCAGGATTCGAACCTGCGACCGTAGCGGTTGCGCGGTTCCAGACTGTAGCGCCTATAACCGCTTTGCCACCCAGGCCGGCCAAAGTTTTGCAATACACATTTATTTATTTAATTTTTTTTGAAGCCACACTGAATAGACATCTCTATCCTCCGAAATCAATGCTTTAACTAGTTCTCCCAAGTTGTGCCAAGCTCTCAGAAGGTCCTCTTCAAATGAAAACTGCACTCTTTTCAACTTCATTTTCACATGCGTGAAGGACCGAGCGAGGTGGCGCAGTGGTTAGACACTGGACTCGCATTCGGGAGGACGATGGTTCAATCCCGGGTCCGGCCATCCTGATTTAGGTTTTCCGTGTTTTCACTAAATCACTCCAGGCAAATGCCGGGATGGTTCCTCTGAAAGGGCACGGCCGACTTCCCTCCCCATTCTTCCCTAATCCGATGAGACCGATGACCACGCTGTCTGGTCTCCTTCCCCAAACAACCAACCAACCAACCACATGCGTGAACAGTGCAAAGTCACAAGGAGCTATGGGTGTGTCGTCATCTTCAGAAACCGAAACTTTGAGACTTAGTCGGCACGTCATAATAGTACAGCCAAGCATCGTCTCCTGTGATGATGTTATTCACATAATGAGATTGTCCCTTAAAGAACTTCTTTAACGTCTCCCGGCACCAAATCGCCCGTCGTGTCATCTGCTCTTCCGGCAGTCTGTGCGGTACCCAGAGACAACAAAGTTTCTTCACTTGCAAATTATCATGCTGGTGCATTTAGCCCTAACGTATCTACAGTCTGCTTACAGTTACAGGTCACTCGCCTGTCTTCGTCTAGCATTTTCCTCACAGCGTCAATCTTTTCTTCCGTAACTGATGATCGTAACCTCCCAGTCCTCTCAGCGTCCTCCAGAGTGAACTTTCCCCTTTGCAATTCTTTGTACCACCTGAACATACACTACTGGCCATTAAAATTACTACACCACGAATATGACGTGCTACAGACGCGAAATCTAACCGACAGGAAGAAGATGCTGTGATATGCAAATGATTAGCTTTTCAGAGCATTCACACAAGGCTGGCGCCGGTGGCGACACCCACAACGTGCTGATATGACGAAAGTTTCCAACCGATTTCTCATACACAAACAGCAGTTGACCGGCGTTGTCTGGTGCAACGTTGTTGTGATGCCTCGTGTGAAGTGGAGAAAGGCGTACCATCACGTTTCCGACTTTGAAAAAGGTCGGTTTGTAGCCTATCGCGATTGCGGTTTATCGTAACGCGACATTGCTGCTCGCGTTGGTCGAGATCCAATGACTGTTAGCAGAATATGGAATCGGCAGGTTCAGGAGGGTAACACAGAACGCCATGCTGGATCCCAACGGCCTCGTATCACTAGCAGTCGAGATGACAGGCATCTTATCCGCATGGCTGTAACGGATCGTGCAGCCACGTCTCGATCCCTGAGTCAACAGATGGGGACGTTTGCAAGACAACAACCATCTGCACCAACAGTTCGACGACGTTTGCAGCAGCATGGACTATCAGCTCGGAGACCATGACTGCGGTTATCCTTGACGCTGCATCACAGACAGGAGCGTCTGCGATGGTGTACTCAACGACGAACCTTGGTGCACGAATGGCAAAACGTCATTTTTTCGGATGATCCAGGTTCTGTTTACTGCATCATGATGGTCGCATCCGTGCTTGGCGACATCGCGGTGAATGCTCATTGGAAGCGTGTATTCGTCATCACCATACTGGCGTATCACCCAGCGTGATGGTATGGGGTGCCACTGGTTACTCGTTACGGTCACCTCTTGTTCGCATTGACGGCACTTTGAACAGTGGACGTTACATTTCAGATGTGTTACGACCCGTGGCTCTACCCTTCATTCGATCCCTGCGAAACCCTACATTTCAGCAGGATAATGCACGACCGCATGTTGCAGGTCCTGTATGGGCCTTCCTGGATACAGAAAATGTTCGACTGCTGCCCTGGCCAGCACATTCTCCAGATCTCTCACCAATTGAAAACGTCTGGTCGATGGTGGCGGAGGAACTGGCTCGTCACAATACGCCAGTCACTACTCTTGATGGACTGTGGTATCGTGATGAAGCTGCATGGGCAGCTGTACCTGTACACGCCATCCAAGCTCTGTTTGACTCAATGACAGGCGTATCAAGGCCGTTATTACGGCCAGAGGTGGTTGTTCTGGGTACTGATTTCTCAGGATGTAAGATCCCAAATTGCGTGAAAATGTTTTCACATGTTACTTCTAGTATAATATATTTGTCCAATGAATAGCCGTTTATCATCTGGATTTCTTCTTGGTGTAGCAATTTTAATGGCCAGTAGTGTAGTTGTAAGATGTGGACACACATCACCGTATGCAAGAGTCATTTCTTCAAAGCACAGGTCTATGTTTAAATCACACGCGAAGTTGTACCGCAAAACGGCCCGAATCTCACTTCGTGACCGCGGTGCCATAGCAGGCATTTCGAACTAACCCTGCTAGTGAACGACTGCGCCCACGGACTTAGCACAGCGGCTACAATGCAAGTATGAAGTATTCTCAGAACACAGCAACAATCAGCCTCCTGCGACTTTTTGTGGGGTCGTATAGCCACTGCGACCGCTGATGCGGCCACATACGACGCGACAGTGGAAGGAGCAAGAGAGGGGGGGGGGGGGGGGGGGGGGAAGGGGCGCACCGACTTAAGTGCCCCCAGCGACAGCATCGCGCTAACTCTTCAGACGAGAGTAGGTCCTTGTCAAACGGTAGAGTGACAATCGAAAGACAGAGACTGAGGTATGGTGGTTGCTTCAAAACAGCAGTCTGTCTGTCATTCATTGTGGCTACGAAGGCTTTCCCGGCGTAATAATTGATAATATTCTTCTCGGGTATGCAGCCGGATCATAACGTCTTCATGACACAATATTTCCGTGGTCCATCTGGCCGCCATCTTCAGGTGAGAGTGCTGGTGCACGAACTCGCCGGAACTGACTTCCTAGCGCAAGCTGCGGCTCCTATATAGGCCGCAGAAGACCCACAACGCGTGCGCGAGAAGGTGCCGTAACTGCCCTCTAGCGCAGTAAACATACCGCGCCGCCAGTGGTGGAAGGACACAGAATGCTCTATGACAAGACACAAATGGTTGCCCCTGCATCTCGCTATTGGGACTGTGTTTTAAAAGAATCCATAGAGATTCGTTTATCTGACAATCTTCTTAATAGAGACAAGGGCTATCTTTTAAGTAAGACTTGGTAGCCGGTGTTATCTGACATCAAAAAACAACGGTCTGTGTTTCGATCGTCGGAATAAAAAAAAATTTTTTTTTAACTTTTTAATTTTTGACAGCGATATCTCGATTTCGCCTATTTCCACCACTGGCGGCGCGGTATGTTTACTGCGCTAGAGGGCAGTTACGGCACTTTTTTTTTTTTTTTTTTCATTTATTGAATTTCAATTCCCCCCGAAGGGGGCGGGCTGGCAGCAGCTTAGTATGCCGCTCTTCAGCCGACAGATTTTGTGACAAAGATCAAGAGAACAAATAATAAAAAACAGGCGATAAAATCGGAGACTTAGAGAGTAACAAGGCGAAAAGAAATCGTGGAACTTAAAACAGCAATACAGGGATGATGACGCTAATAAAAATACATACGAAGCAGACAGGGAAAACAATAGACAATTAAAAAAAAAACACAGCGACAGTCTGGATTCTGTTCGCAAAGGACATAAAATTCACACCTAGCGACAGCATGGTTTCTGTTCGCAACACGAGAAAGACAAACAACACTGAATAGTCACTGGAACACTGCACTAAAAAGTTGGCAAATGTGACACCACAGTCGAGAGCAGGTGGGGGGAAACTGGACAGAAGATGGGAAAACAAAAAAGGGGGGAAAGGAGAGTAAAAGCGAAGGGGGGAGCCGGGAAAGGAGCTGAAGGAGGATGAGGACCCATAAGAGGGGGGGGGGGGGGCAGACGCGACAGGGAGTGGGGTAGGCATGGGAGGGGAATACGAAAGGACTGGGGGGGAGAAGGGAGGTAGGGAGAGGTTTAATGGGGAGAAAACAGGACGGAAGGGGGGTGGGGGGGAAGAGGGAGCCCAGGGAAAGGACAGAGGAAAGGAGGGGGATTGAGGATCAGAGTTGATAGGAAGGATAAATGGAGGGAGAGAGGGCATCATCCAGGAGGGAGAGTTGATGGAAGCCACCTTGGGAAAGGAGATGGAGGGTGTAGAGATGGAGGGTAGGGGGGACACAACGGTGAAGACGTGGCAGGGGGCGGGGATGGGAGAGGAGAGGAGCAACCAGGGGGTAAGGGGGATCAAGACGGCGGGAGGTGTAGAGGATGCGGATATGTTCGAGGAATAGGAGCAGATGGGGGAAAGGAATGTGATCATAGAGGATCCGCGTGGGGGACGGGAGGCGGATACGGAAGGCGAGGCGGAGTGCATGACGCTCAAGGATCTGGAGGGACTGATAGAATTTGGGGGGGGGGGGGTAGATATCCAGGCAGGACTGGCATAACAGAGGATGGGACGGATGAAGGATTTGTAGGTGTGGAGGATGGTAGAGGGGTGCAACCCCCATGTCCGGCCAGAGAGGAGTTTGAGGAGGCGGAGGCGGTTGTGGGCTTTGGATTGGATGGAGCGGAGATGACGGCACCTTCTCGCGCAAGCGTTGTGGGTCTTCTGCTGGCCTATATAGGGGCCGCAGCTTGCGCTAGGAAGTCAGTTCCGGCGAGTTCGTGCACCAGCACTCTCACCTGAAGATGGCGGCCAGATGGACCGCGGAAATATTGTGTCATGAAGACGTTATGATCCGGCTGCATACCCGAGAAGAATATTATCTGTCATTCATTGTTTGATTATAATCTGTTTTCTAAATCACTCCAGAGTTGTTGCCAAATGTTTCTCTTGCATAGTCACAAACTGGCTCTATATTACTGCATATTTGTTTAACGTGAGTAGCGCTATACCTATTAGCACCTAGCGCTAGAACGTCGAGAAAACTTGCACTTCTCTGAACGAGAGAAACCGAAGTTCTGTCTAGCGGCACTGTCGGGCCATTTGGTACCGACCGGCCGCCGTGTCATCGTCTGGTAACGGTTTCACTCAATTGAAGTTTTTGCTGAACTGTTTGTGCTGGGCTATCGTACAAGCACGTACGAACAATCGATAAACCCCCTCCCCCCCCCCCCCCCCTCATCCAGCATTTGGAACGTTTGTCAGCGACAAGTAATCGTAACTTTTCTATAGATTATGTACACATTTAAATTTGCACTGAGCGACCTTCTAAAACCCCTTTGGTGACAAGCATAGCGTTTATTTCATTGTTAATAGTGTGCCTATAGGATTTTAGAGACTATCATTGTGACTTTGCTATTTTCATCAAAATGGCGTTGGCGACAGTACTGACAACCAACCGTAGTTTTCGCGCTTAGCTCTACTGTCAGCGTGCTGGTCTTTTACATGCGGCGTGTTTCAAATGTCAGTGCTGTGCTTATTTTCGTTAATTCGGTTAACTCTGGGAGTGATGGCGATGTGCAAGTTGTTTACGTGGAAAGTAGCCTTCTTTCCTTGTGAAGGTATTCCAGATAACCTCAATCTACCAGCCAATTCTCTTTATATTATTCTTAATGTGAGGTAGGTTGCAAAATTTTACGAACGATTTAGTACCACTACTTCCATTATTATTTAGAGCCTTTCTTATTCGCGCAAATACATTTTAGTAGATATTTTAATTATTTATTTCCAGAATAATATTGGGTTATACACGTAACGACGGCGGTTAGCGGGCCACTACAACGCTCTCTCCTAGACCTTGGAGTCGCTGCTTCTCACTCAAGCTGCTCTGCTCCTCAGTTCGCATCACGAGGCTGGGCGCACCACAGTCCACCCACGAAGGAAATATCCTCGCCAACACCGGGAGTCGAACCCGGGTCCTCCACACGGCAATAAGACACGCTGAGCACTTAGTCGCGGGTGCAGACTGATCTGAAAGCACTTTTATAAGGAATTTAAGAACAATTTCCTACTCCATTGAATGAACATAATGAGAAATTTAAATGTCTTACAATATTCCCAGTAGCTGACCAATATCACAATTTTCGAAGTCTTTCTCTCCCCTTCCTTCTGTCGGCCTGTCCGTCAACTCATGCCGATACTTCTTAACGTTGAATTCTGCTGTTTCCCATGTAACTCATCTCTTCTTCGTCTTCCTTACTTACTTGCTTCTCCTATGTTGCGTACATCGTATGATATGAATTCAACTTTTGTACCTTGATTTATTTACCCGTGACATTCAAGACTCCTGCATTAAATAAACAGCGGCAATATACCCCTATCGGAACACAAAAAATACGAATATGTTCCTCTTTTCTGACTGAAAAGTGTGGTATCAGCTGCCTCATTCTGGTTTCCACAGCAACTTTTAAAATTACCCAAAAAACTAATATATATTTAAAATAAAATATACTCTGTAGCTCATTACAAGTGACTCACACTCGCTTCCACTTTCTCTTTCTCTTTATTCCTCCCTCCCCCCCCCCCCCCCTGCCCCGGCGTTGCCACCTTTACTCTTTTCCTAGCACTCTTCTGTCACTGTCAAATATGTTTCATTGCCACTGTGTCCTCTCCTTCTCTCACGCCACCATTGTCTCCTTCCCTCTTTCTCTAACACAACCATTGTCTACCATCTTCCAGTACTTATTACTTTTCTGTCTCTTTGCTGCTGCTACTATCTTCTTCTCTCTCAGCATAAAAAAGCGCGAATATTTTCACATGGCAAAATTTTTGGGACAAATTTTTAAAGGTGCTGAGGAAGGTAGAATGAGACAGCTGGGCCGGCCGGTGTGACCGAGGGGCTTCAGTCTGGAACTGCGCGACCGCTACGGTTGCAGGTTCGAATCCTGCCTCGGGCATGGATGTGTGTGATGTCCTTAGGTTAGTTAGGTTTACGTATTACTAACTTCTAGGGGACTGATGACCTCAGATGTTAAGTCCCATAGTGCTCAGAGCCATTTTAACCATTTTTGAGACAGCTGGTAGGCCTACCTCACTGTTCAGAGTCTTTTAAATAAACAGGAATATATTCGCATTTTTTTCCACTGGTTCCCTTCTTTTTCTCTGCTGCAGCAGGGCATGTAACTGACATGAAAAGAAATGTATTGGTCAGCAAAATTTAGATAGCTTATTTAAGTGAAATTGAAATAACGTATTAAGTATTTTTACACCTCAGACTGGATTTTAAGTGCAAAAAACGTTTTGCATGTGCTTCAGTACTACGTCACGGGGTTCCCAGATGATAACGAAGACACTTTACAGCATATTTCTCCGTGCTAAGTTACTTTATAAATTACGTTTCCGCCTCACATTGGATTTCACGTGCATATTTTAAATGTTCAAGTAGGGCAATTTTGAACTTCTGCACCTCAGTAACGGATGAAGGTAAGAAGAAATTTTGAGAGTTGTTCGAAATTCGGATCTTAGGAACACATAGTGAAAAATACCGCGATTTGTTGTGCATAGCAATCGTAGAATCCTCGACTCTGTTTTCGTCCGCTGGTGACTGCGAAAATAGAGTAAAAAAGCCTTTTTTGTAGGGTTTTCTGAGGAACCGCCCATGAACTAATGGTGCCTCCGGAAGTCCCACCAAGTCCACCGTAGAGCATATGAAATTCAAAAAGAACCAACCAAGTTTGCTCCAGTTGCCTAAGCAGGAGGAAGTGTGCAAGATCCCCTCGCTTCTAAACTGATACTGTTATTACTCAGCTTAGCCGCGAGTCCATAGAGGGTGGTATATGTGACGTACAGTATGACTGGTCAGCATTTCCACCCGGAATTTGCGAGTGTAAGTCAGACCTTCCTTGATCCGCCTTGGTGGGTCGTGTCGTCGGATATCCTCCTACCTGTGCGCTGTGCAGCTCTCGTAAATGTCGTCCTGTGCAGATTCTTCATTGGCGCATTGGATGTCCCTGTCGGTGGAAGCTAATTATCTGAAATTGCTGTCGGTCAACTTTGGGGTATCTATTTACTCGACATTAACATTCAGAATGCCGTAATATCACTTTTATTCCTATTAGATCAATAATGAAACACTCATGTCACAAACTACTCGTAACCGAGAGCAGGCTATCATCGAACAAGACAGGAAGAGCTCTTAAGGCCGACTGCCGACTTTGGCGCGCAGTCCGTATCTCTTACTAGTTTCGTCACAGTTCGTGGATTTCCGATCAAGTTCGTACTTACTAAGATATCCATTTGTTAATGAACTGGTGTGAATATTAACGAGGCAAAATTATGATAAATAGTTTTAAACATCCAGAGACTCCGCCTAGTATTCATGTTGTCATAAGTGACTTTAATTATTAAATATACATAAACAAAATCGGTGACTTTGGCGCCAAGATGGCCGTACTTCCCGTCATGTATATTTCCCAGGCTAACGCTTGTTGCTATGGTCCAGCGCGACATATGGTCTCTTCGCCACCTAGCGAGCCAGCGTGGGAAATGCTCTCCTATTCATGGCCGGCTACGGACTACAGCACTTCCTAACTATCGTGAATACATCAATAAGGGACAATAATTTATTAAAACTGGTAAAAATGCCTTCCTCGCGTAAGAGGCGCCTTACAAGTGTATAATATTAATACTTTGACCCTTTCTGTAGGATAGTGACACCAAGACGATCCTTCTGTTGAGTAAACAAATGTTCCCTAGCCTGAGGACTATCCAAAGTACTTGATCGTACCTACGTATCACCAATAGAACCCGAGGTATGAGCACCGGCAAATACCGTATTTATACACGGCGATTTGGAACATACTAGGTGCGCATGTTGTGTCAGATGCATACTGATACAATCCATTAATATATATATATATATATATATATATATATATATATATATATATATATATATATATATATATATATATAACCACTTAACAGGAGGTAACGGATTCCAAAATTCGGGTCACCAGTCATTTGGAACATACTAGGTGCGCATGTTGTGTCAGATGCATACTGATACAATCCATAACCACTTAACAGGAGGTAACGGAGATTCCAAAATTCGGGTCACCAGTCATTTGGAACATACTAGGTGCGCATGTTGTGTCAGATGCATACTGATACAATCCATAACCACTTAACAGGAGGTAACGGAGATTCCAAAATTCGGGTCACCAGTCATTTGGAACATACTAGGTGCGCATGTTGTGTCAGATGCATACTGATACAATCCATAACCACTTAACAGGAGGTAACGGAGATTCCAAAATTCGGGTCACCAGTCATGACTGAAATACG
Organism: Schistocerca serialis cubense; assembly: GCF_023864345.2. Classification (NCBI taxonomy): domain Eukaryota; kingdom Metazoa; phylum Arthropoda; class Insecta; order Orthoptera; family Acrididae; genus Schistocerca; species Schistocerca serialis. The sequence continues at coordinate 895,944,002 of NC_064641.1, forward strand.
GAACGGATAGCGACGTGCCCCTCCTTTTTTAAACTATTTATGAAGTACAGATTATTGCAAGTACTTACGACGCAAGCGCTGTGTCGTGCTTTTCGCGGAAACCGCAAGCAGGATACGGTCTCCGCATGCGCTCCAGTCCGTTTCCCGAACTGTGTCAGGCGCTGTGCCGGTTTTAGCCGCACTAAACGACTTAGCACCGGCAGTGGACCGAAATCCGAAGAAATCATTGCGACATTTAGCCCTTCCCACAGGTGAGACCGTACCATCTCCTCACATACACTAATGTACTAATGAAAGCAGCTTTACCACCAGGTGTTACTGCGAAGAAACATAGATCGATGAAATTTGGACCATACATAGAAAGCACTGCTACGGTATCGTACAAAAGGTAACTGGGAAGAAACACGCAACGAATCTGTTACGGCGTAAAGTGAAACGCCGGTATGCCAGTCGAGAACGATAGAGAAGAGATGGCTGTGAGAAGACGTCAGCCAATCGCACGCTGACCGACCCCTCTCCAGGACGACAACGCGACAGCAGGTGCCCCTGTGTGAAGAGGACACAAGCGCCGCGACCGTCTTGCGGCGCTCAGTTCGAGAGCAACTTCAAGACTAGCAACTTGGCTACGAGCGTCAACGCTCGTTACTTTGCTTGTACTCTGTATGTACCCCAGGCTTCTACATCTACATCCATACTCCGAAAGCCACCTGGCGGGGTGTGGCGGAGGGTACCTTGAGTACCTCTATCGGTTCTCCCTTCTATTCCAGTCTCGTATTGTTCGTGGAAAGAAAGATTGTCGGTATGGCTCTGTGTGGGCTCTAATCTCTATGATTTTATCCTCATGGTCTCTTCGCGAGATATACGTAGGAGGGAGCAATATACTGCTTGACTCCTCGGTGAAGGTGTGTTCCAACAAAATCCCGTACCGAGCTACTGAGCGTCTCTCTTGCAGAGTCTTCCACTGGAGTTTATCTATCATCTCCGTAACGCTTTCGCGATTACGAGATGATCCTGTAACGAAGCGCGCTGCTCTCCGTTGGATCTTCTCTATATCTTCTATCAACCCTATCTGGTATGGATCCCACACTGCTGAGCAGTATTCAAGCAGTGGGCGAACAAGCGTACTGTAACTTACTTCCTTTGTTTTCGGATTGCATTTCCTTAGGATTCTTCCAATGAATCTCAGTCTGGCATCTGCTTTACCGACGATCAACATTATATGATCATTCCATTTTAAATCACTCCTAATGCGTACTCCCAGATAATTTATGGAATTAACTGCGTCCAGTTGCTGACCTGCTATATTGTAGCTGAATGATAAAAGATCTTTCTTTCTATGTATTCGCAGCACATTACACTTGTCTACATTGAGATTCAATTGCCATTCCCTACACCATGCGTCAATTTGTTGCAGATCCTTCTGCATTTCAGTACAATTTTCCATTGTTACAACCTTTCGATATAGTACAGCATCATCCGCAAAAAGCCTCAATGAACTTCCGATGTTATCCACAAGGTCACTTGTATATATTTTGTGAATAGCAACGGTCCTACGATACTCCCCTGCGGCACACCTGAAATCATTCTTGCTTCGGAAGACTTCTCTGCATTGTGAATTACATGCTGCGTTCTGTTATCTAACTTGTGTTTGTTTATACTGAAGAAGATTCATTATTTCGAATGTCGCCTTTTGCTTGCTGCACATCTGTGAAATGGTCGAAGTTAACTATTCTCATTTACATTTTGTAATAAAACTCATTAATACGACTTGTCTGATTTGCTTGTCTAGCGATCCGAGAAAGGTTTCCTGGACACCTCATATTTGAAGACAAGGAGACTTAATAGAAACGAACAGCAATGACACTTTTATTCAAAGACAATAAATGCATTGAAACCGTGATTTATGATGGTCCCTTGGACATTAAAATAAATGGGATACGGTTCTTAGTCGGTTGTGTCATCCTCATGGAAGGCAGTGCACGGTCTGTAGCGTGTTCTCGTGCTGGTCACTAGGAGGGTAACAAGTCCTGGTGGCAGGGCGTTCCATTCCTACACCAGCAGGGTCGACAACTACTGGATGGCGCTTCGGGCATATCGACGTGCTGAAATACCGGGTGATCAAAAAGTCAGTATAAATTTCAAAACTGAATAAATCAAATAATAATGTAGATGGAGAGCTACAAATTGACACACATGCTTGGAATGACGTGGGGTTTTATTAGAACCAAAAAAATACAAACGTTCAAAAAATGTCCGACAGATGGCGCTTCATCTGATCAGAATAGCAATAATTAGCATAACAAAATAAGACAAAGCGAAGGTGATGTTCTTTACAGGAAATCCTCAATATGTCCACCATCATTCCTCAACAATAGCTTCAGTCGAGGAATAATGTTGTGAACAGCACTGTAAAGCGTGTCCGGAGTTATGGTGAGGCATTGGCGTCTAATGTTGTCTTTCAGCATCCCTAGAGATGTCGGTCGATCAAAAAATGGTTCAAATGGCTCTGAGCACTATGGGACTCAACTGCTGTGGTTATCAGTCCCCTAGAACTTAGAACTACTTAAACCTAACTAACCTAAGGACATCACACACATCCATGCCCGAGGCAGGATTCGAACCTGCGACCGTAGCAGTCGCACGGTTCCGGACTGCGCGCCTAGAACCGTGCGACCACCGCGGCCGGCTCGGTCGATCACGATAGACTTGCGACTTCAGGTAACCCCAAAGCCAATAATCACACGGACTGAGGTCTGGGGACCTGGGGACCTGGGAGGCCAAGCATGACGAAAGTGGCGGCTGAGTACACGATCATTACCAAACGACGCGCACAAGAGATCTTTCACGCGTCTAGCAATACGGGGTGGAGCGCCATCCTGCATAAACATCGTACATTCTAGCAGGTGTTTATCAGCCAGGCTGGGGATGATGCGATTCTGTAACATATCGGCGTACCTCTCACCCGTCACGGTAGCAGTTACAAAACCAGAATGACGCACTTGCTCGAAGAAAAAAGGCCCGATAGATGTGGTAAATCCAACCCATGCCGTGACTTTCTCGTCGTCCAATGGAGTTTCCACGACAGTTCTAGGATTTTCGGTAGCCCAAATTCTGCAGTTGTGGGCGTTGACAGACCCTCGGAGCGTGAAATGAGCTTCGTCGGTCCACAACACGTTACTCAACCAATCGTCATCTCCCGCCATCTTTTGATGCGCCCACACCGCAAATGCCCTCCGCTTCACTAAATCGCCAGGTAACAGTTCATGATGCCGATGGATTTTGTACGGATAGCATCGGAGGGTACGCCTAAGTGCCAACCAAACAGTAGTGCGTAGACGAACCCGCTACTGTCTCCATTTCTTCCTGAAGTGTATCAGCAGCATTACGCCTTGTGCTCGGTCGGCCACTACGGGGTCTATCGTCTAAACAACCAGTGGCTTCGAACTTCGAAATCATTCTCGCCACAGCTGCATTTGTCAACGGACCTTTACCTGTTCGAATCCCCTTCCTATCGCGGTAGGATCGTAGCGCTCAACTAGCACATTCCCCATTCTGATAATACAGCTTCACTAAAAGCGCCTTTTCAGGTAACGCCAACAAGCTGCGACTGCTGGCGCATCTGATTCTCTCTCTCATTACAGCTCCTTTTATACACGATTGTCATGCGCAGTCACTGACGTGTTGCTGTCCAGCGCCATCTGTCGGACATTTTGTGAACTTTCTTTTTTTTTTTGGTTTTAATAAAACCCCATGTCATTCCAAGCATGTGTGTCAATTTTTATCTCTCTATCTACATTATTCCGTGGTTTATTAAGTTTTCAAATTTTTACTGACTTTTGATCACCCGGTACGTCTCCCCAACGCACACCACATGTAGTTCGATGGAGTTTAAGTCGGGAGGCAAGGGCAGGCCAGCCCATTCGCCGAATATCCTCTCGTCCCAAGAGCGCTGTTCAATACTGTAGCGTATTGTCATCCATAAAAATGGAGACAGGACCGAATACACCCCTCAATAGACGCACATGCGGGAGGAATACACAGGCCAGTGTACTGCGCCACTACGCCCGTGCAACATTATGACTCCCCACACCATAAAACCTGAACCACCAAAACGGTCATGTTAGACAATACCCCTCAGTGCATTACGTGTTCCCAACCTCTCGCCATATCAGTGTGTGCCCAGAACATGATTGTTTTCGTGATCTACGCGTCATAGTGTGAGGAGGAATAATGTTCCATCGGCGTACTGACCCCCAAATCAACACGGTACACTCACACGTGAATGTTATTCTGACACTGTATTTTTTACTCATGTGCATCTCTTCAGGGGCGCATTTGGCCAGACTTCATTCATATGGATAACAAGCAGCGGCCGCATCAACAGCGCTTTTGTAACGAGAGGGTATCCCACAAATGGACTGCCTGCGAGTTCCCTTGCCCTAAATCCCATCGAACAAGTTGTAGCGTATTACTATCTTTACGACGTTTCTCATCGAGCCATATACGTTATCTCGCATTTCTCGCTGCTTCTCCCACACAAATAAATATAAAAATTCAGAAATTCAGGGTCGTCACCAGCCAAAGCCCTTCCTAACCATTTACAAAAAAACGGAGCTGGAAAATTATTAGTTTAATTACTTCAATAATGTAATTACAAGTATGCAGATTTCTTTAAGTTGCCAGATAAATAGCACTCCATGTCGTGCGTGAAGCAACTTGATTAATTCAGGATTGGAAATCGGAGTAAGTGGGGTAAGATCAACACCACAGAATTTATCTTTCACGTAGATTATTTATTGTATCTAAGTATTTGGTTGCACATCCTAATTACACATAACTGGTGCCTGACTAGAAATATTTAAATAAGAATTACGTGAGAATGAAACAGAGCACAATTTAACAACAGCAAGAAGAAACACAGAAAACGAGGGTGGGGGACAATGATTCTATCATCTCCTTTTCATTCATACCACAAAAATATCTCCGTGAGATTCGCATTACGATTCTACACATGCACTATTCTGGACAGAGGTTTAACCACTGCACGAGGTTGTGCGATAATTATTCAACATACTAACTGCGTCTGCTGCTTGCAAACGGCCGAATTAGAGTACGTGGTGCACTCCCAATCAAATTGTTGTGCTGCTTTGTAGAAAGTGCGCGAAAGAACAGATATTCTTGCAGAAATTATAGCTCATTAAACAAGCAAACTGTTAAAATAAAACCTATTGCGGTGCCGTGGTGGACCAGAAGGGACATTGATTACCAAACACGTGGCACAAAATCGACATACAAAGACAAAAGCTGTAAGGTGACAGGCAAATCCAACACTTTCCATGAAAACCCTGACGATAGTAAATCCGGCAGTATGTCACATAGCTCCGAATAAACCCTGACATTAACACCTAAATGCATGTCATACCTTCCCACCGTGAAACAGACGCAGTTCCGAGGGAAGAAACGAGAACAGAAACCGAGAGCAGAGTCGTGTAGGCTAGGAGGACCTACGATAAGGGACGCACACCCACGTTGCCAGCCGACCGCCAGGACCACCCCCCAGCCCATGTTAAAAGATAGAGCCCTCCAGAAGAACAGTATAGATCTTACGATAACACTAAAAGGATCACACCCGCTGCAAGTTTTAGCGTAGACTATACGCGTCTCTGTTACGTTGCAAACTTTAAAAACATTGCCCCACCACGAAAAGTATAACGTTTCTCATTGAATAGACAGAATTTTTGTAGGCGGAGCTTAAGGTTAACATTGAGACCCTGATTGGTCAGTTGAAAACACAGCCAGATACCTTTTTTTAAACTAACTTCGGTAAATTGTAGTAAGGAGAAGTTAGAAGAGAGTTGCTTCCGAGACGGCGAGGTGCATGGAGCTGCGCCGCCCGCTGCCCCCTGACGCTGCCTAAACACCGACAAGGTAATGAACGCACGCGGTGCTGCCATAAGGCTTCACTCTGAACTGCAGAAGTCTCATCTGTTACATCACCTTTTTACGTAATACTAGTGTCGATTGTCAATTAAACTTCGTAGTATACACATTTGCTACTAGAAGTTAAAATCTGAAACGCAATGATTTTTCTGTTATATAATTGTTGAGAAGCCACATCAGCCACTGTAATTTATGACAAGTTAAGTAAGTAATTAAAGATAATTGAGGGTCACTGTAGACCATTTTGATAGTTTTCTCTTTTATGAAACTTAACTTAAATCTAGTTTATAGATGTGATATGGCATAGGTCATCCTTCGATCCATTGTAGAAATTGGGAACCCACTCAGGGAATATTCGTTCACATTTTTGTTGAATGCAGTTGGTTTTTATCATCCTGTATTAAAATATTTCCTTTTATCAATAGTGCAATTTATAAACAATGTTTTGTGAGTAGAATAAAATTTCCAATGGTAAACTTAACTGCTTTTTCGACGTTATTTTACCAGCTAACTAAAAATAGGAAAGCCTTGAACCCCTTCCACTAAATTTAGTTAGTAATAAGATTCTTTTACAGGGAGTGCAGTGGAGCTGACGCTGAAATCATTAAGTATTTGATTATATCATCGCTAGTCTCACTGAACTCTTCTGAACTCTACATGTCACGTGTGGTCTGGCGTCTCCTCACCAGCAACAGGTCCCAGGTTCAAACTAGTCAATTCCCTAAAAAACACGCTCAGAGCGCCGTTGTGCGAAAGTGGTAGGGAGACACGACTTAGAGCAAACAGACACCACGCAGAATGTTAGAAAGCAACTTTCACAAAATATAAGATTAAAAATCATACTCGCTTCACACGGTTCAGTTAAGCCGAAGTTCTTAAATATTTCAACACTTAAACATAACGAAATCCTAACTCAACCTGCTTCCTATCACCTGAAACCCCCCTTAAGAGCTACGATCCGTTCTCACCAAACGTTCACCGAAAAGTCCCTTTTCTCTTTCGAGATTACCTAGTTCCCCGTGCAGTGGAAGCTACCAGACGGGTGGCTCTCCGTCACCAACCTCACACACAAAAACAGCCTTCGACTAAGATGGGTAAACCTCTGTGTTCAGGTATTGGAAAGCTAAGTTGGTCATCTACATCTACATCCATACTCCGCAAGCCACCTGACGGTGTGTGGCGGAGGGTACCTTGAGTACCTCTATCGGTTCTCCCTTCTATTCCAGTCTCGTATTGTTCGTGGAAAGAAGGATTGTCGGTATGCCTCTGTGTGGGCTCTAATCTCTCTGACTTTATCCTCATGGTCTCTTCGCGAGATATACGTAGGAGGGAGCAATATACTGCTTGACTCTTCGATGAAGGTATGTTTTCGAAACTTTGACAAAAGCCCGTACCGAGCTACTGAGCGTCTCTCCTGCAGAGTCTTCCACTGGAGTTTATCTATCATCTCCGTAACGCTTTCGCGATTACTAAATGATCCTGTAACGAAGCGCGCTGCTCTCCGTTGGATCTTCTCTATATCTTCTATCAACCCTATCTGGTACGGATCCCACACTGCTGAGCAGTATTCAAGCAGTGGGCGAACAAGCGTACTGTAACCTACTTCCTTTGTTTTCGGACTGCATTTCCTTAGGATTCTTCCAATGAATCTCAGTCTGGCATCTGCTTTACCGACGATCAACATTATATGATAATTCCATTTTAAATCACTCCTAATGCGTACTCCCAGATAATTTATGGTATTAACTGCTTCCAGTTGCTGACCTACTATTTTGTAGCTAAATGATAAAGGATCTATCTTTCTGTGTATTCGCGAATTTTTTTTTTCGGCTGTACCACACTGTATCAGTTCTTTCCATTTATGTCGGAGTTTTTTCAAGCTATGGTACTTGGCAGTGACAGGTCATGTCAAAGTTACTTTCGTTCCTAAGTTTCGCACACCAGTGCAGGTGTTTCCAGGTGACAACTGGAACCGTACAGTGCGACGGTACTGCATCGACTGACTAAGTAATGAAGTAGTAAAGTGGCTGGCACAATCTGTACATGATGGAAAGGTTAGTAACGAAATCCGCTTGTTTTCTGCAGAATTATCACGCTATTTGAACTCGTAAAATAATCGACGTCTGAATTCCAAAAAGCCTCGTCACTTACTAGAAAAGCGTCATCATGATGTGAAAAGTGTGGTACACAAAAAGTACAAGTTATTAGACCCATCGTTTCCCAACGAACCATAACTTCTCGTATGTAACTGAAGAATATATTACAACATTATTTCAGAGAATTGATGAAAACAATTACGGTTATTCGATGCAGTACACTGCAAGAGCAAACACCGACAATGCGTCTCTGACAGTCTTAGGAGACTACTTCCTGTCATCAAAAGCACCTCGTAACTGTTACTGAAGTTAAGTCCACAGGCGTAACACCATTCTCGTTTCAAGATGGCTACGTCAGTTTACTGCCTACTACAGATTCGACTTGGGTCCGTCAGGGATACATTATCACGCGATTTTGGGGCCATGGAATTGTACTTCGTCTTGTGAAGATCACAGTTATGTGGAGTAATTGCTGCAGTGCTCCAGGGAAAACAGTGGTGAGCTTCTGGAAATACAAGAACAACATCCTATGTTCAATTCTACGTGGCAGTATCTGTATGTGTGTGTGGAGGGAGCAGTGGATGGGAGGGGGGGGGGCCAAAATTTGCATACGAATGACGTATCCCATAATCTTAAAAGATTTGTCCTTGAATAAATAAATAAACTTTATCTACGTAACCGAATAAGCGAGTCTTACAAACTTGTAAGACCAAGCATTGTAAATTGTGGCCGGCCGGTGTGGCCGTGCGGTTAAAGGCGCTTCAGTCTGGAACCGCGTGACCGCTACGGTCGCAGGTTCGAATCCTGCCTCGGGCATGGATGTGTGTGATGTCCTTAGGTTAGTTAGGTTTAAGTAGTTCTAAGTTCTAGGGGACTGATGACCACAGCAGTTAAGTCCCATAGTGCTCAGAGCCATTTTTTTTTTTGTAAATTGTGGATTATATGTTGGAAATAGCTCCTGAGGTGTTATGTGGCGGCTGTTAAACCAAAAATTAATTGTTTGAAACGCCTATATCAAGGAATACACTAAGATTCTAAAACCTTGAAAGAGTGGCTCGTCTGCAGATGATATTTACATGCTAGCTGTTGGTTAGTTTGCCATTGCACACAGGCATCTTCGTGTTCGAGCGTTATTTCTGTTATAAGTGTGTTTGTGGCCTCTGATTTATACCCGTGCGAAATCTACACTCCTGGAAGTTGAAATAAGAACACCGTGAATTCATTGTCCCAGGAAGGGGAAACTTTATTGACACATTCCTGGGGTCAGATACATCACATGATCACACTGACAGAACCACAGGCACATAGACACAGACAACAGAGCATGCACAATGTCGGCACTAGTACAGTGTATATCCACCTTTCGCAGCAATGCAGGCTGCTATTCTCCCATGGAGACGATCGTAGAGATGCTGGATGTAGTCCTGTGGAACGGCTTGCCATGCCATTTCCACCTGGCGCCTCAGTTGGACCAGCGTTCGTGCTGGACGTGCAGACCGCGTGAGACGACGCTTCATCCAGTCCCAAACATGCTCAATGGGGGACAGATCCGGAGATCTTGCTGGCCAGGGTGGTTGACTTACACCTTCTAGAGCACGTTGGGTGGCACGGGATACATGCGGACGTGCATTGTCCTGTTGGAACAGCAAGTTCCCTTGCCGGTCTAGGAATGGTAGAACGATGGGTTCGATGACGGTTTGGATGTACCGTGCACTATTCAGTGTCCCCTCGACGATCACTAGTGGTGTACGGCCAGTGTAGGAGATCGCTCCCCACACCATGATGCCGGGTGTTGGCCCTGTGTGCCTCGGTCGTATGCAGTCCTGATTGTGGCGCTCACCTGCACGGCGCCAAACACGCATACGACCATCATTGGCACCAAGGCAGAAGCGACTCTCATCGCTGAAGACGACACGTCTCCATTCGTCCCTCCATTCACGCCTGTCGCGACACCACTGGAGGCGGGCTGCACGATGTTGGGGCGTGAGCGGAAGACGGCCTAACGGTGTGCGGGACCGTAGCCCAGCTTCATGGAGACGGTTGCGAATGGTCCTCGCCGATACCCCAGGAGCAACAGTGTCCCTAATTTGCTGGGAAGTGGCGGTGCGGTCCCCTACGGCACTGCGTAGGATCCTACGGTCTTGGCGTGCATCCGTGCGTCGCTGCGGTCCGGTCCCAGGTCGACGGGCACGTGCACCTTCCGCCGACCACTGGCGACAACATCGATGTACTGTGGAGACCTCACGCCCCACGTGTTGAGCAATTCGGCGGTACGTCCACCCGGCCTCCCGCATGCCCACTATACGTCCTCGCTCAAAGTCCGTCAACTGCACATACGGTTCACGTCCACGTTGTCGCGGCATGCTACCAGTGTTAAAGACTGCGTTGGAGCTCCGTATGCCACGGCAAACTGGCTGACACTGACGGCGGCGGTGCACAAATGCTGCGCAGCTAGCGCCATTCGACGGAAAACACCGCGGTTCCTGGTGTGTCCGATGTGCCGTGCGTGTGATCATTGCTTGTACAGCCCTCTCGCAGTGTCCGGAGCAAGTATGGTGGGTCTGACACACCGGTGTCAATGTGTTCTTTTTTCCATTTCCAGGAGTGTATTTTCGTGTCCGACATTTGGGACTCGTCTGCCTTGTATTTAACTCTTGTCACAGCCCTAATGTCTTAACCTGGATTGTAACATTCATACCCACCGATACGATTTCTGCATCTACATCTATACATCTACATAGATACTGCGCTTGCGACCGTACGGCATATGACGAAGGGTACTCTGTACCACTAGTCATTTGCTTTGCTGTTACGCTCACGAATAGAACGAGGGAAAAAGACTGTCTGTTTGCCTCTTTATGAGCCCTAATTTTTCCTGTCTTATCTTTGTGGTCCTTCCGCGTAATTTATGTTGCTGATAGTACAATCATTCGGCAGTCAATTTCAAATGCCGGTTCTCTAAATTTTGTCAATAGTGTTTCTCGAAAGGAACGTCGCCTTTCCTACAAAGATCCCCATCTGAGTTGCCGAAGCAACTCCGTAACACTTACGTGTTGTTCGAACTTACCAGTAATAAATCTAGTAGCCCACCTCTGAATTGCTTCGATGTCTTCCTTCAGTCCGATCTGGTACGGATCTCAAACACTAGAGCAGCACTCAACAATAGATCGCACCAGCGTCTTAGATGCGGTCTGCTTTAAGGTGAACCACTCGTTCCTAAAATTCTCCCAATAAACCGAAGTTGACCTTTCGCCTTCCCTATCACAGGTCTCACCTCCTACTGTATTGAAAATAATGTCTCCCGAACGCACCACAAAACGTCTGCAGTATCTGGTAACTCTACTTGCGATTCTCCGTTTAACGTGCTAACGGGAATAACTACTGGTAATGGATCTTGAAAATTGAGTCGCTTGAGGCGAGGATCTAGAATTGTCCACAGTGCCAACAGTTCTCAACGTTCTGAAAGCATCTTTGGTGCTGGTCCTGCAGATTCTCTTTCACATTCTGGTGTCGAAATAATTTTGTCTCTTAGCTTACGTAAGAACAAATAATATACCGGTACTTTGTTTCCTGTTTCGTAATTTTCACCACCGATTCGTTCGACCACTTGGCAAAAGTGAATTGGGTTTTTATAACTGAGGTGTAACGAGCAGTGGAAACAGAAATAAAAGTAAGGATAATCAACTACGTAAAATAAGTTGACATGTAAGAATATCGGTATATCGATTATCAGAATACTTAGGATTAATCGATTAATTGCAGTTTATCGCCCAACCCTAGACACCAGCAACGTGTGAGAGTGCTGCGCGTGCTGACGGTATATATCCACAGCACTACGGTACTTAAACCAATTTTTGAGCTGAGGATGGCTCTACTTTTTTTTTTTTTTTAACAGAGCACTACGTAGTCTGTTCCGTTCGACAGCAAGTGCCTGTGGCCGTGTCTGGCCGACGCCCCGGAAGCGGCGGCTCTTCCAGCTGCCCGGCCGGCTGCCCCCCGGCTGCTACAGGCAGACGGCCTAGCGCGGAAATTACCGCCCGCTTCCTCGGCGTGCGGGCGCACGCACGGCGGACGCTCTGCCCGCCGGAGTCAAATATTTGGTCAGCGCGCGGCGCGCTGAAAAATTAAAGAGCCGAGCGGTCTCGGGCGGCGCTAGACTAGGCTGGGCTGGCGCGGCCACACGCGAGGCCCTGGGGAGCGGCGGGCGCCGGCAGATGGCGCGCGCGTCACTCTGACAACACGCCGGCGCACAGCGCGCCACATGGCCACCGGCTGGCCGCACGCTGCTTTGCTCGCCCACGGCGCGACTCATTTAGGCCGCGCCTGCCTGCGCACAGCGCGCTCCGGCCCCTCCTGCCTCTACTTCGCCCGTAACTACTGTTCTCTCACATTTCTTCTCCTGTTCCAACAGCCAGACCTACAATGACAATTCAAAGACATATGAAAATATAAATGAAAGAGTTTCCTGCGTAAAGGCTGATGATAAACTGTCAATATATCGATATTTAGACCAAAAAATATCGATTTACTTGGGCGACATGTCTCCTCCCTAGGTATCGATACATCGATATCAGAATGGCAATATGGAGGGCCAATATTTCTATTTTATATTATATTTTTTCGCAATTTTCGATAATTGGTTCAGTCTTGGGTCTCTTATTCTCCTTAATATAAAGGGTGTTACAAAAAGGTACGGCCAAACTTTCAGGAAACATTCCTCACACACAAATAAAGAAAAGATGTTGTGTGGACATGTGTCCGGAAACGCTTAATTTCCATGTTAGAGCTCATTTTAGTTTCGTCAGTATGTACTGTACTTCCTCGATTCACCGCCATGATTTCATACGGGATACTCTACCTGTGCTGCTAGAACATGTACCTTTACAGGTACGACACAACATGTGGTTCATGCACGATGGAGCTCCTGTACATTTCAGTCGAAGTGTTCGTACGCTTCTCAACAACAGATTCGGTGACCGATGGATTGGTAGAGGCGAACCAATTCCATGGCCTCCACGCTCTCCTGACCTCAACCCTCTTGACTTTCATTTATGGGGGCATTTGAAAGCTCTTGTCTACGCAAACCCGGTACCAAATGTAGAGACTCTTCGTGCTTGTATTGTGGACCGCTGTGATACAATACGCCATTCTCCAGGGCTGCATCAGCGCATCAGGGATTCCATGCGACGGAGGGTGGATGCATGTATCCTCGCTAACGGAGGACATTTTGAACATTTCCTGTAACAAAGTGTTTGAAGTCACGCTGGTACGTTCTGTTGCTGTGTGTTTCCATTCCATGATTAATGTGATTTGAAGAGAAGTAATAAAATGAGGTCTAACATGGAACGTAAGCGTTTCCGGACACATGTCCACATAACGTATTTTCTTTCTTTGTATGTGAGGAATGTTTCTTGAAAGTTTGGCCGTACCTTTTTGTAACAACCTGTATATTAACGACTTGCCACTCTATATTCATGAAGATGCAAAGCTAGTTCTTTTTGCTGATGAACAAGTATAGTAATCACACCCAAGAAGCAAGAATCGGCTCAGGAAATTGCAAATAATGTCTTTCAGAAAATTATTAAGTGGTTCTCTGCAAATGCACTCTCACTAATTTTGAGAAAACACACCATTGATAAATATAGGCTATGAAGGGAAGTCGGTTGCTAAGGTAGAGTACTCAAACTTTCTGGGTGTTTGCATTGATGAGAAATCTGCTGAAACGGTTAGGTTCAGCTACTTGTGCTATTAGGGTCATTGCAAATTTTGGTGATAAAACATATCAGTAAATTAGCCTACTATCCCAATTTTCATTCACTACTTTCATATGGCATCATATTTTGGGGCAAATCGTCATTAAGAGAGAAAGTATTCATTGCACAAAAGCTGGAGCCCACCCAATATCACCTTGAAGACATTTATTTAAGGAACTCGGGATATTCACAGTACCTTCGCAATACGTATATTCACTTATGAAATTTGTCATTAATAACCCATCCCAATTCGAAAATAACAGCGAAGTGCATAGCTACAACACTACAAGAAAGGATGATACTCACTATTCTGGATTGAATCTCACTTTGTCACAGAAAGGGGTGAATTAACTGAACACAGATCAATCGAGAAAACAGGAAGAAGTTGTGTGGAACTATGAAAAAAATAAGTAAACTATACAAACTGCGTAGTCCATGCGCAAGATAGGCAACATCAAGGAGAATGTGAGCTCCGGAGCGCCGTGGTCCCGTGGTTAGCGTGAGCAGCTGCAGAACGAGAGGTGCTTGGTTCAAGTCTTCCCTCGAGTGAAAAGTTTACTTTCATTATTTTCGCAAAGTTATGATCTGTCCATTCGTTCATTGACGTCTCTGTTCACTGTAATAAGTTCAGTGTCTGTGTTTTGCGACCGCACCGCAAAACCGTGCGTAGACGAAAGGCCGTTCCTCTCCAATGGGAACCCAAAACATTTGATGTGCGTCACATGACAGGAATATTTTGTCGACCCACCTAACTTGTACACTTGGCGAATGGGTAAAAAGACTCTTCTACCTCGCCCGATTTAGATTTTCTTGAGGATGTGATAATCACTCCCAAAAAAGTGATGAAAACATAAGAGTTTGTCACATAAACTGCAACAAATGAATGCAACAGTTTCACAGTCGCACAGTTTTCCCTGTGCTCTGTCAAAACATGTGTTTTTAACGATTTCAAATTTTTCCGTATGTAGACCGTCAAATCATACATATGTCTAACCAAATCTGAACATGTCCTGGAATTTTGGAGAGCGAAGTTGATTATGTGTCCCCATACTACGGCGCAGTTACCTCGCATTGGACGGACTGACGGACAGATAACAAGTGTCTGAAAATAAAAAATTAAACTTTTCACTCGAGGGAAAACTTGAACCAAGGACATCTCGTTCTGCAGCTCCTCACGCTAACCACGGGACCACGGCGCTCCTGAGTTCACACTCTCCTTGATGTTGCCTATCTTGGACATGGACTACTCAGTTTGTATATTTTGCTAATTTTTTTCTTAGTTCCACACAACTTCCTCCTGTTTTCTCGATTGATCTGTGTTCAGTTTTTCAAGGCCTATCCACTGTGCCAACTTATAACTAAATCTGAGGGGGTGTATCGATATATCGATATCCGAATGGCAATATGGAGGGCCGATATTTGTATTTTATTTTAGGTTTATTCGCAATTTCCGATAATTGGTTCGGTCTTGGGTCCTTTATTGTTCTTAATATACATTAACGACATGCCACTCTATATTCGTGAAGATGCAAAGTTAGTTCTTTTTGCTGATGGTACAAGTATAGTAATCACACACAAGAAGCAAGAATCAGCTGAGGAAATTGCAAATAATGTCTTTCAGAAAATTATTAAGTGGTTCTCTGCAAATGGACACACTAAATTTTGAGAAAACACAATTTATACAATTCTGTACAGTTAATGGCATAACACCATTGATAAATGTAGACTATGAACGGAAGTCTGTTGCTAAGGTAGAGTACTCAAAATTTCTGGGCGTGTGCATTGATGAGAAATTGAATTGGAAGAAATACATCGGTGATTTGCTGAAACGATTAGATTCAGATACTTACGCTATTGGGGTCATTGAAAATAATGGTGATAACCATATCAGTAAATTAGCCTACTATGCCTATTTTCATTCACTGCTTTCATATGGCATCATATTTTGGGGCAATTCGTCATTAAGAGAGAAAGTATTCATTCCACAAAAGTCATTAATAACCCATCCCAATTCAAAAATAACAGCGAAGTGCATAGCTACAACACTAGAAGAAAGAATGATATTCTCTATTCTGGGTTGAATCTCACTTTGGCACAGAAAGGGGTGAATTATCCTGCCACAAAAATCTTCGGGCATTTGCCAAATAGTATTAAAAGTCTGACAGATAGCCAACCAACATATAAAAGCAAATTAAAAAAATTTCTGAATGATAACTCCTTCTACTCAATAGATGAATTCTTAGATATGAAGTAGTAACTGTAAAAAAATGAAAAAAACATTAATTAATTATTTTGTGTTAAGAAAACTTACGTTAAAGTGACACTTTCCACATCATTACGAAATGTCGTATTCATGATCTATGCAACAAGGATTGATGTATGTATGTATGTATGTATGTTTGAAATTGTCCTCATGGTGCGACGGGTGTGTCAATTCCTTGCCTGTCCTACCTCCCCTGCATACCCTACTGTTGCCCGACCGCCTATGGAACGTCTCTTTTCCAGTCGTCCAAGGGCAACGAGACCATTTGGGATTCGTGCCAAGCATTTGTTTGAGTCCCTTGGTGTGGAGCGTGTGGCACCCCAACTCCAGGGTTTTACCCGCCTGCCTCCCTGGTTGCTACAGAGGCCCAGCGTCCTTTTAGACTTGTCAGAGTACCGGAGGAGCTACACTCCTGCGTTTGTTTTTACCTCCTTATTTTACGATATTTTAAACCAGCATGCCGACCATGTACCAGTATTTACGGATGGCTCTAAACAGGGGGACTCTGTTGGTTGTGCTGTTGTTTTCCCTGATCGAGTCGTCAAGTTACGGCTTCCTGCGGCGTTTACCATCTTTGATGCCAAATTGTTTGCGATCTTGCGGGCATTGGAGCAGATGAGATGTGTTCCCAGTCTTAAGTTTCTCATCTGTTCTGAGTCCCTGAGTGCCCTTCAGACCATGACACACTTGTATCCAGCGGATACGGTCGTCCAGAACATCCATGATGCTCTCCTCCACCTGCAACGGCAGGGGAAGGAGGTTTCTTTCTGCTGGCTGCCGGGGCACGTGGGTATTAGGGGAAACGACCTGGCGGATGTGGCTGCCAAAGATGCATATTCCCTTCCTCACGTTGTTGAATGTGCCGTCCCCCTCCATGCTGTTACCTCCCTTTTGCGTTTTTGTGTTATGCGTCAATGGGAAGAGGAGTGGCTGGCAGTCGGTGAAAATAAGCTGCGTCTGGTCAAGGCCACCACGCGGCCATGGCGTACGTCCTACCAGTCATGCAGGCGGGATGAGGTTCTCCTCACTCGCCTCCGCATCGGGCACAGTCCCTTAACGCACGGTTTTTTACTCCGGCGGAGGACCCCCCAATCTGCAGTGCTTGTGGCGTCCAGATTACTGTCCACCACATTTTACTTGACTGTCCTTTATTCTCTGACCAAAGGGCGGTGGTTTCCTTGCCACCGGATTTGCCCTCTATTTTGCAAGACGACGCAACGACTGTGGTTAAGGTCTTACGGTTTTGTGTCCTGTCCAATTTGTTGCCTCGGATTTTAGGGAGAGGATTTTAATGTGCTGCTGGGTGACTGGCTCACCCAGGTTTTAGGTAAGAAGTCCGCCAGTCACGATTACCTACTTGTTTCACTTCGATTTCTGTTCTCTTTTCCTTGTGTTTCATTTCCTTTTTTAGTGCGTTTCTTTTCCTCGTGTTTTGCCTCTGTATGTGAGGATTTGGAACTGCGTCAGGCCTGTGTCTTTTAGCCGTTCTCCTTGTTCGCTGTCCGTCTTCTTCCCTTCACTGCATGTGTTCCTGTTTCTATGTGTTTGGGCGCTGATGACCACGCTGTTTAGCGCCCGAAAACCTGAAACCACACACACACACACACACATCTTTTGAAATCGTATTAGAACATAATTTTACTTTCGCTGTGTGAAGGAATCTTATTTCTTTTGAGCTTTCATCACGTGCATTCTTTCTCTTTGACCGTGTGAACAAATTAGAAATCCGAATGATCGGGGGGGGGGGGGGGGGGGGGCGTAACGTTGAAAGGCAATATGAAATGGAATAAGCATGTAAGGACTGTAGTAGGAAAGGCGAATAGTCAACTTCGGTCTACTGGGAGATTTTTAGGAAAGTGTGGTTTATTTGTAAAGGATAACATATAGGACACTAGTACGACTCATTGTTGAGTACTGCTCGATTGTTTGGGATCCGCAGCAGATCGGATTGAAGGAAGACATCGGAGCAATTTAGAGCCGAGCTGCCAGATTTGCTGCCAGCAGGTCAGAACGACACTCACGTATTATGGAGATGCTTCGGGAACTCAAATGTGAATCCCTGGAGGGAAAGCGACGATCTTTACGAGGAACACTGTTGAGAATATTTAGAGAACTGACACTTAAGACTGACTGCAGATCGAGTCTACTGCGCCAACGTTCATTTCGCGTAAGGGTCCTCAAGATGAGACTAGAGAGCTTAGCCTCGTACGAAGGCATATAGACAGTTGTTCTTTCCTCGCCGGCGTTGCGAGTAGAAGAGAGAGAGGAAATGATCTATAGTGGTACAAAGTGTCCTCCGCCACGCATCCTACGGTGGCTTGCGGCGTATGTATGTAGATGTAGATGTAGAAGTAAAGGAACATAGCGCAGGGAATTACAGCCCCACTCATTAAGCAAGGGTAGTAAACTGATGAGGCAAGGAAAACTCCCCATGGCAACCAACCCCCCCCCCCCCCCCACCCCAACTCAGATTTAGTGGTAAGTTTGCCCAGTGGATATCCCTTGAAAACTGGACACAAATCAAGCATGAAAACCGGAAGAAGGTGTACTGAACTGTGAAAAAGTAGTGAAATAGAAACAGTGGACGGTCCAAGCTCAAGATGTGTAACTTTGGGGCGAAATGTAAGAACCACGGCGTCGTGGTTGTGTGGTCACAGTGTATGAGTGTAAAGTGGGAGATCCATGTTCAAATCTCCCTCGTGCATCCTTTTTTTCCACAATATTATGAATGTTCCGTCCGGTCATTGACGTGTCCTCCTTCTGTAGTCTTGGCAATTGTCATACTATCTATACGTTGGTAATAGAATATGAATCATGTCGTAAAATTATATTACCATCGCAAGTAAATAGGATGAATAAAGAGATGCCGCATAGATCTCTCACAGAAATGAAAACAGCAAATAAAAAGGCGTGAACTATGTTACGACAAAGGAAATCAATCGTCAAAACTTCCAAAACAGAAGGCAAGAGTCATAACATGTGGTACTTGTGTAGAACAAATAGAATGTGCGTTACACTCGTTGTTGCAAACAGACGTTACTCCGAGACACAGACACGTCAACGACCGGACAGATAGTTCATAATTTTGTGAAAAAATTACGGATCGCTAGGGAGATTTGAACCCGCATCTCTCCCTTCGCAGACCAACACCATGACCATATGAGCACGACGCCTTCGCTGTTGAACTTCGCTCGATGTTGTACATCTTGAATCTGGATCGTTCACTGTTTCAATTTTGCTTACTTTTTCACAGTTCAGTAGACCTTCTTCATGTCTGCATGCTTGATCTACGTCAGTTTTTTACGGGCTGTCCGCTGGGCCATCTTACTACTAAATCTGAAGGGGGGGAGGGGGGTGCGATGGGGAGTTTCCCTTATTTGCAACGTGTCGGTCGAGTGGAGTGATTACGACAAGTCCTTGGTAGATTTCCAGAGGTATGTCACAGTAGATGTCTACGCAAGTCCGGTAAATTACGAGCCGGTGGTTTGTGTGTGCGGGGCTGGCACCCTATAGCGTGCCAGACGTGTTCCATCTGGCTCAGATCAGGCGACTGTGGGCCACGACATCAACCAGAGCTCACTATGTTGCTGCTCATACCACCATTGCACGATTCTCGCCTTACGTCACGGTCAGTTTGTAGCGGTCACTAACACTTGGGACGCGGAAATGGTGACCCTATTATGCACCAAGCACCAATTGTCACAAAAACTGCCTTGTTATTCAACCGCCGCGCGGGGTAGCCGCGCGGTCAGGGGCGTCTTGTCACGGTCCGCACGGCTCCACCCGTCGGAAGTTCGAGTCCTCCCTCGGGCATGGGTGTATGTGTTGTCCTTAGTGTAAGTTAGTTTAAATTAGATTAAGTAGGGTGTAATCTTAGGGACCGATGACCTTAGCAGTTTGGTCCCGTAAGATCTTACCACAAATTTCCAATTTTATTGTCATTCAGACCGTAGCAAACTTTCAGCAAACGGGCTTTGTTTTTGTTACAGTATTGAGTGAAAATTAATAACGTAACATCTGCATGGGGAAAATCAGAAGTTATATGAGATAAAAAGATAGATAGATCTGCAGAAACCTGTCACGTTCGTACAAAAAAGCTCTCCCTCGCCCCTGGCTGCAGGTCGGGCCGCAGCCGCCATCACTTTCATTCGCTAAGGCCTCCTCCTTGCATTTGCTCGTAGCTGATCAAGCTGACCCTTCGCAATGTGTAACTTCCTTAGTCTGAACTCTCATAGCATTGCTTTGGCTTAGAGTGCTGAAAGAGCGGATCTCAACTTCACGGAAGAAGCCGCTGCCTAATATATGCAGGGTGTTTGTTTTAACTTGAGGCACTAAATATCAAGAAAATAACGCAACGTACGAAAAAATGTTGTAGGTGAAAAGATAATATTGATAACGGGGATATTTGTCTCTGCTACAACTAGACACCTCCTAACCACCTCTTCTCGCGTTTTCAACTGGGAATCCCCATCTCGTCATTGTACTGTATATTCTGATCCTACGGCATACGATTTACTCAAACCATTACTTTCCGTTTGTGGTATATAGCGCTGTAATCGACAAATATCAACTCTGCCTGTTTTTGCGATTAATAACCGTTGCATTTGATTCCACATTTCGTTTACGATGTAAACGTAAACCTTTGTGTTGATATTTATGCTTCAAAATTTAGTGTTGTAAAATCTGGCGACCCAGGAACAACAACATGGATGTCATAGTTTTTTGTTCCCATTGGTCTCCCTGATTTCTGTGGGTCCCCTCGCCTCTCGTCAGTGGGATATTTGATTTCGGCTAGTCTCCTTGCATCTCATCACTGGGCTCCTTGATTTCACTGACAAGGGGAGGCCACGACGATTGGAACGCGGATTTACTGCAAACTTCGTACACTCGTAGCACTCCACGTGGACAACAAAACGTGTAAGCAGTAGCGCGTACTTCTCAAGCGTTATTGAGAAAATCGCAAGATAATTTCGGCCGTCAAATATATACCTGCTCGTGGCCATTTTTTCCATAAAGCGGCTGCAGCCGAGTGGTGCCGCGCGGTAGCTCTGCGTGTTCGGTCAGAGCGTTAGCTACCCTTTCTAATAAAAAAAAAAAACTGAGCAAACGGATCAACGAACAAACTGAACGGGTGTCATCGGACGTATGCCCTGAACAAATTCAACGAACAATATAGAACAAAATTTTAAAAAAAAATTAAAAAAGGAAAGGAAATGGCGTCCAGGCCGCTGGATCGTTGGATCGAGTTCCGTTCGTCAGTTTTTTTTATTTTCAACACAGTCGTTTTCTTTACTATTTATATTACAATTGGTATAATGGGGAAAATACGTGTAATCGGATGAACTTTTATTAAAGTCACAATGTTATTTGGCAGTCTACTAATTTTAATGGGGAAAATACGTGTAATCGGATGAACTTTTATTAAAGTCACAATGTTATTTGGCAGTCTACTAATTTTTATTATCACAAATAATGTAATATTCATAACTATCGATTAGTAAACGACCAAACGCATAAAGTGATACTGAAAATGTATGCTTGTCCATGATTTGAGAAATCCCTTATACCTGGAAGGTGCACGAAACGACTTGTTACCTCCAAGATCTGACCGACACAGACGGCTTTCGAAAGATGTACAAGTAATCGTCGCTTTCGACATTACGAGTAAAAGTTGTAAGATGATATTTTTCATAAAAACATGGAAAACATAAAGTTAAATGGCACCAGCTGCATTGAATAAATTTTATGTTTCCGCATACGCAAGGTCTTTTGACGTTTTCCGTAGAAAAACAAACTTCGTTAACATTTTCAAAAACCTCTCTTACAGACGATAATTTGGAAGCAAACCATGCATAACGCAGTATTTCCTTAAAAATCGGCGCTGATAATTGGTTATGCAGTATCTAGTGTATTTTAATAGCGTCTTCCCATAAGTAATTTCTCGTTCTCTTTCTATTAAATACGAACAATTTTGAAGACGCGGACAAGCACACATTTTCAGTATCACTTTATGCGTTTGGTCGTTTACTAGTCGATAGTTATGAATATTATGTTATTTGTGATAATTAAAATTAATAGACTGCCAAATAACATCGTAAATTTAATAAAAGGTTTTTTAAAAAACATTTTCTTCAATATTGTTTGTTGAATTTGTTCAGGGCAGACGTCCGATGACACCCGTTCAGTTTGTTCGTGGATCCGTTCGCTCAGTTTTTTAATTAGAAAGGGTATCTAACGCTCTCACCGAACACGCTGAGCCACCGTGCCGGCACCACTCGATTGCAGCCGCTTCATGGTAAAAATGTGAACGCACGGATATATATTTGACGGCCGAAATTATCTTGCGATTTTCTCAATAACGCTTGAGAAGTACGCGCTGCTGCTTACACATTTTGCTGTCCTCATGGAGTGCTACGAGTGTACGAAGTTTACAGTAAATCCGCGTTCCAATCGTCGTGGCCTCCTCTAGTGAGTATCCACAGGATGTGTGCCTGTCAGTGACACTTCATGGAGATTTTACTTGATTACAATGGTTTTGGTTTGTATTCCATCGGTAGTCTTGTAGCAATCACTGCGAGACTTACGGCAGTTTGGGTGGAAACACATACCAAAATCAGTCACCCTGATGGCGTCGTTCGAGGCTGGCAACCAAAATCAAGCAGGCCTATGGTTCTAGAGTCAGCACAATCAAACCCGTAGGGAACAGAAAACTATGTTACCGTACAAGTAGTTTATTTGCCGGAAATGTCAAAGTGTAGCCATATTACACTAATCAGCCAGAAAATACTGACCTACTGTCAGCATAAACCCGTTCAGGCGAAGCAGCATCACCTGGTGACGAATGACTGCTAGTCAGACACACGTAGAGTGCATGTAGTATCAGTGAGCGTGCTGTCCGTGTGTAGAGTGGGGAAGGCGCGCGATCTGTCTGAGGTTGACCGAGGACTGATTGTGATGGCCCGGAGGTTTGGCACGAGCATTTCGGAAACTGCATGACTTGTCAGGTGTTCGAGGAGTGTTGTTGTGGATGTCTTCAACACGTGGCGGAACCAAGGTGAAACCACGTCCAGACGTCGTGGGGTGGGCGGCCACGCCTCGTTACAGATGTCGAACGTCGTAGAGGATAGGCTGAGAACTGTGGCGGAACTGACATCAGATTTAATTGTGGGCAGAGAACAAGTGTGTCTGAACACTCAATGCACCTAACACTCTTAACAATGGGCCTCTACAGTCGACGACCCAAGCATGTGCCAAAGTTAACACCACCGCATCGGCAACTACGACTGAAATGGCAACGTGACCATAGGCACTGGACGCTGGCGCAGTGGCAGCGCGTCGCATGGTCTGATGAATCCCGATACCCTTTTCACCTTTCCAATGGGGGGTCCGCAGCTCGTGGTCGTGCGGTAGCGTTCTCGCTTCCCACGCCCGGGTTCCCGGGTTCGATTCCCGGAGGGATCAGTGATTTTCTCTGCCTCGTGATGACTGGGTGTTGTGTGATGTCCTTAGGTTAGATAGGTTTAAGTAGTTCTAAGTTCTAGGGGACTGATGACCATAGATGTTATGTCCCGTAGTGCTCAGAGCCATTTGAACCATTTTTTTTTCCAACGGGAGGGCGCGATACCGTCGTCTTCGAGGTTGGTTGGTTGATTTGGGGGGAGGGGACCAAACAGCGAGGTCATCGGTCCATTCGGATTAGGGAAGAATGGGGAAAGAAGTCGACCATGCACTTTCAAAGGAACCATCCCGGCATTTCCCTGAAGCGATTTAGGGAAATCACGGAAAAGCTAAATCAGGATGGCCGGATGCGGGTTTGAACCGTCATGCTCCCGAAGGCGAGTCCAGTATGCTAACCACTACACCATCCCTCTCGGTCGTCTTCCAGAGGAACAGCTCCTTGACACCTGTACTGCAGCACGGAGACAAGCTGGCGGCTGTTCAGTCATGCTCTTGGGATCATTCGCATTGGCAACCTTGGGTGCAGGGAACTCGTGCAAGGCACCTTCGTACACTGCTCCACATCCCCTCATGACGATCGTATTTCCCGACGGCAATGGCATTTTTCAGCAAGATAAAGCGCCATGTCACAGGGCCAAGAGTGTGATAGAGTTGATCGAGGAACACAGATGCGAGTTCCAATTGCCGTGCTGGCCGCCCAGCTCGTCAGATCTGTACACGATCCAACACATCTGGGATGTGACTGAAAGTGCCGTAAGAGCTCATCGCCCCTCAGGGGGAAGGTAAAGATGAGCACAAAGGCTGTGGTGTGGAAGAGGAACGCAAGGGTAACACAACAGCAACGCCATTCACCATTTTTAATAGAAAATTTATCTAACAACTGGCAAGCTTAATTTGATATAGCAATCTTAACTAACTGCATGTATTTATGATAATGAAATCTTAAGAAGGAGAATTGTTTTCAGATCTCACTTAGCTAGAACAATGTCAGATATAAATGAGCTCGTTAAAAAAGATAAGTTTCTTAAACACCCTGTATCATAAATAGCTTTAACAAATCCTAAGAAAATATTCAGGATAATGGTATTTTAAGTGGCCGGCCGATGTGGTCGAGCGGTTCTAGGCGCTTCAGTCTGGAACCGCGCAACCGCTACGGTCGTAGGTTCGAATCCTGCCTCGGGCATGGACGTGTGTGATGTCCTTAGGTTAGTTATGTTTAAGTAGTTCTAAGTTCTAGAGGCTGATGACCTCAGATGTTAAGTCCCATAGTGCTCAGAGCCATTTGAACCATTTGGTATTTTAAGTAAGATGTTTGCCTTACATATTTAGCAATTATTAAGACAATCTTCATCTTAACCTACTAGCAACTCCCTGAATTCGCGCTAAAACTTAAGGCTAACAAGTACTAACATTAAGAAAATGACTGATTAAATTTATAACAACGAGAATACCACCACAAATAAGGGTATTAGTCACTTCATTTCAGAAAAAATCATTGCTCAAAACACACAAGTTGCTAAAACCGTAAAACCAACATTCAATGACTGCCTAGTAATCATTCACAGATATGAAAACGTGATTAAATGAATTCGTGCACTCGAACCGATTGCAAGAAAACTACTAGCTACTCACTTAAATATAGTTCAGTTGCCGAGTGGCAAGCAAATTAAGCCAGTCACTTTTAACAGAAACCTTCACACATAGTAACTTTAACACAACTGTTACGTAGAGGGTGACAATTATTGAACTATATGAAATAAAAGCGTCATAACTTCTCAATGGTTTGCATTAGGACGTTCAAACTGCACAGTTGACCGCAGGGTGTGAAAGGTGGCTACACTGTGCCACTGCGCCAGAGATTGCGCCAAAGAGTACTATTAAGCCGCCTCCACAGTGGTTATTGAGAGTTCATAGCAGTCAGTGCTAGTAGAGAGCTCGTAGAGGACAGTGCGTGTTAAGAGTCGTGCCGAGATGTGCTAGTGGGCACTGCTTGTCGTGAAGTCGGAGCGAGATGTTGTAGTAAAGAGTGTTGTTCCATGTCTTATGCAGTTATTTGATGGGAGAGATAGCAGATGTTATTGTAATGAGTGCATTTCGTCAATATATATGAAGGTAAAACTTACAATGTTCTTTTATTGGTTGTGTATCTGAAATAATGTGTCACTACAGGTTCAGTCAACAAAGCATCTGGCTTGTGTTCTTGGATTAGAGTGTAATTGTGATTTTCTTGCGTAATTATAGTTTTTCTAAATTTCTTTTGTCACGTTAGTATAGTTGATATTTAAAAATTCTTGTCTTGTTGGAAAAGAACCGTGCCAGATGTGGGCGTTGAGTCACACTCCCACATACAGAACAGTTACTCTTGTGCTTGGATTTTGTAGGTTTTATAGTTGCTGGGGACTTAATTAATTAATTGTGTTTACGAAAATCTACTTACATTGTTTGTTGCAGTCAGATAGCGTAATAATACTAGTCAGGGCCAACCGATTACGAGACTTACGTAATCGGACATACTAAAATTAAAAGTATTTTCAAATTTATTTAATTAAGCCCCCATGCACGTGGCGACCGCTGCTTCGGATCGTCCCTTGGATTCTTCTGATTGTGAAAATTGTAGATTGTAGTATTGTTGTAGTAATTTGTAGTTTAGTAATTGTGGTCCATTTTGCATGTGTAGATTTGGTAATTGTCATTCTTCTAATGGTATTTTTTTTTCTCAGAATTAAATTTGTTGTCTTGTCAACGGTTTGACAATTTAGTGCAATTATTTCAATTGTTCGATTGATCGTGTTTGAGGGAAACATCTAGTGTGAATAGTATTGTTGGAGATAAAGAGTCACGGTGTGTAATTTTCGTACAGTGACGAATCTTTCGTATATTTTGTAAATGATTACGCGATCGATGAAAAAGACAAAAATGATGAATAGTGAGAACGAAATTGTTGACATGGCGAACTCGCCAACACAGGACAACTGTATGATGAATAATGGAGTTGAAAATAATTTAATAAGTCGGGAAGACAGTCCGGAACCATTTCAAAATTTTTCTCAATCGGAAAATTCACA
Organism: Schistocerca serialis cubense; assembly: GCF_023864345.2. Classification (NCBI taxonomy): domain Eukaryota; kingdom Metazoa; phylum Arthropoda; class Insecta; order Orthoptera; family Acrididae; genus Schistocerca; species Schistocerca serialis. The sequence goes on from NC_064641.1 coordinate 895,970,577, forward strand.
GAATCTGAGATTAACGACAGAAGATTCTGAAATAGTATCGAACACAGATAGCCTTACAGCTGTGACGAAGGAAGTTAGTTTTGCGGGAGATGTTAGGGGCGAAAAGAATTCTGAACAATTTAACATGGAGCAGTTGATGAGTGTAATATTAAATTTTCAATCTGAATTAAAAACTGATATGGGAACAAAGTTAGACTCACTGGGATCACAGATGGGAACAATTAAAACTGAGATGGGAACAATTAAAACACAGATGGGAACAATGGAAACACGGATGGGAACAATGGAAACACGGTTTGGATCTGAATTAAAAACAGAGATGGGAACTTTACGGGCTGAATTAAAAACTGATATGGGAACAATGGAAACACGGATAGATTCACGAATAGGGACATGTTTCAAAAATATGAAAGATGAATTAAAGAAAGAAATCAGGGAAGAAGTACAACCGATTCTGAATTCTCACAATAATAGATTAATTGCAGTAGAAATCAGACAAAGGGAACAGGATAGAGAACAGGAAGAAAGAGATCGCGTGATAGTACAGAATTTTTCAGAGTTAAATTTACAACGTGCAAAGGATAAGAAAGAAATATTTGAAAGAATCGAGGAATCCGTACCAAATGACAGAATAAATAATCTAACACGACAATATGAACAGTTAACTACCAAATGTGACAATACTGAAACCCGAGTCGCGACACTTGCGGAAGACGTAAACAAACAGAAAGAAAAAATAGGTGACTTATCGGAAAGAGTTGAGGAAATTTCAGATAAATTGACAAATCTTAGTTTACATGGGGACAGAGATTCGGATGATACAGTTCCATTACCATTTGCAGAAACCGAAGAGTATCAGAACATAAATAAGCATGTTGAAAATCAGGGAAGATTTAATGAACGCGTGAAAAAGGAATTTGAGGCATTACGGAAGCAAGTCAAGCAGATTGAAGGCGAAATTGTAGGAAAAGATAGCAGAAGAAATTTAGAATCACAGGTAGCAGAGGGGTTTGAAGAAAATAATTTGTTTCATTTACGGGATGCAACAAGAGAGCGCCAGGCGCGCGAACTTTACAATAATCGACATTCGGACCGGGACAGACGCGGTAGGTCTTTGTCGCCACGAGGCGAAAACTTTGATTATAAACACTTTTTGACTGTCCGGAAATTTAAGATCTTCCGCAATTCTAAGAATGACATACATCCATGTGCATGGCTAGATCAATTTATGTACGCACTTCCACCAAATTGGCCACTAAGTCACAAACTAGAATTCATGTGTGGATATTTAGAAAACGAACCGGCGACGCGGATGCGCGCACTCATTAGAGATTGCAATAATTTAAATGATTTTATCATGCATTTCTATCGGCATATTGGTCCGAAAACACGCAGGACAGAGTTAAACACAGTCTTATTATGCAGCGTAATTTCAAACAGTCTGAGTTCCGCACGCCGGCAGAGTACTTTGAAGACATGATTCGAAAGAATCAGTTCCTGTCCAACCCTTATAGCCCGACTGAATTAATTCGCATTTGTTTAACTAAGCTGCCACAATCCATAAGACAAATTGCTTTGGCCGGAAGATGTAAAGACGACATTGAGACTTTTAAGACTTTGTTGCAAGAACTTGAGTATGACAACGACGACGGGACCTCTTGTAACTTTTTCAGTAACAGTATTTACAATAGATTTCCAGAGAAAAGAGATAGTGATCGGAACGGGCGTTATGTGAGTAACTTTGAGAACGATAGACGTAACAGACAGGACAATAGATACCAGCCCTATGACAATAACAGACGTTCTAACAGAAATTACACAGACAATAGCGGTAATTCGTACCGGAATGATCAATCATACGGAAACAGTAATCGGTATCATCAGGACAGAAATTATTCATACAGTAATAGAAATTCTTTCTACAGAAACAATCAGGGTAGTAGATACAACAATAATTTCAGAAGTGACAGTCGAAATTACACAAGGAGTAGTTATGCAGACAGACAGGAAAACAGAAATTTTAATAACAGACACAGACAAGAATTTGCATCCAACAGACAGGAGGGACCTAATTGGCATCCTCCACGTGACAGAACTTCAGAGAGACAAGTGCAAATCGTAGAAATTGATCCGCGAAATGACGCGAATACTCAAAGACGTGACGCAAACAATCGACAATGACTCGCAGCTTCGGCTTCTGGCAGCAATATAGACGGCTCAGAAAGTAATGACACTACGACTTTACACTACGTACGCCTGGAAGACATGAGAGACATTTTGTTAGACGAAAAGGAAAATAATGTTGACGTATTTTTACATCCTGTTATTGAAGTATGTGTGGGTAAGAATAAGTTCACTGCAGTTTTAGATTCTGGGAGCCCATTGAATGTCATTAGTGAATCAGTTTTTCGTATATGTGAAAGAACTATTGCCTGTCCTGTGTTACCTATTTCTAAAACTACAATTCGAGGTGCTATTTCTGGAAAAAGTGTGGAAGTTAAACAACAGACCAATTTAAATTTCATTTGTCAAGGATACGAATTTTCTGCTAATTTTATTATTGTTCCATTACTCAGTACACAAATTATATTAGGTATGGAGTTTCTTAACGCACATAAGGCAATTTTGAACTTTAAAGAAGGAAGTGTAAATTTGACTGTTGCTGGAATGCCGAAATGTTTAAAATTTTTCGAGTGTTTAACAAGATCTGAGTCAGATACAAAATGTTTAAGGTTTCTTACTTCTGATGTTTTCGTTGAGCATTATGACGACAATGTGTTTATTCATGATAATGACAACAGATACAGAGACGCGGTGGATGATATAATTAATGGCGAAGAATTAATTAATGAAAAGGTTAAGAAAGCTGAAGTGCCAGATGACGTTGCAAGAGAAGAGCTGCACCACATTTTGACTTCACATGCTACAGTGTTTAGTCATCACACAGGAACTATACAAGGCTTACAATATTTATTTAAAGTAAAAGAACACACACCATTTCGCGGGAAAACGTACGCTATTCCTTTGGCTTACAGAGACAAGGTTAAGAATGAACTTCAGTACATGTTAGATCAGGGCATTATTGAGCCTGCAGTCAGTCCTTATACTAGCCCATTACACGTTGTTCTTAAAAAGGATGGATCAATTCGTCTGGTTCTGGATTCCAGACAGATAAATAATATCATTATTCCTGAAACTGACCGCCCACAAAATTTAGATGAACTTCTTCAACATTTCCATGGAATTAAAGTTTTGTCCACGATTGACATGCGCGCAAGTTTTTGGCAAATAGAACTCCACCCTGATTGTAGAAAATATACTGCCTTTTTAGACTTTGGTAACTGTTACCAGTTTCGGAAATTACCGTTTGGACTTACTGTATCTTCAGCAGCATTTATTCATAGCCTAAATGAAATTTTACCTGATTGTCTTCGTGACAATATTACTTCTTATGTTGACGACATTCTTATCGCTAAACGTTCTTGGAGTGAGCACAACAAAATTTTGGATTCATTATTACGTATTTTTGCACGAGTTGGCATGACAGTGAACTTAGAAAAATCTGAATTTGGTCGTTCTCAGGTGAAATTTCTCGGCCACATTATTTCTACAGAAGGTATTCTTCCTGATCCAGAAAAATTAGATGCTATTCGTAATTATGCTGTTCCTACTACAAAACGTGATGTTCGTAGTTTCCTTGGTGTCTGTAATTTTCTTAGACGCTTTGTTAAATTGGACGATTTGGCCACACCTCGTTTATGTGAACTATCCGGAAAGAAATCTAATTGGTGTTGGGATGAGGAAGCTCAGTCAGAATTTGAACAGCTTCGTGATGCTTTAGTTGCTGCTCCACTTCTTTCACATCCGGATTTATCTAAAGAATTTTGTTTGGCGACGGACTCATCATACAAGGGCCTAGGTGCACATTTATTTCAAGAGATAGAAGAAAACGGCGTTGTAGTACAGAAAACTATTGCATTTGGAAGTCGTGTTCTTTCTAAATCAGAAAAGAATTATTCGATTACGGAACTTGAAGCTTTGGCTGTTGTTTGGGCTTTCACAAAATTTCGCACATTTTTGTTTGGCAGACATACTAAGGTTTATACCGATCATCGAGCTCTGGAATTTCTTATGTCAACAAAATTAACTCATGGCAGATTGTCACGATGGGCGTTGTACCTACAGGAATTTGACTTTAGTATTGTTTACATACAGGGTTCTTCTAATATTGTTGCCGATGCTTTATCACGTGCACCTATGGGTTTGAAACAAAGTGCTGAAGAGGACTGCAAGGAAAACAATTATTGTTTGATGTATATTCAAGGTGTTGCGTTTGAGAACTTTATTTCGTCTTCGCTCCAGGACATCGCTAAGGAGCAAAATAAGGATCCAATCTGGAAGGACATTAAGGAGAAGTGGAGGAGAAAGGAGAGCGTGGCGATTAGACAGCATTATTTAGTTCGCAATGACATTCTTTTTAAACGAAAATCCGTCGACAACTCCGTTTGGTTAGTTTGTATTCCTGATGAGTGGGTCAATAAATTGATTTGGTATACGCATCTCAGTTATGCACACTTTGGTCCCCGAAAATGCTTTCACAAATTACGAGAAAATTGTTATTTCAGTAATATGGAAAAACGTATTCGATCTGTTCTTGCCAAATGTAAATTATGTCAAATGGCTAAGCCTCCAACGATTTCTCACAGAGCACCGTTGTTTCCCGTCATTCCAGCGAAATTAAAGGAGATGGCTGCAGTCGATTTGTTTGGTCCAGTGGTTCGTTCTACTAATGGTTTTGCGTACATTTTCGTAGCAGTGGAGTTGACGTCAAAATATGTGTGTTTTACACCTTTACGCAAAGCAACAGCTCGTTCAGTATCTAACGCTTTCATCAAACATTTTCTTAAAGAAGTTGGTCATGTTGATAAGGTTATATCAGATAATGGATCACAGTTTCGTTCTAAAATTTGGCTTCGTACTCTACACCGTCGTAAAATTAAACCAATCTTCATTTCACTTTTTCACCCTCAATCTAACGCTTCAGAGAGATGGATGAAGGAAATCAATAAATTGTGCCGTCTTTATTGTCATCAGAATCACAGAACTTGGGATCAGTATCTTCATATTTTTCAAAACATTCTGAATGAACTCCCTAATGACTCAACTTCTTTACCGCCTCTATTAATATTAAAAAATAAGGTACCGACAAATCGCATTTCTGAAATCGTTCCTTTTCCGCCTTCACGGAAACTGCGGCATTCTGAAGTTGTCAACCTGGCTCTGCAAAGTATTGCATCTGCGGCTGCTAGAAGAGAGAAATCAGCTAGACGTCCTGGTCGTTCAAAATTCTTGTCAGTTGGTCAGAAGGTATTAATTAAGTCCCACCGTTTGTCTCACAAAGGAAAAGGCTTGTGTCGCAAATTTTTTCTGCTTTATAACGGTCCATATAGAATTCGCAAAATTATTCATGATAACACTGTCGAAGTAGAAACTCTTAAATCACGACGCTCTAAAGGAATACATCATATATCAAACGTTAAAATTTTTGTGGAATGACATACTTGTGAGAAACTAACAGCTAGATGTAAACATGCGGAGAGTACAAGGATACCGCGCTGTGTTTTGGCGGCGGCACATACTCAAAGCAACAGTCAAGTCTGCGCGCCGCACAAGGCAGTCGTTGACCGCGAACAATAGCTTCCTACGTCACGCGCCCACAGCTGATCGAGCGCTCAGTGCGAATGCACTGACAGCCGTAAACAAACACACAGTCTAATTTCTCCGATTAAATTCAGTATAAAGCTATAAGGACTTGTTGAATTGTGTTATTAACATTCAGTATTTTCCAGGATACGGTTGTGTAAAATATTTGAGAACTTCAGGTAAATTCTGTGTGTCTCCGACGTTAAGACGACTTGCTATCGAGAAATTTTCAGGAAGAATGTAATTTCGAAGAAGAAACTAATTAACTAAAAAAAAAAAAAGGTAACTATTAATTGAGTTTATTTTCAGGTAACAAATTTCCACTTAGGTACGTACTTTAGACGTAATTTGCTGCTCGCGATTACGTGATTCATACTTTGTACTAATTTCATGTTCTATGAATTTACGTGTGAAGCGACGTGCTTGAGTGCGTTGGCTGAATTTGACAATGATTATTAATGAACTGGGTTGTGACTTGTGTATATTGTGCATCGCTTGGCTGCGCTGCTTTTTTTTTCACTGATGTCATGTTTTTTTATTATGTGCCTGCTGTGCTTATTTATTTAAATTATAATTGTAACCTGATTTATTGTGCTGATGTGTTTAGGTATGTAAGTTATACTTTGTGATTTATCTGCTTGCGCCTTCATGTTTACTTATTAAGATGACATATGAACATTTATTTGCTTAGGCTGATATGATGATAATGACTTGTTTATTACGTAAGATATATGTTTGCTGCTTTTTGTATGGATTACATATTTACACGTTTCTGTTTTGTTGTCATAACTACTCTTTAATTTGGTGTATAGCAATGCTGATGTACAGTGTATAAACATAGAGTTTAGGTCACACTATTGGATTAATTATAGATTGTTCGCTTGGCAGAGCCTCGTTGTAAGAATTATGCTGCATACACTTGTTGACATTCTGTTCTCTACTGGTATATTTACTCGCTATTGCAAGTTTTGCTTACGCTCAGTGCCTTATATTTTTAAGATAAGAAAATTAACTGCTATAATTCGACGAACGACATTAGTACAAGAAAGTCATTGAAGTCACATGAGCTGAGGTTTTATGGAAGCTGTATAAATTTATGCTAATAGGAAGGAAGCTAACGACATGACATACCAATACTAGGTTTAGACCATTAATAGTTATTACACTGCGCCGGCCGGGGTGGCCAAGCGGTTAAAGGCGCTACAGTCTGGAACCGCGTGACCGCTACGGTCGCAGGTTCGAATCCTGCCTCGGGCATGGATGTGTGTGATGTCCTTAGGTTAGTTAGGTTTGAGTAGTTCTAAGTTCTAGGGGACTGATGACCTTAGAAGTTAAGTCCCATAGTGCTCAGAGCCATTTGAACCATTTTTATTACACTGCATTTTTCGTGAGCAATTGAAATAGGAAGTGACACTTGACACAAAAAATACTCCACATGTTTGCTTCTGCTATGATTCTTGAAGTGGTGTACACACTGTGAAATATTATGATCATTCACACTCCGTAATCGTACTTAATTACTGAGAGTTATTCGAACTAAGTCTGTTAGAGGTCAGGTATGCATTTCTTTTATTTAATGATGGACAAGGAACCAAAATGTATCTTATAATTCATAATGAGCAGAAGATTTGGGTCAGATGGATTACACAGAGGTTGTGTGTTGGCAATGTGTCTTCAGATTGTATGGAATGATGAACTGAAGTTTGCATTAGGATTTTATCTGTACTTGTTCGAGGAGACTGACTAGAGGAAAGAGTTGTTATGGAAGTGAAATGAGATTGATAATAAGGTTTATATGTATCGACGCATTGAAGAGGTATTATTGAGGTATTATTGAGATTATGTGATGCTGATGATTATTGGAGTTTTGGTGTACAAGAGGTAAAGTAAGTGAGGAGCATTTTTTTTTTTTGTTGGTCTTATGGAACAAGGAGGATGAAGATAGCAGACTAGAACACTAAAATAGAAGGAAGATAGTCTATACACACACTTTGTTAAATAACTAAGCAGTATATACTTTTTTTTTTTGGAAAAAGGAAGTAATTGCATATCTTGGCTCACTGACAGTTGTTCAACAACAGTACATTTTGATCTGGCTTGGCAAACATTCGTCTTGACATGATGACTATGACGTTGACTTAACTATTATTGACTATTATACATTGCTGCCAGTACTACTTGATACACATGATGAACATCAGATTTAGACAGAATTTCATTTACACAATTAACACTATTCAGTTACACAGTAGTACTTAATGTGGATGAGAGATGAGTGAGTGTGTTCTGTGTGTTTTCCTTTACTAATCCTACCCACCTATCTCCTAAATATTATTTTATTTGTTTGTAGTGGCTTGCACTGACACCCATGAATATTATAGGTTTACTGGTATTTGTGTATTGTAATAGTTAATAGGACAATTATCTGACATCATTTGTGTGTTTGTTATGATTTGTATGTTACTGTAAAAGCATTTGTATGTGCATTCAAACTATTGTTCATGCCTGAACTGTCTGATTAGTGAAGATAAATATTCTGAACTGTTACCTGCACTTTTCGACATGATGTGTGACATTTGGTCGTGTTTAATTTCTGCTGATGAACTGTGTGATCAGTGATTGTAAAAAAAAAAAAAAAAAAAAAAATTATTATGGACTGTTACTTGTACCTTTTCTACATGATTGGTGCCACTAGGACATGTTTAATTTCTGCTCATAAACTCTGATGAACAGTGTGATCAGTGCTAGTGAATTTTTTGGAACTGCTTCTGCTGAGAGATGAGACTTTTTGGTGTCTGCACCTGCTCAACATTGCTGGGTGCAACTGATGGACTGCTCCTACTGAAATGACGTCACTTGTTGGTGTCTGCACCTACTCAACATTGCTGGGTGCAACTGATGAACTGTTTCTACTGAAATGAAGTCACTTGTTGCTGTCTGCACCTGCTCAACATTGCTGGGTGCAACTGATGAACTGTTTTTACTGAAATGAAGTCACTTGTTGCTGTCTGCACCTGCTCAACATTGCTGGGTGCAACTGATGGACTACTCCTACTGAAATGGTGTCACTTGTTGGTGTCTGCACCTGCACTCAACATTGCTGGGTGCAACTGATGAACTGTTTCTACTGAAATGAAGTCACTTGTTGCTGTTTGCACCTGCTCAACATTGCTGGGTGCAACTGATGAACTGTTTCTACTGAAATGGTGTCACTTGTTGCTGTCTGCACCTACTCAACATTGCTGGGTGCCTCTGATGGACTGCTTCTACTGAAATGATGTCACTTGTTGGTGTCTGCACCTACTCAACATTGCTGGGAGCCTCTGATGGACTGCTTCTACTGAACTAATGTGACTTGTTGCTGTGTGTACCTCTTGAACTTTACTGAGTGCCACTGTTAGAACTGTTTCTACTGAAATGATGTTACTTTTTGCTGTCTGCACCTACTCAACATTGCTGGGTGCCACAGATGGACTGTTTTTACTGAAATGGTATCACTTGTTGGTGTCTGCACCTGCTCTCAACATTGCTGGGTGCAACTGGTGAACTGCTTTTACTGAAATGAAGTCACTTGTTGGCGTCTGCACCTGCTTAACATTGCTGGGTGCATCTGATGGATTGCTTCTACTGAACTAATGTGACTTGTTGCTGGGTGTACCTGCTAAACTTTACTGGGTGCAACTGATGGACTGCTTTTACTGAAAAGATGTTACCTGTTGGTGTTCTTTTTTGTATAAACTAATCATTGAAAGCATTTTATGTGAACATTTGTATAAACTGATTTTTTGTATATTGTGTAAACTATTATGTAAAGTCACATGTATGAAAAGAAGTTGTATTGCTTACTGTATTTCATATATTAGGTTAGTAAAAGGTCAGTGCAAAGCCAAAATTTTTAACTAATTATGTGATATTTAGGTATTAATATTATCTTTTATTTTTGTCTGTATTTTTCTGGACGAATTTGGTGGTATTTTCACCACCAATGCTGGCAAAAATACCATCAAATTCTGGCCTGTGGAGGAGGGGCATATGAAAGGTGGCTACACTGTGCCACTGCGCCAGAGATTGCGCCAAAGAGTACTATTAAGCCGCCTCCACAGTGGTTATCGAGAGTTCATAGCAGTCAGTGCTAGTAGAGAGCTCGTAGAGGACAGTGCGTGTTAAGAGTCGTGCCGAGATGTGCTAGTGGGCACTGCTTGTCGTGAAGTCGGAGCGAGATGTTGTAGTAAAGAGTGTTGTTCCATGTCTTATGCAGTTATTTGATGGGAGAGATAGCAGATGTGCATTTCGTCAATATATATGAAGGTAAAACTTACAATGTTCTTTTATTGGTTGTGTATCTGAAATAATGTGTCACTACAGGTTCAGTCAACAAAGCATCTGGCTTGTGTTCTTGGATTAGAGTGTAATTGTGATTTTCTTGCGTAATTATAGTTTTTCTAAATTTCTTTTGTCACGTCAGTATAGTTGATTTTTAAAAATTCTTGTCTTGTTGGAAAAGAACCGTGCCAGATGTGGGCGTTGAGTCACACTCCCACATACAGAACAGTTACTCTTGTGCTTGGATTTTGTAGGTTTTATAGTTGCTGGGGACTTAATTAATTAATTGTGTTAACGAAAATCTACTTACATTGTTTGTTGCAGTCAGATAGCGTAATAATACTAGTCAGGGCCAACCGATTACGAGACTTACGTAATCGGACATACTAAAATTAAAAGTATTTTCAAATTTATTTAATTAAGCCCCCATGCAGGTGTCGTGGGAATTAGTATGCGCATGTGCAAGCGCCTTCTTCTTGTCGGCCATTTCATTTGGATGGGTTCGTCAATAAGCAAAACTGGCGCACTTGGGAGACTGAGAACCCGCATTTCGCGATCGATAGGTCTCTTGAACCTCAACGGGTGACTGTGTGGTGTGTAATGTCCAGACACGGAATAATCGGTGCCATATTCATTGATGGCACGGTGACTACCGAATGATACGTGAAAGTTTTGGAAGATGATTTCATCCCCATCATTCAAAGTGATCCTGATTTCGAAAATATGTGGCTCATGCAAGACGCAGCTCGATTCCATCGAAGCAGGAGTGTGTGTTTGATGTTCTGGAGGAACACTTTGGGGACCGCATTCTGGTTCTGGGGTCCCCAGAGGCCACTGGCATTGGCCTCGATTGGGTGCCATATTCTCTGGATCTAAACGTATGCGACTTCTTTTTGTTAGGCTATATTAAAGGCCAGATGAACGGCAATAACCCTAAAACCATTCTTGAGCTGATATCGGCCATTCAAGAGGTCATCGACAACGTCGATGTTCCGACACTTCAGCAGGTCATGCAGAATTTCGCTATTCGTCTGCACCGCATCATCGCCAGCGATGCCAAGCATGTCGAACATGCCATGACCTAAATCCCATTATCTGTAGTGACGTTTTCATGTTGAATAAAGTGTATGCACGCCGTAGTTTGTGACTAATTTACGTTTTTTTTCATATACTTCAATAATTGCCACCCTGTACGTAACTTAGTGCATAATGTCCCAAGTCCAAGGCGCCAAACCGTTCTCCTTTGTCTGGGCAGCTTCCTTCCTCCATCAACCGATCGGCCCAGACCATTTGGACCGCCATAAACAACCTGAATTGCTTGCCCAACAACGCTGGAGGGAAAAGCGGCCAATTACAGGATCCGAGGATTGCCTTGTGGGTGCTAAGAGACTAGCCCATGTAATTCAGCTGACCAGGCTATACCACAAAGTCACTTGCAACCGTGTGCTTGACCCTATTAAGTCTATTATCAAATGCGTCTGTTCTTAATTGTAAAAACGGGGAAACTTAATATTTGTGGATTACAGCACCGCCTAGCACTAATAGTAAACAATTGTTTGAGTAATCTGTACGTATTTATTGGCATAGAATCGGAACATGCAATAAACTGCGGAGAGGAGTGGGGGTTCCCATTTGAAAATAGTAAGTTGACCCCACCCACACAAGGGAGGTGGCTAGGAGGCGGCGATAGTAGTACAACCAGACGTCTTTACTTACAACATATTTTTTGTACAGTGCGCGGGCAAGTGCTCTACCAACTGAGCCACCCAAGCACGACTCACGCCCCGTCCTCACAGCTTTAATTCCGCCAGTACCTCTGTGAGGACGGGGCGTGAGTCGTGCTTGGGTGGCTCAGTTGGTAGAGCACTTGCCCGCGAAAGACAAAGGTCCCGAGTTCGAGTCTCGATCCGGTACACAGTTTTAATCTGCCAGGAAGTTTCATATCAGCGCACACTCCATTGTAGAGTGAAAACTTCATTCTAGAAACACTTAGGCTGTTTCTGAAAAGGACGCCGGCGATATCCTTGCCCCTTCTTCCCCAATTCGAGAGCGCGCTTCCTCAGTACCAACCTCTTCGTCGACTTTACGTTGAAGCCTGATCTTCTTTCTTTCAATGCAGTTCGTCCACCAAAATATACCTGGACGTCTTCCGACAATCTACCACTGTTGTAACACCAAGTGTTCTCCCACTTTCAAGTTCCAACCCTTCTTACACCACTGGAAAAATATCAACGGAGGCGTTTTTTGTTTTCTTTTCATGAATTTCGACACACCAATATTCTACCGACAGCTATCCCTCCATTTCGTCGCCCGAAATTTGAGACGTGGACCACACAAGTAAGCTCACATCTAATTATTATCGCCTAGCACAGGTTCAGGAGCAACGTGACCATTTGAAAAACTGATCTGTGCTGTAATTGCCAGACTGTGCCGGCGGGCGATTTACGAAATTAGGGATGAGTGCGGTCTGCCTGCTGGGCTCGTCTGCTCTCAAAGCTTATCTGACCATATGTAGAGTGTCGCAGGACGTCTTCCTGCAACTGATGGGCGTCGAGACAAGTGCTTGGCTGCGTAACGCAGGCAAACGCAATCAACGCCGGAGAAAGTTAATGAGTTTGTGCCACTATCAGTAACCATGGATATAATGTTACGGAATGGACGCAGCCTCATACGGGTATGTAACCTATTTCTCTCACGCAGATGTACAGAAACTTGCGACTTAGGAGAGAAGCAGTTTGTGTTAAAGGTACTGTCGACACTAAGAAGAGACAGGGACTGGCTAAAAAATCATTCGCAGCGTCTGTGGGGCAACTAAATCAGTATTGGCTTGAACTGGGCGAAGACCCCATTCGATTGGCAGTTCGTCAACTTCCTCTTACGGTTCACTTTTGAGATAATACACAGAGGTTGTAAGAGGTCCATGACTAAGGAATTTTTTGCTAGCGCACTCGAGCAGGTGTAATCTCGATGGATTGCTCACTCGCTGCCTGCGATATGTAAGCTGTAAGAGAATCTCAGACCAGAGAGGAGTGTTGACTGCAGTAGTAACTGTGTGACGGTAGGAGTAAGTAGTAGCTAGCAGTCGTGTGTATGAAGTTGGCTGGGACGGTCGTGGAGAACGATGGCGGATCCTGAGCGATATAATATAAGGTAAAAGCTGCCTCGCGCATATGTAGTACTGTTATAACAAGTCCCATGTAAATGTTTAAAAAAATCTCATAACAATAATCTTTTTTATAAAAATAACTTTTGACAATCATTCATCTCAATTTAAAGAATTTACCAATTTCTCCAATCCATGGTCATCCCGATTATTGTAAAGAAAAATCAGTTGTTTCCTTTTATACATGACAAATCTGTCGGCCAGCATTGCACTGGGCTGTGCCAGAAAAATTTATTATGAGAGCAGATATATACGCGTTATCCGGCGACTTCATTGAGGTAAGAATTTTCGATTTATTCAGTATGATATTTCAGGGCCATGACGCAGCACTGCTGACGTCCAAAATTTACCATTTTAAACTCACAGTCAATTATTGAAAGGTTATCTATGAGTCACATTTTTTATTGGGAGATTAGTCACATTTTATTATTGGTAGGTTAGGAAATTTTTCTGTTGGGAGGTTACACTAAATGTTAATGCTATACATATTTTTTTATTGTTTGGAGGTTATGATAATTATTTTTTACTGTGGGGAGGTTACAAGGTCAATAACATAACACAACATTCAACTTCTAAGAAATCGGTTGATCTACTATATATCTGTTAGTTGACACTGTCCAATAACGTGCTTGGGTCTCTATAAGCGGTACACTGCCCCTACACCAACATCCACGAAAGTGCGATCTAGGAATGGGTACGTTGTGAACCTCATGAGTCTCTACATTGAGCAATTGTTCCAGAATCAATATTGGCACCAACGTGATGATATTTCCCTATGAACGACATCATCAGCACCTAATAATCCGATAGTGCAGGTCTACAGGACTATTTATGTGTAACTTCTTTCTATTGCGCACATCTCTTGCGTTTTGTTGTTGTTCTTGTGGTTTTCGGTCTCCGCTCCAGTCTGTCTTGTCCAAGCCTCTTCATCTATACATTATGTTGTTGTTGTGGTATTCAGTCTCAAGACTGGTTTCATGCAACTCTCCATGCTACTCTATGCTGTGCGAGCCCCTTCTTCTCCAAATAACTACTGCAACTTACATATTTCTGAACCTCTTTACTGTACTCATCCCCCTACATTTGCCTCTAGTATTAATACGCACCATCAACCGAATCCTCCTTCTAGTCAGGTTGTGCCACAAATTTATTTTCTTATTAATTCTGTCCAGTAGCTTCTCATTAGTTACGTGATCGGACCATCTGTTCTTCAACATTCTTCTATAGCACCACATTTCAAAAGGTTCTATTCTCTTTTTATCTAAACTGTTTATCGTCCACACATGGCTACACTCCAGACAAATACGTTCAGAAAAGACTTCCTAAAGCTTAACTCTATATTAGATCTAACAGATTTCTTTTCTTCAGAAACGGTTTTATTGCTTATATCTTCTGTACTTCAGCCATCATCAGTTATACTGCTGGCCAAATAGCAAAACTCATCTACTACTTTAAGTGTCTCGTTCCCTAATCTGATTCCCAAAGCATTACCTGATGTAATTCGGCTACATTGCATTGTCCTTGTTTTGCTTTTGTTGACGTTCATCTTATGTCCTCTTTTCAAAACACAATCCGTTTCGTTAACTATTCTTCCAAGCCCCTTTGCTGTCTCTGGCAGAATCACAATGTCATCAGGAAACCTCAAAGCTTTTATTTCTTCAACCCTGAATTTGAGAGGTGGCATGCCAGTCTCTCACTTTAACAACATTGTTAGTCGCATTAACATTCATATTTTAGGTCATGATTTCGGTGTTCCTCAGTACTACATTTGGCACGTGTGGTTTATGACTTTTTATATGAGCAAATTGTGAGCAGAATGTTGTTATAACTGCATGTGTAACCTATAGATAACATGTACCTGAGGGGCCATAGTGGAGGTAACGGAGAACACGGCGACAGATGAATTGGGCGCCATAAATGCTGGGTGCAGCGACCTGGCGGTGTGAGTGATTCTGGAAGGCAGCGCTCAGTGTATCTTACCTGCAGAGGGACTTCTGGCCGATGCTCCCTCCTCCGTCTGCTTCACGTGAAACAGAAGGTCCGGTTCACAAGACATTTTACCTGGGCCAGGCAGCAGTCTGACATGAAGGTGGCCAGATGACGGAAAGTGGCTTGAGGAAGGCTACTGTAAACTGAGCTTTTGTGCACATGGTGGAAATGTCATAAAACTTTAAGCATCCTCATGTTAGAAGCTAAGATGATATGGTGCACGTGTTTAGTGAAGGCAAGACTGTAGTCCCACCTGACGCCAGGAAGTTGCCAGGTTCTTTTAACGAGTGACAAAGATATATTTTTCACGGGCACGACTGTCTTCCTTCAGAAATTGGAAATAGTCAGCGTGGAAAGAATTTATCTCCCCATAACTGAAAACTGCGGTCCCGCCTAGGTAGATGTTTTCTGGCAAAACATAGCCATTGATGAGAACGACGCCTCCCTAGTGTAAAAATCTTTTTTCGTACAAGAGAGATTTGGGTTGACTAATTGGCTCCTCTCGAGAAATGCAAAATGGAGCGTTGATCCGCAGCATGGGTATCCTTGTGCTGTGTCTGGATTGGCTACCAGGCCAACAGAACAGCCAAGAAGGAGATTCAATGGGTAGAGGATAGTCCGTCTGGCTTGTGAAATGTGGGGGCGCTTTTGTTTTTGCTAATTCAGCTCCCGTACCGATGCTTGGTGGAAAGCGGATGTGATTCTTTGCTTTCTTCGTCTTCTGGTCGTTCCGTGGTGGAGAACTTCAGGTATTTCCCTAGGGTATGAGACTTGCGGTCTGTACCTGTGGTGGAGTAGGAGCCAGTGGCAGTTTCCAGCTGTACCAACAGTGGAACTGCACATCAACTCGCACACACCGCGTGTCTCGGTGAGCTTATTCGTTATGAGTCGTGCCTGCGAGTCATATTGGTCTGGCCAGTCCAGTGAACGGGTGGACCTCACACTGAAATCTGCCGGGATTTCAGGACTCTGATAGGGAAGGTTCTCGCGTTTCTGGTAATCAGAACGCCAGTCCCTGTCGTTCGGAGACGCATCAAAACATTACAGGCTGTGGCAGCGCACCGCTACTCGCCCACAGCGCGCCATTTTCTGCAGCCGCCTGAATCAAGGTGAAAGGGTAAAATACTGCTGCAGCGGCGTAGGGTTATGAAATTTTATTCACAGCTCCCAGTTCTCATATGAAACGTATGCTGTGGTGTACTTGGTCGTAGTTGATTCCATTTCAATAGAGTGGCCTCACAATAGATTCATGTAAACAAAGTCAGATTGCGTTGTGAAAGGGATTAATTCAGGGGAGAATTAGTATCCCAATGTATGCTTTGCCAATCAAACACCAGTCCTTTTCTGATTTAGGTTTATCATTTTGTATAAGATTCATCACCTAACTGTAGTTACAAAAGAATTAATAAAACATCATTATTTTTGAACTTAAATTGGCCAGTGCTCTCATTCATAATCCCTCAATTATTCACTGTTTTTTATTTTATTATGGTGGTAGATGGGAACACCAGCTGCTTAATATTCAACCTTGTTAATTAATTTGATTATTAATTTGTATTCTGAAAGTGACTACAGGCTTACGCAACAAAAGTGCCATTAGTTAGTCGCCAATTCACGTATAAAAACTGAGGGTGTAGCACATTGATTTGAAGGTTATTTAGAAGATAATAATTTCCTTCATGTTGTTGTTGTTGTGGTCTTCAGTTCTGAGACTGGTTTGATGCAACTCTCCATGCTACTCTATCCTGTGCAAGCTTCTTAATCTCCCAGTACTTACTGCAGCCGGCCGGAGTGGCCGAGCGGTTCTAGGCGCAACAGTCTGGAACCGCGCGACCGCTGCGGTCGCAGGTTCGAATCCTGCCTCGGGCATGGATGTGTGTGATGTCCTTCGGTTAGTTAGGTTTAAGTAGTTCTAAGATCTAGGGGACTGATGACTTCAGAAGTTAAGTCCCATAGCGCTCAGAGCCATTTTGAACTTACTGCAACCTACATCCTTCTGAATCTGCTTACTGTATTCATCTCTTGGTCTCCCTCTACGATTTTTACCCTCCACGCTGCCCTCCAATACTACATTTGTGATCCCTTGATGCCTCAGAACATGTCCTGCCAACCGATCCCTTCTCTTAGTCAAGTAGTGCCACAAACTCCTCTTCTCCCCCATTCTATTCAATACCTCCTCATTAGTTATGTGATCTACCCATCTAATCTTCAGCATTCTTCTGTAGCACCACATTTCGAAAGCTTCTATTCTCTTCTTGTCCAAACTATTTACCGTCCATGTTTCACTTCTATACATGGCTACACTCCATTCCTTCATGTAAACATAAAAAACATGACTTGGACATGTTTATGTTTAAAGCAAGCGACGGCTTGCAAATTTTTCCAAGTTTTTCGTTAGTGCTTTTACAATCTACACCTTGAAGAGCATCGGGGATAGGCTAAAAACCTGTCTCACTCCCTTCTCAACCAATGATTCCGTTTCATGCAATTTAACTATTCCTCCGCCGCCCCATACGTATTCTGTCAATTGATCCCTTATTTCAGTTAACAAGTTCCATAAATTTCTTTTCTACCTAATTTGGTGAAGTATCTCCTCATTAGTTATTCGATCTACCCATCTGATCTGCAGCATTCTTCTGTTATACCGTATTATAAACGTTTATATTCTCTACTTCTAAGCCGCATAGACAGTCGCGCGCGTTGGCTCGCCACTTCCGCGATTCGGAGAGGTCCGCGCCGGTCGCGGATCGAACCCGCGCAGCTGATTAAGGAGGAGAGTCGCTGTGCCAGCCAGCGTGGAGGTGGTTTCCAGAAGGTTCCCCTCGTCCGGCCGAGCCATCACGCACGTTCCGCATCAGTTACACAATTCGCAAACATTTGGACAACTCAGTCAGGTATGTTCCGTCTTTGCAACTAAATAAGAGGCAGTTTGGTTTTTGCTGCACGTGTTTCCCTTCTTTTATTTATGAAGCATTTTCAGTGGCGATTTCCAGTGTTGCCAGTCCATGTGTGCGGTCCTGGAAATGTGTTTACTCGGTCCCCACTGTAGACACCCACACGATCAACACACAGTGAGAGTGCAACTGAAGGTTTGTAATAGATGCGGGTAAGAAAAAGCCAGAAGTCGGCCTTCTGGAGTACGAGGACCATGTAAACACATCTCCAGGACCACACGCATGGGCTAGATACTTTGTAAATCACCACTGAAGATGCTTCGTAAACAAAAGAAGTGAAACACATGTGGAAAAGAATAAACTGCCTTTCTTTTAGTTATAAGGATAGAACATGTATCCATGAATTTTGAAACAACTAAGGAACGACGGAAAACACAAAAATATGACGATTTGGAAAACGTTCACACGCTTTGACATGGAATAACACTAGATACAAAGAGAGTGGGTACACAAATGCAGTCCCAGCAGGGGAGGGGGTGGGGGGTGGTAGGGGATGGCGACAGGAAGGGCATCTGACTACCCTACGCCAAGTGCTGAACTCAACATGAAGAACGCGTGAAGAAACTGGATAAAGACCAGGAAAAGGGAGAAGATATTTCATTCTTGTCTATAACGCTAATCGTCCACGTTTCACTGCCATCTCAGGCTACATTCCACCAGATACGTGCTTCCAGTAAAGACACCCTCACACATTTATATTAGAAAAAAATATTTCTCATTTGCAGAAACGCTGCACTTGCTGTTGTCACTCTTCACATAATATCCGTTCTACTTTTGCCATCGTCAGTTATTTTGCTGTTGCCGGCCGCGGCGGCCGTGCGGTTCTAGGCGCTTCAGCCTGGAACTGCGTGACTGCTACGGTCGCAGGTTCGAATCCTGCCTCGGGAATGGGTATGTGTGATGTCCTTAGGTTAGTTAGGTTTAAGTACTTCTAAGTTCTAGGGGACTGATGACATCAGATGTTAAGTCCCATAGTGCTCAGAGCCAACCATTTTGCTGTTCAAATAACAAAACTCATCTACTACTTTTAATATCTCATTTCCTAATGTAATTCCCTCAGTATATCCTGATTTAATTCAACTACTTTTCATTATCCTTGTCAAATTTTTGTTGATGTTCAACTTACATCCTCTTTCAAGACACTAATTTATTCCGTTCAACTGATCTAGCTCGTTTGCTGTTTCTCACAGAATTACAGTGTCGTCGGCAAACATACAATTGCAGTCTGATTTCTGTGCAAGTTGGACAAAATCCTTCGCTCCTTGCATGTTTCCTTGCTAACTTCAGAATTTCAAATAATGTTTCCATATGCAAGAAACTAGATAAACATGAAGTTCTATTAATCATTACAATAAGTTAGAAACGTGGTTTTCGTGGGCAACAATTTTATCTGTTGGAGTACGATTTTCAGATCGGCTAAAAAAACTTCTAGTAGCTCTTCTACGATTCTTTTTGAAGTGCTGTGTCCTTTTTATTCACTAATTCACTAGACAGAACCCACTGTCCACGTTAGCGCTGTGGATAACCATACTGATCTTAATTTGATGTGTCGTAGTTCTGTTATCTGGAGGTAAAGGTCATGTAAGTGTCATGTTATTGTTAATAAATCACTGCAGGAGATGTTTCCAAGCTGAATTTACCAAACGAATGCGAGTGTTTTTATGCCATTTAATGCACACAGGTTAAGATGTGACACTAACTCGATGGTCAGAACAGTCGTGTTGCCAACTACACCATTCTAAGAAAAGTGGCGAGGAAGGCATCGTGTCTCTCTCCCACCAATCTAACTGAAGTTGCTTTAATCATCTTCTGTCCATGTTTACTTACAAATGATTTGTTTTTGGAGAGAGTTCACCTTGAGCAAAACACAGTTTTTATTTATTTATTTTTTATTCCCTAGACATGTTTCGCTCAAGTTTCAGCATCATCAGTGGGTTTTCTATCATCTTCCATAAAACACGAAAAAATGCTTTTTACTATTTGTTCACACATACATTTACGTTTTTAAAATGGTATTTACATACTTGAAAACAGAGAAATTTTTTTTATTTATGCCTTATTACCACATGTTGTGAATTTTCTAGATTTTTTCTAATTTAATGGAGTTGTTTTGTTTCACTGTTTGTTATCTGGAACCGTATAGAACTTAATGTAGAACAGTTATTTACTGCAAAAGTTCACGACTGGGCAGATTATCGTTATGCCTACCATTAGCTAATACTATGCGGAAGTTCTTGCGCCCTTACTTTTGCTGGTTTCCCCATTATCTTCACCATGAAGGCCTGCAGTAAGTAACTCTCTCGTGTCACTGTTTACAAACTACGGAAACAAGATAGCAGAGAGTTGAGTAGTTAAATGTTTTCTGGGCGGAGTTTTGAATCTTTGTCGGGTGTATGTCTTTTTGGGTTTGTTTTTTAGTTTGTGTGTGTGTGTGTGTGTGTGTGTGTGTGTGTATGTGTGTGTGTGTGCGTGTGTGTGTGTGTGTTTGCAAGTTGGAAGGATGTTTATTGGTTGGTATTGTCTGATAGTTCATTTATAACTTGATTTCCTGCAGTTATGGATTTTTGTATTCGATAGTTTTCTTCAATTATTAGTTTTTGTGGGAGACTGTTGGTGTACTTGAGAATTATGAAGTCTGTGTTAACGTTTGTTGGGCTGTGTTTCATGCCCCTAAGGTTTTCAGCAAATATAGAAAAGCAGCTGTTATTTTTAATGGTATTCTGTGTTCAATGTATCTGATATTAAAGATTCTGCTTGTCTGTCCCGTATAAATTGACTCGCAATCTTGGAATGCCAGTTGGTAAATATTAGATGTGTTGTGTTTTTCTGTGCCTGTGTTGGTCGCTCTTAGTTTCTTCTGTATTCACTTGTCTGTCCTGCAGGCTATTTTTAGTCCTTATTCTATGAATATGTTGCCTATTCTATGGGCTGCTTTGTTGCTGTAAGTGAGAGTGTACCATTTGCTTGATGTTATGGGTGTTTCTTGTTCATGTGTGCTTGTGTGTGTGTGTGTTCCATGTGTCTGTGTTATCTGATATTGAATTAGCTGATATTCTGTTATATGTATTCATGTTCTGTGCATTGTGTTTGTAAGTTGATGAAAGGTTGTTTATTTTTATGGTCTTAGTATCCCCTTTATTTTTGTTTTAATTTTGTGATTCAGTTTCTCAAATATGTTTATATCATATCCATTCTTTTTAGGTATTTGCTTGATTTTCCGTAATTCATTTTTCTAGTTATTTTCACTGAGTGGTGTTTTCTTCAGCGTACATTGGAAACCAGCTAGTTTCTGCACAATCAAACGATTAGAGCATTTCTGTACAGGTCTACTGGTGGTGGTCACTTTCCTGAATATGGAGAACTGGGGTTGATTGTTGTCTCTGTGTTTTGTGAGGTCAAGGAAACTTAACATTTTGTCATTTTATGTTTCTATGATGAATTTTATATTGGAGTGAACTATGTTTATATCATTATGGAGTCGTTGGATGCGAGTGTGTCTTTCATCTAGAAGACATATGATCTCATCTACATAGCGATACCAATGCATTGTTCTTTATTGTTTGGTTCTTTCCATTGTTTCAAATATTTTGCTTTCAGTGTGACTGAGGAATATATTGGCTGGTGACCCCATGAGAAGTCCATCCTGTTGTGAGTATAACTGGTTGTCAAATGAGAAATAGATTTATTCTGTGATTTGTTTTAGAATGCTAGCCATTTCTTTTGTGTGGGGTTTGGGGAATGACATTCTGTTGTTCTAATTGTCGTTTGGTGATTTTGATGATTTCAGTGGTGGGGATATTCATGTACATGGATGTGATGTCGAATGATGTGAGTACAGCTGTTGTGGGTGTGTTGATGTCATTAATTTTCTGTATCAGCTCTTTGGTGTTGTGTATGCTTCTGTTGTTTGGTATACTTAATGTTTCTGCAAGTATGTGTGTTTCTCTCTGGCCAGGTAATACGTGGCTGCAGTTCGGAAATTTACTACTGCCAGACATATTGGAATGTCCTCCTTGTGGAGCTTTAGTAGGCTGTTCACTGTAGGTGCTTTGGGGTTCTTTTATTTTAGCCATTCCACTTTCTGTGTTGTGAATATGTGTGAGATTGTTTTTAGAAGTGTGTGTGTATTTTCTGGTACGTTTGTGTTGGGTCACTGGTTAACTTTGCTGTACTGTTGTCTTCTAGAAATTTTAATATTACTAACATATGCAACAATTCTCTCTACGACTGTTGTATGAACCTATTAATGACACTGTAAGTCGGCATTTCTTGATTTTTTAAAGATGATATGAAAATATACTGGCTGATAACAGTTATTAACAAAGGATTTAAACTATTGGAATGAAACTGGGTTAGTTATTTTTGTAATACAGATGGAGTTACTTACACTAAATGACGCAAACTAAGACTGCTGAACTGGTAAACAACGCCAGTTTCCTTCTGCCTATACATCAATACAGTCATATGGTGGCGTACTACTGCAAGTTTGTTGCATTGTAGCTCAAAAAAATGGCTCTGAGCACTATGGGACTTAACATCTATGGTCATCAGTCCCCTAGAACTTAGATCTTCTTAAACCTAACTAACCTAAGGACATCACACAACACCTAGTCATCACGAGGCAGAGAAAATCCCTGACCCCGCCGGGAATCGAACTCGGGAACCCGGGCGCGGGAGTATTGTAACTCACTCAAATGATATATTGACTAATATGGATCATTGCTATTGCATAAAATGATGTTTCACTTATTGTTCTATGTAAATCAGTTCCGATTCTGTAAGTTCCTTGTATTTTAGCTTTGAAGATAGCTATTTAAGGCCGGTATCTGGACATGGAAGAATAATAAAAAAGCAATGGAACTGCGATTGATTGCTGTGCTCCCGTATTTCCTTATGATAGTCTTTAAACTGAATTTTTAATGTTGTATTCTTTCTTCGAGTGATTAGACTATCTGGGCGTCTGCTCCAGATACCTGAACGTCTACGAGCATTTACATATGGAGCGAGGCAACATCCCACATTCATGGCGAGTTAACTGGACTGCTGAACCAGTTCAGAATGATGTTTAAATTTACCTTTTCTTTCGGCAGCTAACTTGAGTTTTCCTTCTGCTAGTGCTTCTTGTACATCGACTATGATTTTTACAATGGTTGGAATACAACATTCAGCTGTAGATATGACAATAAATGTCTCAAAGTGCTAGTTTACTAGGTCAGGCAGATGTCAGTACGTCAGTACGTCAGACTCACAAAAAATGTGGTTACTAAGACAGTTCGGCAGTCAGCTGAACCAGCAACAATTGTTTTAATTTACGAATCCACAGGTCTTTTCTTCTTTTCAGAAGCAGACAGGATTCGCATCGTCGTCAGTCTCTGGAGTAGCTCTGTTTCTGGTGTCAGATAGACAAGTGTAGGGTTCGTAGATCTCACCAACAGATGTTGCCTCCACATTGTCCGCTTATTTTTCGTCCTGTCATTCGCGTGCTGCAGATCTAAGTTAGAGCTTACTCAGGCCTGTTACCTAACGACAGCCAGCGCACACTGCCCACCAGAAAATTATAATTGCAAATCTAGTAGTTTCTGGTGTCGCCTACTGCAGTCAGTGGCCAAATCACAATGAATGTCCGCCCGATCAAGACACTGATAACGACGCCTACATCTAAGTCTACAGTCCACTCAACACCTTATGCTGTGCAGTGGAAGGAACTTTCTTCCTCTTCTAGTCATGTATGGTGCGAACGCCCACTCTCGAAATTTCTACAGTAAAACGCGTCATAATGCACGAAACATCTTGTTGTATCTGCCACTGGAGTTGGGCGCACATCACCCTGACGCTTTCGTGATAACTAAAGGAACACACGACGAAATGGATAGCTCCCCTTCGTGTGTTCTGTATTTCCTCTATCAGTTCTACACTCCTGGAAATGGAAAAAAGAACACATTGACACCGGTGTGTCAGACCCACCATACTTGCTCCGGGCACTGCGAGAGGGCTGTACAAGCAATGATCACACGCACGGCACAGCGGACACACCAGGAACCGCGGTGTTGGCCGTCGAATGGCGCTAGCTGCGCAGCATTTGTGCACCGCCGCCGTCAGTGTCAGCCAGTTCGCCGTGGCATACGTAGCTCCATCGCAGTCTTTAACACTGGTAGCATGCCGCGACAGCGTGGACGTGAACCGTATGTGCAGTTGACGGACTTTGAGCGAGGGCATATAGTGGGCATGCGGGAGGCCGGGTGGACGTACGGCCGAATTGCTCAACACGTGGGGCGTGAGGTCTCCACAGTACATCGATGTTGTCGCCAATGGTCGGCGGAAGGTGCACGTGCCCGTCGACCTGGGACCGGACCGCAGCGACGCACGGATGCACGCCAAGACCGTAGGATCCTACGCAGTACCGTAGGGGACCGCACCGCCACTTCCCAGCAAATCAGGGACACTGTTGCTCCTGGGGTATCGGCGAGGACCATTCGCAACCGTCTCCATGAAGCTGGGCTACGGTCCCGCACACCGTTAGGCCGTCTTCCGCTCACGCCCCAACATCGTGCAGCCCGCCTCCAGTGGTGTCGCGACAGGCGTGAATGGAGGGACGAATGGAGACGTGTCGTCTTCAGCGATGAGAGTCGCTTCTGCCTTGGTGCCAATGACGGTCGTATGCGTGTTTGGCGCCGTGCAGGTGAGCGCCACAATCAGGACTGCATACGACCGAGGCACACAGGGCCAACACCCGGCATCATGGTGTGGGGAGCGATCTCCTACACTGGCCGTACACCACTGGTGATCGTCGAGGGGACACTGAATAGTGCACGGTACATCCAAACCGTCATCGAACCCATCGTTCTACCATTCCTAGACCGGCAAGGGCACTTGCTGTTCCAACAGGACAATGCACGTCCGCATGTATCCCGTACCACCCAACGTGCTCTAGAAGGTGTAAGTCAACTACCCTGGCCAGCAAGATCTCCGGATCTGTCCCCCATTGAGCATGTTTGGGACTGGATGAAGCGTCGTCTCACGCGGTCTGCACGTCCAGCACGAACGCTGGTCCAACTGAGGCGCCAGGTGGAAATGACATGGCAAGCCGTTCCACAGGACTACATCCAGCATCTCTACGATCGTCTCCATGGGAGAATAGCAGCCTGCATTGCTGCGAAAGGTGGATATACACTGTACTAGTGCCGACATTGTGCATGCTCTGTTGCCTGTGTCTATGTGCCTGTGGTTCTGTCAGTGTGATCATGTGATGTATCTGACCCCAGGAATGTGTCAATAAAGTTTCCCCTTCCTGGGACAATGAATTCACGGTGTTCTTATTTCAATTTCCAGTAGTGTATTTGTTAATGGTCCAGACTGAGGAGCTGTAATGTATCGGTCGAACGTGTGTTTTCTAAGTTACCTCCTTCTCCGTTGGCGGACTACAATTCCCGATGATTTTTCCAATGATTCTCAGCCTGCCATCTGCCTTCCATACCATTACCTGCAGGGGATCGTTCTGCTTCAAATCGCGGATGTAGTCGTTCGGTAATAGTGCAATCAAACAGTAATGTGTCCTTCCGCCTATTGATGCACAGTATGCTATGTGTGTTTATGTCGAGGGTCAACAGCTGCTCCCTGCAGTATGTGTCGATATCCAACAGGTCTTTCTGCATTTTATTGCAGTTTTCTAACGTTGTAACGTCTCTACGTACACCGTCAGATCAAAAAGTTCCGAGACTGATATTATTCTTGGCGTACAAGCGACGTCAGTGTAGTGACTTCGGTGGTAGTTTGAACCAACAACTAGAAACAATAGATGAGAATTCCATCAGTCAGTTGTGAGCAGGCAGTGTTCAGTAGTGGACGTGCGACAATAGTGTTTCAACGTTGTTGCGTCACAAATCGTTGTGGAACAATTTGTCTATATCAAATGTTCATGACATTATCCAGAAAGTTTTGAATAAGAGAAAAGAGTGTGCAAAGTTTGATTCGCACACTTTGCCTCGCGAACAAATGCAACGATGCGTGAGCGCCTACTGCGGCTGGCTTGATTGAAGTCTACAACGCCGACAATTCTTTCCTGGAAAAGGTCATCACGAGCGATGGTACTTGGGGTTATTAGTACGAACCTACGACAAAACGACAAATTGCAGAAATTCATGGGAAGGGGCAACATTCTGACGACATAGCCGACATTCAAGCTAACGTGTTGAACAGCATCCCAAAGAAGGATTTTCCTGACGGTTCCACGTGGTTGTATAAACGTTCTGTGCGTTGTACACAAATTTGGGGAGACTACGCAGAACCTCTGGAGCATTAAAGCCACCACCTTAACGTTTCTCTGTTTTGTTGTTACTCCAGTCTCGAAACTTTTTTGACTGACTGGACTGTTGGGTGTAATAGTATCATCCTGGAAGAGCCTTCTGGAGCTTCATACGTTATCCACTAGGTAATTTTCATATTTAGTGAACAGTAATGGTCTTACGACACACCCTTGGAGTATGCCCGGAGCTACTTTTACGTCTGAAGATTTTTCTCCATTACGAATTGAGTGCCGTGTTTTAGTTTTGAGGAACTCTTCAACCCACTAGCAAAGCAGGCCCGATACTCGGTACACCCGTAGTTTGTTCATTAGGCAACAGAGCGGACTGCGTCGAACGCCTTCCAGAAGTCAAGGTACACTGTATCAAACTCGGTGACGCAATGTACTGCTTTCTGAGTCTCGTGGATCAACAGATCGAACTGGCTTGTCGTTATTTGCGGAAACCGTGCTAATTCGTTGAGAGGAGATTTTCGGTCTCCAGAAAGTTCATAACACGCGGGGCCGCGCGGGATTAGCCGAGCGGTCTTAGCCGCTGCAGTCATAGACTGTGAGGCTGGTCCCGGCGGAGGTTCGAGTCCTCCCTCGGGCATGGATGTGTGTGTGTGTGTGTGTGTGTGTGTGTGTGTGTGTGTGTGTGTGTGTGTTTGTCATTAGGATAGTTTGAGTTAAGTAGTGTGTCAGCTTAGGGACTGATGACCTTAGCAGTTAAAAAAGGCCCATAAGATTTCACACACATTTGAACATTTTGAATTCTATGGATCTGTGTGCGGATATGTTTTTGTAACACAAGGGATGAACGACGCAGTTCGAAACAATTATGAACTGCTCGAGACGAGAAGCACAAGCATCTCATCCTGGAGAAGCGGAGTCAAACAATCTCATAGACGATCAGGTCGACCACTCCCTGCTGTTTCCCTCAAATGGGCTCAGCCGAATGCAGGGGACCAATTTCCTGCCCTAGTCTTGTCCGTTGAGGACAACAAATTTTAAAAAATGGGTTTAACGTTCCGTCGACCAGTAGACAACTAGAGACGGAACATAACAAAGAACTGGGGAAATATATCGATCCTGTCATCTTCGAAGAAACCATTCCAACGTTTGCCATACATTATTTAGGGAAACCACTGAATACATACATCTGTATATGTCAGCCGCAGATTTTCACCCGCGTGCTCCTAAAAACAAGTCCAATGCCTTACTCAAACTTCACCATATAAAGTCACATCGCTCTGTGTGCCGCATCCGAGCTTGTTCTCGGAGCCTCATAATTTCGTCATTGATCTCACCTTGAGTCACAATTTTTATTTTCTTTCAATGCATTTGCTCCTTCCTCATGTTTCTACTCCGAGTACAAGGATTTCACAAATTGTAGCCCTTCTGTGTTTATTCAGTTAGCAAATTTCCGAGTTCTTGCATGACGCCAGTTTTCATAGTTGCTTATGACAGCAATCAACGAAAAGCTCAGATTTGTTAGTAAGATACTGAAAAACGGAATTAGTCTACGAAAGAGATCTCTTACACAAAGTTTGTACACCCCGTACTGCGACGCTGCACAGTTGCGTAGTAGCCATATTACGCTGGAGTGACATGGAATACGGGACTTCCGCATTCAATTACGGAGCGAATTGTTGCAGGCTTGCTTGGTGAAACAGTGCAACAGAATTGTAATGTCTAATGAACGTTACGGTGCAGGAAGCGTCAGCAGATAGCCGATCGAAAGCAGTGTCCTAGAGCGTCAAGTGTCAGCCGACGCCGCGAATCGATTGTAGTGTCGACCGGAAGCATCCTTTGAAAAGTGCTATGACGATTCACTTCTACTCTGTATGTTGAGTTGTACAGTTTTGAGTTCATGTTAGTGGACCACGGTTAATAAACAGAAATTAAACAGCTGAACTTTTAAATAATTGAGAACTCAGTATCCGCTCCTGGATTCCGATCGCCAACGAGGGCACATTTATTCCACAGGTAGATCATAAGAGCGTAGCAGAAATGCTGAGAAACCTTAAATGGCAACAAGCATCGGAATACAGACGCAGTACACTTCGCGAAAACCTGCTTCGATAATTCCAATAACCGGCTGCCGTGGCAGGAATACATACAGTCTTCATGTCGCTTTGCACTGGTCTTTTAGAGATCTTCAGGATATAATCATAGGCCTGACAGTTAACTCGGAGGCGTAGATGTGATCATTGTTTCGATGGCCCAACGATGGAACAGAATGAAACAATACGTCGTTTCAGTTGGGTTGTGGTCTTCAATCCGAAGACTGGTTTGATTCAGCTCTTTATGGTAGTCTTTCCTGCATAAGCCTCTTCATCTCAACATAACCCATATGCTTACCGTATTGGATCCTTGGTTTCACTTTACAATTTTTACCCTACACATTTCCATCCATCGCCAAACTGAAAATGCCTTGATCCCTCAAGACATGTCCTATCAAAAAATCCTGTCTTTTAGTCATGTTTTGCCATACATTGTTTTCCCCAATCGACTCAGTACACCCTCAATATTTATTCTATATAGGTATCCATATTTGAGTATTCTTTTGTAGTGCCACATTTTAAAAGCTTCTATTCTCTTCTTCTGTGAGCTGTTCATCGCCTGTGTCAATTCCATGCGAGTTTACACTATAGACAAATACCCTCAGAAAAGATTTGCTAACACCTAAATTCACATTCAATATTAGCAAATTACTGTTTTTTTGCCAATCTGCATTTTATATCTTCTCCACCTCTACCATCATCAGTTATTTTGCTAACCAAATAGCAAAACCCATCTACTGCTTTCAGTGTATCACTGCTTTCAGTGTATCTTTTACTAAAGTAATTATCTCAACATCGCCTGATTTAATTCGACAACTATCCATTAAACTTCTTTCGATCTTGATCTCATAATTATTTTCAAGACACTATACATTCCATCAAAATCATCTTTCAAGGTCCCTTCTGAAGTACAGATTGTAACTTGTGTTTCTAGTTGTTCTTTTGCTTTGTTGTTGTAAACTGAGTTGGTTTCCAATTATTAAACTTTTTTGTATGTCTGTATTGAATATGAATGTGAGCAATGTAAGTGGTGTGACTGCGTTAACTTATCCAATAGAAAAGAATAGCCAAATTTCTGAAACTGTATAACTGCACTGCGGTTTACTTTTACCAAAATGATTGGAAAGCGTGAAACTGTATACTAAATAAACCGTCCTGTAAAATTTTGTGTTGCGCAGTGCAGTGAACGGTGCGACAATGCGTGGCGCTATGGCACTTGATTTACGGTTGCGACACACAAAACTAACAGAGCGAAAGTTCTACACAAAACTGCAAAACAAATTGTGAAAGAGTATTCGTGCAAAATGTTTCTATTGAAACATCCTGTAAATTAATGTACATTAAACGATGCACAAGCGAATGTAGCACTGCTCTGTAAGAATAAGACTGATTGTGTAGGAAACAGAATCTGAACTGAACTTTACCTAAACTGAACTTTATAAATGATCTTACAATATCCTGATTGATTGATATTAAACTCACCCTAACAAATTCTGACGACTTACTTTGTGGCAACAGATACTCGGTACTGCTCGGAAGTGGTAAAAATAACAATGCAGTGCAACAGCAAACCAGCTAACGCAAAGAAACCTTGTCCAATGCAACGGAAGGAAAAGCAGCTATGCTAAGCGTACCACGCTTTGCTATTGAGCAACTGTGTCCCGCTAAGTGCTGTGAGGCGACACACAATTACAAAATAAAATTTTGGTGAGGAGACGATGACAGAAACTCGACCTACTAAATAGTTGAAAAGGAGACTAGCATTCAAAACTGTATTGTGAATCTCATTCCTTAACAGTTACTATCATATTTAGAAAAATCATTTATAAAAACTATGGCTCTGTATGAAATTAGTTGTGCATCTATAACTGACTGCAAGCCATGTGAGCAGATAATCTTGCTTGATCTCATCGTGGCAGTCAAACTAACTCATCTGAACCAATACGGAGAAAATTGCTAAGTATTTCTCTTTCTCAAGCTCATGACAAACTAAGCGCAAGCAAGCAATGCAGGGACAATATTATCTGAAAATCTTCTCAGTTCACAAAACAGTCTCTGCCAAATTATGTTGCCGAAAACCAACATGATTTGCATTTGCTTCTCTGCGTTCTGCGAGTTACTTCCAGACCGCTCAGCAGTGTACCCAACACCCGATTCCCTCAATTACCTGCCTCTGAATGCTACTGACAACGACAATGTTGTTGACAATCAAAGATCACGTTGCTTGTGGAGCAACATATCGACTATTGAAGACTTCTGTTTTTGAAAACAACCAGTGTACAAGTATGAAGTGTGACACATCGAATAAAAAGAGAGCTCACGTAACTTACATTGAATAGTAACTGTTATTAGAATCAACAAAATCATTTTGTCATTGTATAAAAATAAATTATAGCCTGCCAGTATAATAAATAATAATAAGTGCATAAATGTGGTGCTACAGAAGAATGCTGAAGATTAGATGGGTAGATCACATAACTAATGAGGAGGTATTGAATAGAATTGGGGAGAGAGGAGCTTGACTAGAAGAAGGGATCGGTTGGTAGGATATGTTCTGAGACATCGAGGGATGACCAATTTAGTATTTGAGGGCAGCGTGAAGGGTAAAAATCAAAGAGGGAGACCAAGAGATGAATACACTAAGCAGATTCAGAAGGATGTAGGCTGCAGTAGGTACTGGGAGATGAAGAAGCTTGCACAGGATAGAGTAGCATAGAGAGCTGCATCAAACCAGTCTCAGGACTGAAGACCACAACAACAACAACAAGTGCATAAATAATCACAGGAAAGCACAATAGACAGCTGAGAAGGGGTGGGGTGAGGAAGTGGAAATATCCCTTGTGCTCTCGCCTTTCTGGCCCACAGCTGCCCACCGGCTGTGTTGGTACCCGTCCGAAAACTATTGTCAGCCTTCTTATTTTTTATTGTCCACCATTTACGTTGTCCCAGCTTATTTCATTTTTTATGCACAGCACCAGAAAAAAACAGAAAAATCCTATTCAAACGTGCAAGCAGACATCACAGCCACAATGTACCGTGAGAAGAAATCGCATTTCAGTAGTTGCATGAACAGCACGGGTATTAATAAATTTGTCACAAATAAGCTTATGATGGCGAGCACATACACATGGAAAGTTTCACCGATATTATTTCGAAAGTGTCAGTGCATAAAAAAGTTAGACAATATAATTACATAGCTCGAACTTTTCAAGTCAGTCATAGTTACAACAATGTCATAGTCGTGTTGATAAAAATGGTAGAAAGGACAATGTGCTACAACAGCCCAAGCTTCTCGGGGGCTACATTCCATCCTGGATTTTCCATTGTTTGATTTTTGTCTGACATGTTTAACTGTTTTAGCTGGGTTTACCTTGTCTTACTGCGCTTCCTTGCACCTCTCCCTGACTGCTGTAGCCGCGCGGTCTCAGGCGCACTGTCACGTTCCCCGCAGCTTCCCCCCCCCCCCCCCTCCCTCGGGTATGGGAGTGTGTGTTGTCCTTAGAGTAAGTTCGTTTAAGTTAGATTAAGTAGTGCGCTTAGGGACCGATGGCCTCAGCAGTTTGGTCCCATAAGACCTTACCACAAATTTCCAAAAATTGTGACTGCTGTAGTAGTCGTCATCAAGTATGACATGCAGCATGGTATGTGGTACGTACCCGGCTTTTTGAGACCTAGACCGTCTTTAACTTTTTTGCCTTTACCGACGGGAGCGAAACACATTGCATGTCATGTTTACTTAGGAGTCTACTAGTCTTCCGGAGATTACGCCGGCTAAAGCAAATCAGCGATTCTTTTCTATATGTTTTCTTCTATATGTTTTCTTTCTCAGTTTCAATTTTTTGTGCTGAAGTTATTGATTATGACTGCAACGGCCGCTCGAGTTGTATGCCTACCCGTTCCTTCGGGACACTATTCGTAAGTGTTGTACGAGAGCATGCTGAAAAGTAATGCTTCCGAATTTTTATGTGAAAACTCCTAAAACTTCTTAAATAAGAAAATGTTATTAACATTGTACACATATGTCTACATATGTATTTCTCAACATAGTCATCCTAACTACGAACACGTTCCTCCCAACGAGACACCAATTTGTTGATACCGTCAGTGTAGAATGTCTGACTTGGTTGACAGAGCCACAACCTCACCTCTGCTTGTAACGCTTCATAACTACAGAAGTGAAGTCGTCGAAGATGTTCTTTAAGTTTTGGAAACAATTTAAACTCGGATGGTGCTAAGTCGGGACTGTATGGAGGGATGATCGATGAAGTGAACCCAAGACGTCGGATTGTTGTAGATGTCGCAGCGCTCGTGCGTGGTATGGCATAGCCATGCTGAAGGGGACCATACTCCGTGTGCAGACGAACTATTCCATTCGAAACTTGATTACAGAAAGCTATTTTTCACGCACCGACGTAGTTCCGTTACACACTGTCATACTACACGGTAAAATTTGGTGCCCTGTAAGGTTTGCTTTATTTAAAAATCTGTAGATTCTGAGACATTACCTTTCGCAGTGCCTTCGTAATTCTTTAGCGAGGCTCTCCTTGTCTGACAGCATTGAACCAGATTCTTTAGCATGGAATTTCTTCGACGGATGGCGATGGTGTGCTTGGATTTTCTGTGTACACCGTGACCAGGGATCCGACCGTTCTTCATTTAACAGGCAGTGAGTTTTACGTTATGATGGATACAATTTAAATGTTCCAGGAACTCCTAAAATTTTTTAGTTCCATAAAGACATAAATGTGTACACGTATCGAGAGTTACAAATTGGATTGAAATTGGAGGATTCTAGTGATTTTGCTTCAAAGTATTCCATCTGTATGTTCGCCACGACAGCTGACAACGCACTACCCATCGTCATGTAATCGGTTTACTCACAATACATTCACTCGAACGCCGGCCTCTGTGGCCGAGCGGTTCTAGGAACTTAAGTGCGGAACCACGCTGCTGCTACTGTCGCAGATTCGAATCCTGCCTCGGGCATGGATGTGTGTGATGTCCTTAGGCTAGTTAGGTTTAAGCAGTTCTAAGTCTAGGGGACTGATGACCTCAGATGTTAAGTCCCATAGCGCTTAGAGCCATTTGAACCATTCACTCGAACGGGAAATAAGTTGGCATGAGTCATGCTTAAGGAGTTCAGTGAAGCAATAGTCGGACTTTCACGCAGTTACTTCCAAGGATTCAGAAAGTGGGACTCGTAAAGATGTGACCATATTATCAGTCACAGTTGGCCGAGGTGATCTACACAGTAACTAAAATTGGGAAAGTTGTGTTCAAACTTCCCCAAAAATTCACTGAAAATTAGTTTCATGTATTCTGCCAGCTGGTGTGTAGGTGTGCCAATGGCTCCTCTAGGAATGCCTTTCTTTTGTACCTGACGAAGCCCATATGCTCGAGGTGACACAGCTACCCGTATTCTAATCCTCTTACAGATATTACGTGGGAAGTCTGATTCACTGAGAAGAGTCATTCCTCTCGATTTCATTCGTAGGATCGACGTCTTATAAATTAAGACAATATTGACAACCATCAGCTGTATAACGAAATGACGACAGTGAAAATTCCTGCATGACCGGGAGTCGAACCCGCATACCCCGCTTATTGCGAGTGGTCGCCTTAACGTTAGGTTATCCGTGCACGTCTCATGGCCAGACCCGAACTTCTATATGTCATCAGGCATGTGTCTCTAACGTGGACGCGTAGGCTCATTACATGCAGTCCCATACAGGGAGAATTTTGATTGAAAGTCACTTGCCCGATGTCGGCGGATAAATACATTACAGTGCCTGTGTTGTTCAGAAGTACGATGCAATGTTCCGTCGGACATACATTAAAGTATTACAAATGTGTCGGCAACGTTATTCAAACGATTGAAAGTCTTCTTATTCCAGTCCGTAGGTGACGTTAGTACCACAGCGTTGCACTTGTCAGCTGCCAAAACGACAGTTTCTTTGTGTTTCCGCAGATTTCTAAGTACTACTCGTTCGTTCTAGGAGATATTGCATCTGAGAAGCGCTGCACAGTATCCGTGCAAATCTGTTCTATTACTTCCGGTGCGTGCAAAACTGCTACGTGCCCTACGTAGCTGACGTCATATGCTATTGGTAACATTTCTGGAGTGGACGCAAAATTAAGCGTTTTACCAAGGAAAATCACTATATCGTGATCCAGATGTTTCTGAGTGAGACTAATTACTTATGGCTCCCTGCTCCCTGTCTTGGTATTTTAGGCAACTGATAGACCGTGAGACATGCTTTTCAAGAGCGAACAACTTTAAGCGCTACACTACCCAGTCACATGAAATTGATTTGATTAGAATTAATTTCCAAATGATTTTGTTTGGAATTACTTTGTAAGGGTATTTGTATCGCCAACAGCCCTGATCTACGGAAACTGTTGGTACCAATTGCTGCCCGTATCGTCATTTCTAGCTGCTGTTAGGCATGACAGCTTTTATTTCTGAAGCCAAGGATAGTCGACCTGTCATGTCATTCCGCTGTAGATATACTCTTAAGACAATAGCGACGCAGCATGAAGGTATTATCCTACTGGGACGGAAATCGGTAGTGTCACGGACATGTACAAATGATTACAGATTCAGAAAAACTGGATGATTTATTGAACAGACACGTTGGTGTACCTCTACATCTACATCTACTTATATACTCCGCTAGCCACCAAGGAGTGTGTGGCGGAGGACACAATTCGTGCCAAAGTCATATCCCCACCCCCACCCCCTCCTGTTCCACTCGCGGATCTCGCGAGGGAAAAACGACTGTCGTACGAGCTCTTATTTCCCTTATCTTTGAAAGATGATCATTAAGCGATTTGAAAGTTGGTGGTAATCAAATATGCTCTACATCCTCGGTGAAGATTGGATTTCAGAATTCAGTGAGCAGCCCCTTCTGTTTAGCGCGTCGTCTATCTGCAAGTGTGCCCCACTTCAAACTATCTATGAGGTTTGTAACGCTCTCGCTATGGCTAAATGTACCAGTCACGAATCTTGCCGCTCTTCTTTGGACCTTCTCAATCTTCTTGAATCAGACCCAACAGACGAACAGTACTCTAAGACTGGACGAACTAACGTATTGTAAGCTATTTCCTTTGTTGAAGGACTGCATCACTTCAGGATTCTACCAATAAACCGCAATCTAGAGTTAGCCTTACCCGTTACTTGTGTAATCTGATCATTCCATTTGAGATCATTTCGAATAGTCACACCCAGATACTTGACTGACGTTACCTCTTCCAAAGACATCATTTATTTTGTACTCGTACATTAATGGGGATTTTCGCCTTGTTATACGCAGTAGGTTGCACTTACTAATATTGAGAGATAACTGCCAGTCCTGTTCTTTATGCAAGTAGTTATTCGGCTTGGTATTGATTGACAGTGTGTTAGATGTCCTCCTGATGGATATCGTGCAAAATTCTGTCAAATTGGCGCTTTAGATCGACAAAATCCCGGGCTGGTTGGAGGTCGCTACCCGTAAGACTCTAAGCGTTCTTAACTGGGGACAGATCCAGCGACCTTGCTGGTCAAGGGTGGGGCTTGGCAGGCACGAAGACAAGTAGTAAAAGCTCATCGTGTACGGGCGGGTATTGTCTTGCTGAAATCTAAGACCAGGATGTCTTGGCATGAAGAACAAAAACACGGGGCGTAGAATATCGCCGATGTACCTCATGGTAAATGGTGGCCCTGCTATGAAATGAAATGGCGCCCCAGAATGTGACTCTTGGTTGTTGGGCATTATGGTGGACGACAGTCAGGCTGGTATCGGAGGCGTCTCTAGACAGCTCTTTGCTGGTCATCGGCACTCAGTTCGAAGCGGGAACTGAAGACAGTTCTACTCCAGTCAATGAACTTCCAGAACGAAGACCTGTCTACAGGCGCTGCGGACAGCCGTGGGATACCGACCTGGCTGCCGCCCGACAGCCAGGAGTGATGGTCTGGGGTACATTCCATTTCATTGCAGAACCCCTTTGGTTGCCATGCGCCGCGCCCTGACAGCACTTCGGTACGTCGACGACAACCTACGTCCCGTTTTATTGCCCTCCGTGGCATTCGGTCCTGGACTTACATTTCAGCAAGACAATACCGGCCAGCACAAGGCGAGAGTTTCTACTCTGCTTGTCTTCGTGCTTGCCAAGCCGTGCCTTGGCCAAAAAGGTCGCCGGATCTCTCCCCACTTGAGAATGTTCGGAGCATTACCGGTAGGGCACTCGAATCAGCTCGGGATTTTGGCACGATATCCTTCAGGAGGACATCCAAAAACTCTTTCTTTGTAAACTGTATTATTGTATTATTTTGCTGCAGAAACGAATAAGAATAATGTCATTCTATTACGAATTCTGAGATTAATAAAAGAAATATTCGTTTGCCGTTGCTTGCCGGAAGACCACAGCTCTAGGCACGTCATCGAAATGGATGTTTCTTCCTCCATGCTTAATGGCCCCTTTTTCAAGCGGTGTATGAGTATTTAATAAGTGGATCTGTTGAGTATGAGTGACTGTATTGGATGTGTGTACAGTGTGATGTCATATTCATGCTGTAACATAATGAGAGATGGGAGAGTATCAAAAAGAATGCCAGAAAATAGCCTGCTACTCTCGAATAGAATCCAGGTTAACGTCCATATCCGACGAACGAATTACGATCAACAGTGTAACATGGCCTCACTGCGTCGCACACTGTGAAGAGGTTTGCAATTTCATTCAGAAAATTTGGTACAAAGTGTGGTGCTAACAAGCAAAACTCCCCGCCTCCTCCCCCCCCCCCCCCCCCCCCCCCCCACAGATTTAGTGGTAAGATGGCCTAGTGGATAATTCGCCAAAAACTGAACGCAAATAAGCACGAAGGCAGAAAGAATGTGTGCTGAAATGTGAGAAAAGGAGCAAAATACAAACTGTAAACAGTCTAAGCTTACGATACGCGACATCGAGCAAACTTTAAGAATCACAGGACGTGGCCGTGTGGTCGTGGCGTTGGACTGCAGCGCTCTAGATCCGTATTCAAATCTCCCTCGGGCCCCATTTTTTTTCTTTTTTTCACAAAATTATGAACTTTCCGTTCGGTCATTGACGTGCCTGTTCGCCTTCTGTAGGCTTGGCAACCATCGTACATACATCGGTTATGAAATATGAGTCGTGTGGTAAGAATATACACTACCGACCATTAAAATTGCTACACCACGAAGATGACGTGCTACAGACGCGAAAGTTAACCGACAGGAAGAAGATGCTGTGATATGCAAATGATTAGCTTTTCAGAGCATTCACACAAGGTTGGCGCCGGTGGCGACACCTACAACGTGCTGACATGAGGAAAGTTTCCAACCGATTTCTCGTACACAAACAGCAGTTGACCGGCGTTGCCTGGTGAAACGTTCTTGTGATGCCTCGTGTAAGGAGGAGAAATGCGTACCATAACGTTTCCGACTTTGATAAACGTCGGATTGTAGCCTATCGCGATTGTGGTTTATCGTATCGCGACATTGCTGCTCGCGTTGGTCGAGATCCAATGACTGTTAGCAGAATATGGAATCGGTGGGTTCAGGAGGGTAATACGGCACGCCGTGCTGAATCCCAACGGCCTCGTATAACTAACAGTCGAGATGACAGGCATCTTATCCGCATGGCTGTAACGGATCGTGCAGCCACGTCTCGATCCCTGAGTCAACAGATGGGGACGTTTGCAAGACAACAACCATCTGCACGTTCAGTGCGACGACGTTTGTAGCAGCATGGACTATTAGCTCGGAGACCATGGCTGCGGTTACCCTTGACGCTGCATCACAGACAGGAGCGCCTGCGACGGCGTACTAAACGACGAACCTGGGTGCATGAATGGCAAAGCGTCATTTTTTCGGATGAATCCAGGTTCTGTTTATAGCATCATGATGGTCGCATCCGTGTTTGGCGACATCACGGTGAACGCACATGGGAAGCGTGTATTCGTCATCGCCATACTGGCGTATCACCCGGCGTGATGGTATAGGGTGCCACTGGTTACACGTTCGGTCACCTCTTGTTCGCATTGAAGGCACTTTGAACAGTGGACGTTACATTTCAGATGTGTTACGACCCGTGTCTCTACCCTTCATCCGATCCCTGCGAAACCTTACATTTCAGCAGGATAATGCACGACCGCATGTTTTAGGTCCTGTACGGGCCTTCCTGGATACAGAAAATGTTCGACTGCTGCCCTGGCCAGCATATTCTCCAGATCTCTCACCATTTGAGAACGTCTGGTCAATGGTGGCCGAGCAACTGGCTCGTTACAATAGGTAAGTCACTACTCTTGATGAACTGTGGTACCGTGTTGAAGCTGCATGGGCAGCTGTACCTGTGCACGCCATCCAAGCTCTGTGCGACTCAATGCCGAGGCGTATCAAGACCGTTACTACGGCCAGAGGTGGTTTTCAAGCGGTGTATGAGTATTAAATAAGTGGATCTCTTGAGTGAGAGTGACTGTATGGGATGCGTGTACAGTGTGATATCATATTCGTGCTCTAACATTATGAGAGAAGGGAGAGTATGATAAGAGTGCCAGAACATAGCCTATTCCTCTCGAATAGCACGAAGGGGCAATTCAGGTTAAGTCCGTATCCGACGGACGGATTGCGATCACCAGAGTGACACGGCCTCACTCCATGGCACACTGTGAAGAGGTCTGCAATCTCACTCAGAAAATTTTCCTCAAAATGTGGTGCTAACAACGAAAACTCCCGCCCCCCTGGTTTAGTTGTAAGATACTAGTGGATAGTTCGCCAAAAACTGAAAGCAAATGGAGCATGAAAACAGAAAGAATGTGTGCTGAAATGTGAGAAAAGAAGCAAAATACAAACTGCAAACAGTCTAAGCTTAAGATACGCGACCTCGAGCAAACTTTAAGAACCCCGCAACGTGGCTGTGTGGTCGTGGCGTTGGACTGCAGCGCGGGAGATCCGTATTCAAATCTCCATCGTGCCCCACTTTTTTATTTTTTTCACAAAATTATGAACTTTTCGTTCGGTTATGGACATGCCTGTTCTGTAGTCTTGGCAATTGTCATACTATACATTGGTTATGGAACATGAGTCATGTGGTAAGGGGAGATGATGCAAGGACCTCCCACATAAATGAAAACAACAAATGTCTGAGCCGGCCGGTGTGACCGAGCGGTTTTAGGCGCTTCGGTGCGGAACCGCGCTGCTGCTACGGTCACAGGTTCGAATCCTGCCTCGGGCATGGATGTGTGTGACGTCCTCAGGTTGGGTAGGTTTAAGTAGTTCAAAGTTCTAGGGCACTGATGAGCTCGCATAGTGCTCAGAGCCATCTGAACCATTTTGAAACAGGTCTGAACAATGTTACAACAAAGGAATTCAAGAGTCGAAACTGCCGAGAGTCGTCACACGAGGTACTTGCATAAAACAAGTGACAGTTCGCTGTTGCAAACAGACGTTACAACACGACACAAACACAAACCTAAATGCAGCGAACAGAAATATCAATGACCACTCGGACAGTTCATAATTTTGTGCCAAAAAAAAAAATGGCTACAAGGGAAGTTAGAATACGTATCTCCCTCTTTGCAGTGAAACACTATGACCGCAGGACTACGACGGGGGCTCATAAAATTCGCTCGATGTGGCACGTCTTCAGCTTTGTCCGCTTACTACACTACTGGCCATTAAAATTGCTACACCAAGTAGAAATGCAGATGATAAACGGGTATTCATTGGACAAATATATTATACTAGAACTGACATGAGATTACATTTTCACGCAATTTGGGTGCATAGATCCTCAGAAATCAGTACCCCGAACAACCACCTCTGGCCGTAATAGCGGCCTTGATACGCCTGGGCATTGAGTCAAACACAGCTTGGATGGCGTGTACAGCTACAGCTGCCCATGCAGCTTCAACACAATACCACAGTTCATCAAGAGTAGTGACTGGCGTATTATGACGAGCCAGTTGCTCGGCCACCATTGACCAGCGTTTTCAATTGCTGAGAGATCTGGAGAATAAGCTGACCAGGGCATCAGTCGAACATTTTCTATATCGAGAAAGGCCCGTGCAGGACCTGCAACATGCGGTCGTGCATTATCCTGCTGAAATGTAGGGTTTCGCAGGGATCGAATGAAGGGTAGAGACACGGGTCGTAAAACATCTGAAATGTAACGTCCACTGTTTCAAAAAGCTGTCAATGCGAAGAAGAGGTGACCGACACGTGTAACCAATGCTACCCCATACCATAACGCCGGGTGATACACCAATATGGCGATGACGAATACACGCTTCCAATGTGCTTTCACCGCGATGTCGCCAAACACGGATGTGATCATCATGATGCAGTAAACAGAACCTGGATTCATCCGAAAAAATGACGTTTTGCCATTCGTGCACCCAGGTTCGTCGTTGAGGCGCTCCTGTCTGTGATGCAGCGTCAAGGGTAACCGCAGCCATGGTCTCCGAGCTGATAGTCCATGCTGCTGCAAACGTCGTCGAACTGTTCGTGCAGATGGTTGTTGTCTTGCAAACGTCCCCATCTGTTGACTCAGAGATCGAGACGTGGCTGCACGATCCGTTACAGCCATGCGGATAAGATGCTCGACTGCTAGTGATACGAGGCCGTTGGGATCCAGCACGGCGTTCCGTATTTCTCTCCTGAACCCACCGATTCCATATTCTGCTAACAGTCATTGGACCTCGACCAACGCGAGCAGCAATGTCGCCATACGATAAACCGCAATCGCGATAGGCTACAATCCGACCTTTATCAATGTCGGAAACGTGATGATACGCATTTCTCCTCCTTACACGAGGCATCACAACAACGTTTGGCCAGGCAACGCCAGTCAACTGCTGTTTGTGTACGAGAAATCGGTTGGAAACTTTTCTCGTGTCAGCACGTTGTAGGTGTCGGCACCGGCGCCAACCTTCTTTGAATGCTCTGAAAAGCTAATCATTTGCATATCACAGGTTCTTCCTGTCGGTTAAATTTCGCGTCTGTAGCACGTCATCTTCGTGGTGTAGCAATTTTAATGGCCAGTAGTGTATTTCTATTTTGCTTCTTTTTCCACAGTTCAGTTCACCTTCTTCCTGTTTTCATGCTTGCTCTGAGTTCAGCCTATCCACTGGGCTAACTTACGACTAAATCTGAGGTGGGTACGATGGAAATTTTCCCTTGTAAGGAACGTTACCCATTCCTCCCCTTCGCAGGCAAGTCCTGGAGGGCACGTTTCTTCCACTGCCAGGATTCGAAACCGCGTGCGTTAGCGAATTCGTGTACGGAGTCAGATTTGTTCGTATGTGATACCTGGACGACACAGTAACTCAAAATTTCCGGAACCGACAAAAATTCTTTTCAGGTCGGTATCTGAGACTTTCGACATAGCCTCCGCTTCCTGAAATCCGAGTGCTAGTTTCATTACCGATGATGTTCCAAGCAGCGCCAGTTTGAAAACCCGTAGTGGAAGGCGCGCGCGGATCGGTCGGAGCCATGACGGGCCAGCGGCGGCCGGCGGTAGAGCTGCGTTTACGCAGACCCCCATAAAGCAGGCGGGAGTGCGCGGGGCGGCCATGTGGTCCGCGGTTAAATTTAGGGAACTTTGGGAGTGGCGACCAGACGCCTTACTGACTGTGGCGGAAAACAGCTGGTATGTGTTTTGGGGGCGGTCAATTTTAGCTTTCGCGCCGCGGCCGCTGCCACCGCTCCCAAAAGTCCGCTCTAATTTTAAAATGGCGCGCCGGTGCTCCGCTGGGCTGCGCTTTGTCTTTCGCAATTTGCCAGACAAAGGCCACCCCGCGGGACACGTCCAGCCGGCGTGCGACGCGACGCGGCACCGCGCCTGCAGCCTCTCACACGCCACTCACCCGCCCGCCGGCCCGCGCGCCAATTAAAATCGCGTCAGGTGGCTCCTGTGGCCGCCTTGTCAGCCGCCTCGTGGACATTCTGCAGGCACCGCTCTCTGTCTGCATCTGTCGAGACCACAGCCTGCGGAGCAGGCGAGAAGAACGTAGTAATTCCAGCACGTACTGACAGGTGTGAATATTAAAGTCCTATAAGTTTAAAAACTCATGCTTGCAAATTATTGACACAAATTGTTTACAGACGAGGAGAAATGCACAGAGGTTGCCCAAACATATGGGAATACGGCGATAAATGCATGCTTGACAATGAACGCAGGTGCGTGCGAGGCCTGCAGATCGCGTTGTTGTATTTGACCACTAAAACCACCTGTGTGATGTCCTCATTACGTTGATAGGGTCAGTAGTGGCCAGAACAGTGTTCTGCGTAGTTGTGACTCAAGCCCGGACGTTGGGGAGGCGGTGACGGGGGGGGGGGGGGGGGGGGGGGCGGCTCCAGATAATCTGCCCCTGACGGCAGTTTCAAGGGGTGCCAAATTCATATTGAAGAAATAAACCTTGTTTCACAAAGCGCCAACTACGCAGCATACATACTGTCGGCTCTTCATGTGATTTTGAAGCGCATACCTGTTGGCCTTTGAACATTTTTGAACACTTTATAACTTGATTTCTGAACGAATCGTAAGCTCCTTTTTGAATGTGTGCGTGGTGTACGTGACGTCTCTGCCAGGGGAATCCCCGTCGCATCAAGAAGTAAAAGATTTCCCCGCAGACAAAAGGGGACGGGGCTATACGAGCTGAGCCGGCCGGGGTGGCCGAGCGGTTCTAGACGCTACAGTCTCTAACGCCTAGAACCGCGCGACCGCTGCGGTCGCAGGTTCGAATCCTGCCTCGGGCATGGATGTGTGTGAATTCCTTAGGTTAGTTAGGTTTAAGTAGTTCTAAGTTCTTGGGGAGTGAGAACCTCAGCAGTTAGGTTCCATAGTGCTCAGAGCCGTTTGAACCATTTATAACGAGCTGAGCCTAATAGAACCGAAAGGGTGAATGCCAATCGGTGTTTGTTTATGTGGTTGATTGGATTGCGAATGATAAGCGTTGCTATAATTTACAGCAAAATCCGTGGGTTCAGACTACCAAGGTGCAAATAAACGACTAACAGGAATAACAGGTAAGAAAGGTTACATATTATCTTCTCGGTGTATCCAAGAAAATACAATCTTGACAGAAATTTTTGCCACTTTGCTACATTACTAGGGTCAGTTGTACAGTCCCCAGTTAGCAGCCGTTTAAGTTCTATTCTCGGAATAGCGCGGAAAGCGCATTGCAAGAATTCGTAATAACGCCTAACCGGAGAATAAGCGCGGGAGAACTGTACCGGTGACACTGGCAGTGTTAGCGATGTTAACTGAAGAGTAGGTTTCGACACTGGCAGGAATAATTACAGAATTAGTAACTACAAGATTATTTGTTAAAACTACAAAGGAGAAGAACCGGGGACGTCACACAAATTATAAGCAAGAATATGATGATTAAAAAATTTATACAAAAACATTTCGTACTACTACTACTTTTCGATTCATGCTTGAGAAACTGTAGCGTACGACCGAAATTTGAAGCTATTTCCTAACATAAAACTTTTTGTTTGTAGTAGGCCTAATAGGCATTGGATATTGGTACTTCGTGAATTATGTTCTTTCGTGATCTGTATGTAAATGAGGTAGACCATTTGTGCCAAAAGTCTCGCCTTTTTGGTTTGTGTTACAACTGTTGCAATATTAGAAAGGCCTATTTCGTTTCATCTAGCAGACAGTGACAAAATAGACATAATTAAATCGAGAAACCACACCAGTCTAGGGTACTATTCGTATTAACAGATTTTTCAGTATTAGACATTTTCATGTTTCATTTAGCAAAAACGTTTGACGAACTTTCACGGCGTAATAGATTCTGTAGCAGAAAGGAAACCGTCCCATCTAAAGCTGTAGCAAGATAAGAGGGAGAAAAATGCTGGGATCTAAGGATTGAAGAAATGTGTACTGTCTTGCTTGTCTCTTGTCTTTACTGCTTTTACTTTTCCTATATTTAATTTTGTCTCACAGAAAAGAGAAAATTATTGGCTATTACCTAATAAATAGCGCAAATTTTCTGAAGAGCTGTTACTCTCTCGGTCACAAATAATCCCGCCCAGTATTAATTGTGAGTCTTTTTTTAAAGGAGGTAGGATATCAGACAAGCCGACTGGGAGTAGGAGAGGCACCGCAATACATTTTAGCTTTCACTTTGCTGAATATAGGTTTGATGGCTTCTCCTACAAAATTTACACGTTTGAGTCCCACAGAGTGATGTGCAAGAGAAGAATGCTGCGTGAAGAGGCATGGAAACATCGTAGGTCCAGGACAGGACATGAAAGGAAAGTAGTGGTTGAGAAGGGGATGAGGTAGGAGTGTAGCCTATTGCCAATGTTATTTAATC
Organism: Schistocerca serialis cubense; assembly: GCF_023864345.2. Classification (NCBI taxonomy): domain Eukaryota; kingdom Metazoa; phylum Arthropoda; class Insecta; order Orthoptera; family Acrididae; genus Schistocerca; species Schistocerca serialis. The sequence goes on from NC_064641.1 coordinate 896,015,383, forward strand.
TGTACGTAAAGCAACTAGTAAAGGAAACCAAGGCGTAATTTGGAAAGGGGATTAATTTTCATGGAGAATGAATAAAAGCTCTGAGGTTTGTCGATGACACTGCCATTCTGTCTCATACAGCAAAATATTCGAAATAGAAGTTCAGCTGATTGTCAGTGTCTTGAAAGGAGATTATGAGATGGATATCAACAAAAGTAAAACGAGGATAATCGAAGGTAGTCGAATTAAATTGATGCTGAGGGAATTTGATTAGGAAATGAGACACAGAGAGTAGCAGATGAGCTATGCTATTCCGGAAACAAAATAAATGCTAATGGCAGAAGGGCAGAGAATATAAAATGTAGACTGGCAATAGCAAGAGAAGCATTTTCGAAAGGAGGATTTTGTAAACATCTAATTTAAATATTAGTGTTTGGACGCCTGTTGTGGTGATGCTCGTCTGCAATGTAGCCTTGTACGGAAGTGAAATGTGGGCGATAAGGAGTTCTGACAAGAAGAGAATAGAAGTGTTACTGAAGAATACTAGGGATTGGGTAGGTAAATCGCTCAACTAATGAGTAAGGTACTGAACAGAATTCGGGAGAAAAAGATTATGGCACAACTGGACTAAAAGAAGCGATCGGTTGATAGGACACGTTCTGAGTCATCAACGAATCTTCAGTTTAGTGTTGGAGGGAAGTATGAGAAGTAAAAGTTGCGGAGGGAGACCAAGGGATAAGTACAATATGCATGTTCAGAAAGACGTACAACGTCTGTACAAAACATTCCGAGACTGATTTTATTCCTGGCGTATAAACGACAGCGCACCACCTCAATGGCGACTTCAACTAACAGCTGCAAATAACAGACGTGCATTCCATCAGTCAATTCAGTGTCAAACAGTGGAAATGCGACCGTATTTTGTCAACATCTTCGTGTCTCAGATTGTAATGCAGCAACATCTCTACAATGACACTCCAGAAGTCATGGGATAACATATGCACATATACAGAGTGCGCTAGTATCCGATACACAGGGTATGGAAGGCCAGACCATTGGTGGAGCTGTCATTTGCACTCATGTGGTTCATGTGGAAAGGTGTACGATGTGACTTTCGGCTCACGATGGGCATTAACAGACTTTGAACCCGAAGTAGTAATTTGAGCTAGACGCATGAAACTTTCCATTTCGGAAATCGTCAGCGAATTCGATATTATGAGGTCCACGGTATCAAGAGTGTGCCAAGTATTGCACGTTTCAGGCATTATCTCTCACCACAGACAACGCACTGGCCGACGGCCTTCACTTAACGATCGAGAATAGCGGCGTTTGCGTAGACTTGTCAGTGCTAACAGACAAGCAACACTGCGTGAAATGGCCGCAGAAATCAATGTGGGACGTACGTCGGACCTAATCGTTTGGACAGTGCCGCGAAATTTGGCGTTAATGGCTTAAGGCTGCCGAAGACAGACACGAGTGTTTTTGCTAAAAACAGGAAATCGCTCGTAGCGCCTCTGCTGGACGCTAGACGACTGAAAAAGCGTGACCTGGTCGGATGAATGCAAATTTCCATTTGTAAGGGCTAATAGTAGGATTCGAGAGTGGCGCATACCTCACCAAGTCATGGACCCCATTTGTCAAGAAGGCACTGTGCAAGCTCCATAATGGTGTGGACTGTGTTTACATGGGCTGAACTGGGTCGTCTCGTCCAACAGATTGGATCGTTGACTGAAAACGTTCGGCTGCTTGGACACCATTTGCAGCCATTCGTGGACTTTATGTTCCCAAACAACTATGGGCGACAATGTGCCATGCCACTGGACCACAACTGTTCGCTATTGGTTTACAGATCATGAGCGACACGTCGATAGCATAATTTGGTCACCCAGATCGCCAAACATGAATCCCAGAATTATGAATACGAACCTACTACATTACGACAAAGTGTAGAAGTTCACATGAAGAGTGAACATTTTGATTATATAACCGACATTCAAGCCAATGTAACGCGCGAGTCGGACAAGGTGCCAAAGAAGAACTTCTCTGACAGCGGGAATGTATCGAGGATTGTTTCTGGTGGCTTAAATGACAAATGGTCTAGCTCATGACAACAAAGTCGCTGACGAAGTAAGTGAAGTATTTTTAATTATTTAATTTAGTAAACACTCTTGCTTTGTCGTTACCTTAGTGACTGCTAAAGACACTGTTCATAACGCAACAGCGACTGAAAATCGCACGTTCCATATATATTATTCGGGTTCCGCGCATTCTTGGAAATCATCCGGCATAGAGTCAAAGAGTACGTAAAACTCAGAGATAATCTCGCACTCCTACAGGACATTGTAGCTCTGTCGTTATTGAACTGTGAGCGAGAGCGTACGTATATTATGAGGCAGCGCCCAAATTACGTTAGAACAATGCTGTTGGAAGCAAGCTGGATTGTTGCACATAATATATTGCAGAGGACGAAAAGTATCTGACATGGGCTACTGAAGAATTTCTGAGCGTCGGTCTGAAGTTTCTCTAGCTGTGGCGAGATTTATAGTGACTAGTAATACGTTGTGCATTTCGTATGCCACGCATGGCCCCAAAGAGAAGATAAGTAATTTCTATTTTACACTGCATTTGGTCTCTCTAATACTTCAAAGTATTCATTAAAATATTGTATAAGAATTTAATTTTGTGCGCGACTAATGTGTTCTTGCCTACATGTAACAGTTCGACCATCTATGAGTCTCACTGTTTCATGACTAGCCTGAATTCCACCACTAATCTGTGCTAATTATTAGTACACCCAGTAAACCCGTGCATAACACAAAGGCACAAATGCAATATTGAAAGTCTGTTGAATGAGCTTACGTGAGAAATTTGTGTGGTGCGTCACTCAGTGCAGACCAAACCAGGTACCAACTTGTTAATAACATATATAGTTCTTCAGGCAAAGTGTTAACACTGGGAAGCTTGCAGTAAATTTCTGTTTTGTGTCCTCGCATGTCTGACTTTAGTTACATTAATAACTATGCGTGATAAATAATCTGTTGACCAGCGTGCTGTACTAAGTATTTTTCAATTTGCTCTGATTCTGATTCACGTAAGGCATAATAAGCAGCAAGCAGAATATGTTCGTTGAGTATTTTGAATTTTTTATGACGATTTGGTGTTATTGATCTGTTTGTATAGGTACAGCATATTTGAGTACTGGAAGAAATGCTTATAGAGAAGTATTATTAATTCCCCACTCACCCTGCGTTTTACATGCAGTTATATATTTATTGAGTGATAACTTATATATTCAGCTCTCCTACCTCGAAAGTGAAGCAACTGTCATTTTTATTGGATACAATATTTTTTATATATAATTTTATTTAGTAACTATTTGAAAGAGATAAGAATTTTCACCTTAGTAACTAATTACTTAAATAACACTGTTTAATTACGAAGTTTACCACTAGCTACTAACTAAGTAAGATTTCATTTTGGAATGGAGAAGACCATGGCAACTTGTGCAGCTTTTTAAAAGTTTCCACTGATTTGCAAACATTCTCATTGTATCAGTCTGTGCTGCCATCAGCGCCGTACGTCTACGTCAATCGCCTACCAGTTCAGTTTTCTTACTGTCTCCTGTGTATCACACGAATGTTAGCCCATTAATGCTGCCCTTCTGGGTGAACGTTCGGTCCTACACACTTGGCCAATACTCTAGAATTGTTTTTTATTATTAAAAGTCAGAGTCATGCAGATAATCCCTTCCCTATTCGACTGTTATTTTATTCCTTCTGAGTAGGCTACGGCAATTTCGACTTTGTAGCCACTGCCAAGTGAGGTTGCAGTAAACACACACGGATCTGCATTAGTATATTATAACAAAATTACAATTTACGCTGTGAAAAGTCGTACCAAGTACGCTGTTAATAGGTAACGTACCGGTACTGTTATTTCCCTTACGAAAGCAGTTACATTGCATGTCATAGTGTATTTCCAGAAATCATATACCTTATTTGATTACAAACAGGGATCGTCGTGTTAATGCCAATGCCAATGCCAAGAGAAACTGTTATAATCAAGGTTGTCAATAATTTTATACATAAAGGCCCTATGATAATTCTACAGTGACACTCAGGTGTTCAATAGCGTTATTGTTGAGAGGTTATGTAGTGTATGAGTTTTGCTAATCACCACAAGTCTGCGAATAGGAAACAGGATTTTTATTCTGTTATTAAATGGTTTCAGTAGCAAAGATAATACATGTAAATAAGGCAAACATATTAACCCACAGGGCTTCCTGATAAATTGCAAAGCTGTGCAGATATAGTTTTTCTAAGGGCAACATATTCCTATTACAGGAAATAAAGTACTGAAAAGCAATAGTTTCTAGCATTTTCCACATTATCCTCTAAAAGAATAATTCTGTTGTATCTGTGACCTTTCGCCAGCGTGTGTGCAGAAAATGTGCATTCTAAGTAGTGTAATTTGCAGCTACGTTCATGCCCAGTCAGTCTAATTGCTATACCCCTGTGTGTTGGATCAATGCAACTGATTTTATAAAAACCAATATTACTTAATAAATCTGTTTTATTCTTCTCGTTAAGTAAAATATGAGCTGGGGTGCCTCTTACATTAAAATGATTAACATCATTTTGCAAGACTTGAGAATCTGGTTAATTAGTTGGATAACTTTCCTGAATGTGGTATAACAGAGCAGTTGACCTTTAGTTATGATTGTTACTATAGACGAGACATAAAAGTAGAACAAGCTTTTTCTTCTTTTTTTGTGGAATATTGTCAACTATGTCAGTATTATAACCTTGCTGGGTGCAATAAATTTATTTGTGTATAGTTCTATTTGGAAATAACGTCTTGACATTGGTATGGATGAGGCGATGTACGAGTAGCATGGAAAGAAATGCATAATTTCTGTCCATTATTGGTTATCACGAACAAGAAGGTATTACAGTGCCTGCCGTTGTGGTAATCTGTAAATTTTGAAGCCATGTCTGTTTGAACATCTTGTGAATGTTGTAATTCTTATTTCCGTGCTTGCTAAGAAAATTGGAGAGGTACTGTCCAATGTCTATTTGTGCTGTTGTCTGTGTTAAGATCCAAGAATTTCGTTGATGTTTCATCATGCTCCACGGTGAAGAGTATTTTCTTTTTTACTTTGAGTTTACATCTTCCAGGAGTTTTTAGTATTGTCTGCTGGTGCCATTCCGTGGACAAAGTACATCTTCTACATACGTAAACCAATTATTAACATAACCCTTCCACGGGCAATGGTCAATTTACTTATCAGTAAGTGTATTTCTGTACTGCATTCATGAGAAAACGCCGTACCACTTTTGTAGGCTCGTTGAATCTAGCGGTAGCCCGTTTCACCACCTGCAGTTTCTGTTTGTTGGGAAGTATAGCTATTAGGACCGTGGAAGTATACATGCCAACAAATAACATTGTTTTCAGGGCCAGAATGAAGAATACTTCCCGCCAACATTAGAGACATGGGAAGCATGCGAGTACTTAGTAATGTTTCTTTTCCGGACCTCGGGCAGCGTACCATCAGCTTTGGCTTTGCTTCGTTGTTGGAAACATGTCTTACCATCTCTGGCTGTGCCTGAAACGTTACGTAAAAAAACTGCTAAAACAATCAGTTTGTGTTTGTCGTGAGGTCGCTGTTCTCACTTGCAATGTCGGAACACGTTGCTTCCTTTCTACAGTGTATCGAGTGTTTCAAAATGAACATAGGGATTTTAAGGTTTTGTAACATTTGTTACAATCAACTTACAATTTTAAATAATACATCAAATGAAAGAGTGACGCAATTGTTACAAGCTTCGGTTTTGGGTGCCAGCTTTTCAAACGAAATGTTGCTGCATGACGATGATCACTTTCTGGATCGTGTCGTGATGAATCGACATTTCACCTCGACTGCAGTGTGAGTATACATAATCTGCCCATCCAGGGATCAGTAAATCCCCCTCAAGGTGCAGTTGTAACCAGTCTCCCCTAATTTGAATGCTTTTTACGCCGTATCCCGGCGGGAAGTTTACGGCCTTTCGTTTTCGGTGCAGCAACTGTAACTGGTGCTTCCTATCATGATGCGGTAGAGCTAGAACTATGGCTCTTTCCTCAGCTGGCAGAAACTGAACCACAGAACTTCATGTGGCAGCAAGATGGTGCGCCGCCTCACTGGCGTAACTCTGTGCACAACTGGTTAAACCACGTTGTACCCGACGACTCGACTGGTCGCAAGGGGCCGAATGACAACTTTGTTTCGCACGGTCTCCACGTTCTGCTCTGCTTGGGATAAGGAGGTCTTTAATTTTGTTAACAATTTACAGTTTCAAACTTGGATTTAAATTTTATTATGGTTTTGGCGCAGAGGTGCAATTCTTGAGCAGTTTTGTAGTTTGGAGCTGTGTGTTTAGGCACAGCAGGTCGCACAGGTCGGCGTTCCTTATGTAGGTTGGAATGTCCACACAGCTTAGGAGCTCCTGGATTCATGTTGATCCAATAGTTTGCTTCATATTCAGGCAGTATGCCTTTGTTGGTCGTGGTTACGTTTTAATTTCATGGCTAAATGTTTTGATGGGGTTTTGGTGAGAATATGGAAAGAACTGGGCGTGAGGGATTGTTTCACATTCTCAATGTAATCACATTTCTCCATGAGAACAAGTGTACTGCCTTTATCTGCTTTCGTGACGATGATGTTTTGCTGAGTAATTTTCTTCTTCATTGTCTCTAGTACGTCCTGGTCCATAGTTCACTTTTATTTTTTAAAAAAATCTATATACGAGGGTTATTCCAAAAGTAAGGTCCGATTCGCCGTAACTATTGAAATTTGGCGCCAATGACAAAACACGCATGCGCGCCGACTCCCGGCAAGCCTTGCGCGTCAAACGCCGCCATTCGCTTTGTTACTGTTGCTGAGTGTAGTTCACAGTGTCACTTTACAATGTTTAAGACAATTGATCAGCCCGCCGATTGTGAAGTAAGGGCAGTGATACGGTTTTTGTCTGCAAGAAACAATTCAGCGGCGGAAATCCATCGGCAAATTACTGAAGTGTACGGTCCTAACATAATGAGCGACAGTAAAGTGCGCAAGTGGGTGCGAGCTTTTAATGAAGGACGGGATAATGTGCACGATGAACCACGGTGTGGCCGACCATCAGTGATTTCAGACGATTTGGTCAATGCGGTTGGCAAAAAAATTCGTGAAGATCGCCGATTCACTATTACAGACGTAGACATGCATTTTCCGAATGTGAGTAGAACAACTTTGTACAGAATTGTGTCTGAACATTTGAAGTTTCACAAATTGTGTGCCCGTTGGGTTCCCAGGCTGCTTACTGAGCCCCAACGAATGAAAAGAATGGCTTTTGCTCTTGATTTTTTGGAGCGATATCATAAGGAAGGTGACAGTCTTTTAGACAATGTTGTCACAGGGGATGAGACATGGGTTTCTCACATCACTCCAGAGTCTAAACGTCAGTCAATGCAATGGCGTCACACGTCATCGCCAGTCAAGGTCAAGGCAAAGCAGACAATCTCAACACGTAAGGTTATGGCGACTGTGTTCTGGGATAGACATGGAGTATTGTTAGTCGACTTTATGGAGAGAGGAACAACGATTAATAAAGCCGCCTACTGCGCTACCCTGACTAAACTTCGACGTGCAATCCAGAATAAGCGACGTGGTCTTTTGTCGTCTGGAATCTTGTTGTCGCATGACAATGCCAGACCCCATACTGCAAATGAAACGCAAGCTCTGATCAAGAAATTTGGATGGGAACAGATGGACCATCCTCCTTACAGTCCGGACCTGGCGCCAAGTGATTTCCACCTGTTCCGTTACTTAAAGGAGTTTCTCGGCGGCAAGCGTTTCGACACAGATGATGAAGTGAAAGAAGCAGTTAAGGACTGGTTATCGTCACAGGCGGCCGATTTCTATAACATGGGCATTCAAAAGCTTGTTGAACGATGTGACAAATGTTTAAATAAGTATGGAAGTTATGTAGAAAAATAGATAAAGATGTAAGGAATGTAAATAAAACAATTGTTTTGAAAAAACATTTTAGTTTTGATTTTTTTTTATAACCGGACCTTACTTTTGGAATAACCCTCGTATATTGTTATTTTGGAGCTTTCAGTTCCGATTATAATAAGCTCTTTTATGTTACAGACAAACTGCTTATATCATTAACACCAACTTCAATATTTCTTAATTTATTAGAACCTGACATGAGTTTGTTCGCACTGTCTTCAACAATTTTAAATTATACTACAGTAGCGGTAACACTCGTTTGTTTAAACCATCATAATCGAAAGCTTGTTCCAGTTTCTTCCAGACATTCGTGGCTGTCTGTGTGTCTTTTTCGTGCGTGTAATTGATTGTATATAATAATTAAATAAGCTTGTCTTGCCTTCTTTCCTGAGATTAGCCTTGGTACTCCATATGTATTTCCTGAGTTCCTCGTGTTCAAAATACCTTGACACCTTCCATTTCGCAAAATTATCACGTTCAGAGAGTTTATAGTTATTCACTGCCTGGAAAAAAAGTGAAGCACCCAGAAGAGAAGAACGAAAGGAAATTTTCTCTGGTTGAGAGGGTAAGTGATATTACTGCAGTGATTATATGAAATCGAGTGAAATTAACATATGAGTTGGAAGTATGAGCAAATTTGTCAGTATGACCCTGCATGCCCATTAGACTGAATGCATGCACTGCTTTGGTTGCGAAAAGTGTCTATACATAACTTTTTATTTACGATTCGAAGATTGCGGCATTTGGTCTCTTTTCGGTCGCCAGTGCATTATATTCTATTTTTTACTACTGGCTGGATAATGAATTAGTGTTTTCGAATTGGAATCGAATTGGAAGGGGTTTACGACTTTTAACTGTGAAGTCGTAAATGGAAGTTAATGATATGCTTTTACACCGGCTGCCGAACAGGCACAGTGAAGCATATCTGAAATAAACTTTCTAGGAAATTTAGTAGTAAATGTTCGTAGTTGTATTTTCTCCCCAGTTTGAATCTTACTTTACCTCTTCTTTCTGCTGCGATGGGCGTCCTGAATACAGCTGCCGCAGAAGTTGCTAATGTTGACTGTGTCGCCTAAAGAAAGGAAGTCATATTTCGATGCGGTGAGGGGAACTGTTTGTCATAGGAATAGACAGGGACTGTATTTTAATTGACGTCATTTATATTAACCGAAAATCCAACATTATTAACAGAGCTGTTACAATAGGAGGAGCGATAAAATGTTCGCGTCCTTTCTTCAGCAAGACACGTCACTGACTCCTCTCTTTCTGCCAACTTCAAAAAAAGTGACAGTCACATCTCTCTCATCTAACAGCAACTCTGCTGCAACGCATCGCTTCTTCTCTTTGTCTTACGTATACCTCTTTGGAAACAACTAGCAAATGCCATTACACCTACCACCTACATACGTAGCACACAGTACATAATTTTATTTTCTTATTGATTTATGCAAATATATACATTTTACACTCTTTTACTCAGAGGGATAAGGTGCATTCGTCTGCTTTCATGGCCGGAGGGTCAGTAATCTTTATTTTGACCGTTCAGCTATTGGCATATTTTCTATTTTCTTTAATATATCATTTGACTAATGTGTGTCAGCTATGTGGGTACCTAGTTTTTATCAAATTCCTTATATTTCATCTATCAAAGTTACAAATAAATCAATTACTTTATATATATAAGGAAAATGTTACAAATTTTGTTTATGTAAAGTAGTCTTTTTCCCCATTTAAATATTTATCTTTCTTTACCGTATTTACATTTATAAAAACTTCATGTCTCTCCTTTAGTTTGCAACAAAAATTTGCAACTTCTCTGTCCTTTGTTTTTCTATTGTCGTTGAGTCGTCGGCCTGATCCATTGTTTGAAAAAGTTACTAGCGGCTATTGTTTCCCCCACCACGCACGCGTGATAGATTGTGAACAGTTCGTAGCGTCCACCCAGGGTAACTATTTACACCTGCCAACAGATTCCCTAAGCTAGGATGGTGTCCACTGCATCCTGAGGCTGAAGGATCCTGCTGGACAAGCTATATCTGCACGAAATCGTCGTCGACATTTTGGTGAGTGTTCACCTTTCCATTAGCACAGTATGTGAAACAGGTCCAAAAATGTTCAATTGTGTGTGAAATCTTATGGGACTTAACTGCTAAGGTCATCAAAATGGTTCAAATGGCTCTGAGCACTATGCGACTTAACTTCTGAGGTCATCAGTCCCCTAGAACTTAGAACTAATTAAACCTAAATAACCCAAGGACATCACACATATCCATGCCCGAGGCAGGATTCGAACCTGCGACCGTAGCGGTCACGCGGTTCCAGACTGAAGCGCCTAGAACCGCACGGCCACACCGGCCGACTAAGGCCATCAGTCCCTAAGCTTACACACTACTTAACCTAAATTATCCTAAGGACAAACACACACACCGATGCCCGAGGGAGGACTGGAACCCCCGCCGATGGTCCGCTTATTCAATTTAGCACTGTAGATTCGTTAAACTTTCTGCATTGCAAATGATGAATCACTTGGCGATTCCGAACTTGAATCGTCGCACAGCACTATTTTTTAGCCACTGGGTGGCAACTCCACGTATCTGAGGTACATTGGACAACTTACAGAGCATCCTTTCGCTCGTATTTCCGCTTTCTAGTATGTCTGATGCCGCCCAATATTGGTTTTAACAGGTTTACAAAATATATACGAGCCTGCTTACAAAGACATGAAACAAATAAAAGTCATAAAAGCACAGTTACAAGAAAATTTTATCTATATTCTAATATGAGGTTCCTCGTAATTAATTTTTTCTGACACCTTTATTTTTAGCTCTAAGAAAATGTTCTGCTCTTTATTTCTTTCAGTGGGTGACGAATTTACTTCTCAAAATCTTTACATCTCCTGTAACAACATGAACACAATCAACAGCATTTTCACCCCTACACGAGGAAAGGCAAAGCATACGAATTTCACGAAGTAGCTTCTATTTAAGATAAACATCACGCATCTTCTTGTACCGGTATTTGTTGTCATAAGCAATTTACGCTACTTGCTACGAGGACAGGTGAAAACTGGTTGTAAATCCATGTTCTGCTCACAGTCTAGTGTTTCTTATACTCTTATATACGGTTCAAAATCATTTGTTTAATATTTATATTCTTCACTTAACTAATCACTGTTTGTATGGTACAAACCGATATATATGTATATATGTTTTCATTGCATCTTATGTTTAGTTCCACTGGTAAATCTGTATTTGAATGTAATGTACAACTGTTTCTACAATTCTAGTTTTGTATTACTCTTTGTACAATGTGGACATAAGTGTTAATTTACCGTCAGATGTGGTCTGCATAAACAAGTGTGTATTTCATTGGATAAAGCACTCAAAGCTTTACGTAACCGCTTAACACGCAGGCTAAGTTAATGTGAGATCCACTATACTTGTTATTAATCTTCAGTTGGCACAGCTACACTCGTGTTTAGCTGTTTCAACGTACTGAATATAAATGTACCTACTTACCCTCCTTCCCATAAATTCACACACAGTCACGATTATACATAACTTATAAACTAATACGGGGGGCGGGTGCATTCATTTGGTACCTTCCACCTCCAAATCAATGCTTCCAGAAAGTGCGACGTGTTACTTTGCATCATTCCGTAAAAATTCTTATTATTACATAACTTCTTAATTATGCATAACTGCCTGTAGGTCAGTCAGCGTGTCATTCACGCATACACACAAAGTACAACTCGGTACATTTAATAATTTTGTTAGTAACGTTTCATCTTCGTACGTTTCAGAGTATATTTTTATCAATATTTCATTATTCCTTATGTACTCTTTGACAGTTATTTGCCTATAATGAACTTTAACTTACCTTGAGGCTTGTAGTTGCCAGCTATGCAAAGTTTTTGGCGTTTTAATCACGTGTACCTAATTTCATTTTTTTATTCCTTCGTATATAGTGTATAAGTTTTTCGTATTAACTTCAATTTAGAGGTAGTTTTCAATAAATTTGCAGTCAGGTGTATGGCATAACCACGAGAGTGCTCCTGCTGTGATACGAAATCGAACCCCAGACCATAACTCTAGGTGCAGGTCCAGTGCGTCTAGTGCACAGATCGACTGGTTGCAGGCCCCCAGCTGGGCTCCTCCTAACCAACACAAAGCCGTCACTGGCATCGAGGGGGAACCAGCTTTCACCAGAAAACACAACAGAGCACCACCTATCCTTGCAATGAGCTGACACCTGGTACCTCTGAAGTCGCAAATGGCGGTGGTTTGGGGTCACGCTACATGGCATCTGATTCGGAAATGTCCTTGAAGTAACTGATTTGTAACAGTTAGTTGTGACACTGTGGTGTCAGATGCTTATCAGATTTTTTGCTGCTGCAGATGTACGAGTCACGCCAAAAGAAATGCACCCTATTTTTTTTTAAATGCATCTTTTATTCTACATGTCTGAATGTTTTACAGTGTGTAGATACATCCTTTAGGAACAATATTTTCATTTCTCCACATAATTTCCATCCCTCTCAACTGCCTTACGCCATCTTGGAACCAGCGCGGTAAAATTCTGGACCAACCTGTTGGAGCCACTGTTTGGCAGCGTGCACAAGGGAGTCATTATCTTCAAACCTTGTTCCACGAAGAAAGTCTTTCAGTTTCCCAAAGGGATGATAGTCACACAGGGCCAGGTCAGGACTGAAAGGCGGGTGTTTCAGTGTTGTCCATCCGCGTTTTGTGATCACTTCCATGGTTTTTTGGCTGACATGTGGCCTTGCATTGTCGTACAACAGCAAAACATCCTGCTTTTGCTGATGTGGTCGAACATGACTCAGTCGAGCTTGAAGTTTCTTCAGTATCGTCACATATGCTTCAGAATTTATGGTGGTTCCACTTGGCATGATGTCCACAAGCAATTCGTAAACTCTCTGCACATTGACTGGAGTGTGTGCAGTACGAGGCCTGCCGCTGCGAGGACAATCCTCAATATTGCCGTGCCCGCCTTCATCACGTAACCTGCTTGCCCACCGACTAACTGTACAGCGATCGACAGCAGCATCTCCATACACCTTTTTCAACCTCTTGTGGATGTTTCCACAGCACAGCACAGTACAGGAATTTTGTGACAGCACGTTGCTTCTGACGAACGTCAAGTTTAGCAGCCATCTTGAAGATATGCTGTGACGACGCCACTCACGGGAACAGGTTGAACTAAGTTTGAAAGCAAGCGTGAAGGATGTATCTACACACTGTAAAACTTCCACACATGCAGAATGAAAACTATATTTTTACAAAAATAGTGTGCATTTCTTTTGGAGTGGCCCTCGTAGTTGGATGCGCCAGAGCCATGCGCCGAACACGATGGTGTTACCTCTCGGTAGTGCCACGTACACTTGTCCTCCGGAGCCCGGTCTTCTTGGAACCGCACATTTCTGTAACCACCGCTGCCAGCAATCATGTACAGTGGCTACACTGCGGCCGAGTCGTGCAGTCTCGCATAAGGAAGATCCGGCTTCTTGTAGCCCTGTTACACAACAACTTGCAGACTCGGTGAGGTGTTGATAATGGGGCCTTTGACGCCTTAAAGGCATTCTTGACTAACAGCAACTCACCACTTCCAATCTCGAAAGTAAGTAACGCTCCAGACCGTACAGAGCGTATTTAAAGTAAACCTGATTTGCATCCTCATAATGGCGCGGCTACGAGCGCCACTATTTACGCGACTGGTGTGAAATTGTAATGGACGTCATCTTTCTTACATAGAAACACGCTTACTAGCTTTCGTTTATATCGCACAATTCTTTCTTGTTGCTGTGATCTTTTTCCTTTCATTCTCTCTCTCGAAGGGAGAGAGTGGCCGGGTGAGACGTATTATGCTCTTTTCAGCCATAGTTTTGGTTTTGCTGTTTGTACTCCATGTATTTGCAAATGGGGGGAACAGAGAATTTTCAGTTTATTTTGTGTTGGCCTTTTCTGATTTTGATTCTGTTTTTTATAGAGCTTGTAGCTATTCTGAGGATTCTTCTCAATCTTTTTGTCATCCGTGGTGTTAACCATCCATAAAGGCGCTGCATATTCGAGAATTAGTCCAATTAAGATGTTCTATGTAAGTTTTAATGTTTCGAAACTTCCTGGCAGATTAAAACTGTGTGCCCGACCGAGACTCGAACTCGGGACCTTTGCCTTTCGCGGGCAAGTGCTCTACCAACTGAGCTACCGAAGCACGACTCACGCCCGGTACTCACAGCTTTACTTCTGCCAGTACCTCGTCTCCTACCTTCCAAACTTTACAGAAGCTCTCCTGCGAACCTTGCAGAACTAGCACTCCTGAAAGAAAGGATATTGCGGAGACATGGCTTAGCCACAGCCTGGGGGATGTTTCCAGAATGAGATTTTCACTCTGCAGCGGAGTGTGCGCTGATATGAAACTTCCTGGCAGATTAAAACTGTGTGCCCGACCGAGACTCGAACTCGGGACCTTTGCCTTTCGCGGGCAAGTGCTCTACCAACTGAGCTACCGAAGCACGACTCACGCCCGGTACTCACAGCTTTACTTCTGCCAGTTTGGTAGAGCACTTGCCCGCGAAAGGCAAAGGTCCCGAGTTCGAGTCTCGGTCGGGCACACAGTTTTAATGTTTCGTTTGAAGCGCCTTAATGCGTCCCTTAATCAATTTTAAAAGTCCCAGCCATCGTTTTGGATTTGCTATGATGTCTATGTGAGGTATCTCTGATAATAAATAACCATAGTAATCCGAAATATTTGCCATTTCTTTGTCTCATCACCGTAACTTTATGTCTACTGGTGTTGGGTTTTTATTTCTTCTGTAGTTTTTATGTCTGAAGATAACAAAGTGATTTTTTGGACATTAGAGTTTGTAAGCCACATACTGCTTTTTCTGGTTTACTGGTGTACTGTATGTCAATTTGTTGTATGTCTTCCGTAGTCTATTCGCGGCACCAATATACAGTGTCATCTGCGTATAGCTAAGCTCCCGTACCAGTAAGGTAAGTGAAATATGTCGACAGTGTATGTGCTGTATATTAATAGGGATGAGATGGCTCCCCTGTGGTGCTCCAGCTTCCAGGTTGTGAATGGCGGAATGTTTGTCACGCACTGTGGCGGTTCTGGGCCTTTCATTTAGGATTGATCTGAGTAGTTGTGCATTTTGGGCTGGAATACCTAAGTGATTAGTTTGTAGTATATTCCAGGATGCCACACACTGTCAGATGCCTTTTCTATGTATAAGTATAGAGCTGATGTGCGGTCTCCAATGTTTTCCTCTTATGTGATGTTGCTGCAGATTCTTAGTAAATAGTTATGGTTAGAGCGATGTTACGGTAACCTTGTATATTTGGAATTATCCTTCGTAAATCAACAAAACATTCTGGGCGCCTACTTAATACTGTTTCAAAACATATATGAGCTACAGTTATATAATTGTTTGCCAGAATAATTGTTTTAGCTGTTTTCGATTGATTTGGCACTTGTTAAACTTTCAAGGCTATATTGAAAAGAGAGACTAATACATTAGTTATTTCTTCCCTTGTTGCTATACGTAGGTGAAACTTGCAGATGCCATCAATACCAGCAAAACGATTTTTTCCCTTTATGTATTGCAATTTCTATTTCTTCTCGAGTTATGTTCAGAAGACGGGACGTTTCTTGCTCATTAAAGCTTATGGTGCTGTCAGAATTTTTCTGATATTGTTTGTTATTTTGTATGTGGTTGTAGAGAGGGTCGCTGGGAATTTTGTTGTGCTTCTCGAAAAAATTGTGCTTTCGTTTGGCCCTCTGTGACAATATTTCCTGTGCACTGAAGTGGAAGTTTCCTATTACATTAGAGTCGGTTTTATCTTGAAAGATTTAAAAATTAGATAGATAGTCTGAGATCCATCTCTGAGAGCGAAATTCGGCCATCAGTCTTTTGACTAAATTGTTGAGTTTGTTCAATCCAATTATGCACTCATAACACTGTGTTCTTTTCGTTAGGCAATAAGTCATGCGCTTTTGTGAAAGGATGATTGCACATATGCAGGAATTCACGGTAGACCCGGTTTGATTCTCATTTTTGGAGTAATTTCTGAATCCACATATTTTGTTACACCTTTAATTGGTTTCGTTACATTAATTGAGTTGTTCAACTGATGTTACACTTTCTGGGCTTGGTAGGCTGTGAATGAGGGTTTACTGCTTAGCTCACGCAAAATAACATCGCCCATTAGCACAAACCCATCATCGTCGTGTGCACTGGGAGAGTCCAATCCTTTGTTTCGAAGGGGCAGCCGCTTCGGTTGAATCTCAGTAACCTGCCGCCAGCCACCACTGTCAAGACAGTACAGGAATAGTACGCCAGGGGCGTTGCAGTGGACTCGTTTGCCAAGACTGAACAAGAGAGTCACTAGTGTGAGAGATGCTTAAAAGTCGATTCACATTTTACTGAATGGAAAGCAAAGCCAAAACATTCCGTAATACGTAGCAGATTGCGGTATTTACACAGGCTGTCAATGGAGTGGAGTGTCATAACAATATTTCTTGGGAAAAAGTTTTGGTGTTGAGGCTGATGGGCAGATGGAAATGCAAACTGCCAACATCAGAAGTTAACCTATTTTACTGTGTTTACTCAAAGAAGATTTCCATCTTTTGTGTGTTCTTAGTTTTTATATTATTGTGTACTTTGGTTTCGAGACATGATCCAAATGTTGCATGATTTGAATATTTTCCCCATGAGTATTGTTCCACTCAAGAGACCAGAAATTTGAAAGGTAAAAATCATGAGGGTTTTACTGCCCCACTAAGCATATCCTATGCATAAATGTGAACCTAATTTGATGGAACCTTTTTCAGCACATAATTTTTTTATGAGAGAAGAAGTTATCTACATTGAAAGAGAAAAATACAGTCGTTTTTGATGTACTAAGAAAGAAAATAAAAACACTGGAAAGGCTAATAAGGCTCTATGCATTGATCTTATAAATATCGTTTGATTAGTTTGTATGTATATATTATTTCTAGCAAATGTCGATATTTTTAAATGTCTGGTCGACATTTTTTCTGTTGTGTCGCTTCTCCGTAGTTTATGTACAAACTTTATTACGAACACCTGTTATGAAGTTTGATTTGGCCACTAATAAACTTTATCGTTGCTAGTTCTTTAATTCTGATAAGCGATGATGTGTTGATGTTCCCTCTGTTTTGTGTTTTTCATTGTATCTACCACTGAACTGCCGTCCCCAACGAATCGAACTACCATGTCTAAAGAGTCATATCTCCCGCACTATGTGTCACACGTTGCTATAATTTTGCAGATACATTCAGAGGTATATGAGAAAGCAGCCTGGAAAATACACTGCGAATAGTGTTAGTAATAAATAAATAATGAACTAAAACTTCATGCTGCAGTTTTATTGCGTGAACACCGAAAATGCAGCAAGCGATAGACTTTATCTCTGCATCATTCTTTTGGGGATGGAGCGAGAAAACGTTTCGTAAACGTTTGAAATTATGTGTAAAGTTTACAGGAAACCGCTAAGTGCTCTCATTCTCAGACATTGGATGAATATAGTCTGGGTGATTAGTGCGCAGTGAGCTGTGCTACCCCAAAACATATACAGTTTGTAACTGTGATACTCGTCTGAATGTGTTAAATTTTCATCGTAAGTTTATAGCTCTTAATGAGTAGATTACGACAGCCTTTTAAATTTTTAAACCTGGTCAATAACTGTATGAATTACTGAAAATCAACACTTGCTGCCCATGGAATCCATTAGATAGGCGACCTGCAACTGGTGTTGGGTGCCAGGAACCGAGTTAAGTCACTTAGTAATATACAAGATTATTCAAAAATATGCAACGAATTTAGTTAATTTCCATTTCACGACATATAAATGGGACATGAACAGTCTACAAACCTACGGAAAGAGGTATGCCAAAAGTTTTGTTTTGTTAACCCCTAGCTGCGTAAACGGCCGCTAGGGAGGTCATAGTTGCGTAGGCGTTGAGCAGGGTACCTGCGCCAATAGGCACTTGAGAGTAAAATGGCTACAATGCAGAAGAAGGTTATCTGCGTTCTTGAGTTTTAAAGAAGTGAGTCGGCAGTTACAGTGCAATGGGCATTTAATCTACGATTCGCCAGTGAGCCACCAACTTGGGAAAGTGTAACCATTAGTTTAAGCCATTTCAACACATTGGATGTCACTGCAGAGCAAAACGCTTAGGCCGACCATGAGTGTCAGATGAGTACAAGACATTTTTGTCCACATAAGTCAATCAATAAAGCTAGTATGGAACTAGGAATACCTCAACCAACTGTGTGACGAGTTTCGTAATGGCGTTTGCTGTATAGGTCCTACTACTTTCAACTTCTGCTGGTAGCCCTTGAGAATGGCAAAGAAAAGTGTATTGAATTTTGTGTTGATATGTTAGAAATGATAAGAGGATGACTCGTTTCTTACCACACTTAATTTTTAGTGATGAAGCTTCATTCCGTCTTAGTGAAACAATAAATAACTGCAACGTTCGCATATGGAATCTATGAAATCCGCATACAACATTCGCAGCATGATAGACCTGACAAAGCTAAACGTGTTCTGTGCATTATTGTGGACAAAACTTTATGGACAAATCCTTTTTTGCAGAAAGCGTTGTGTGTGGAATAACGTACCCGGACATGTTTGAAAGATGGCTTTTTCCGCAGCTTATAGAAGATTCACAAGACTTCATTTTCCAGCAAGATGGAGCTCCACCACACTGACACTGTCATGCCTGAGAATCTTTAAGTCAATCCCTTCCTCGGAGCCGGATAGGTGGAATGGGAACTCAAGATGTGCCTGTATACTTTCAGCCACTGACATCTCCTATTAAGGAGGCTGTTTACATTCTGTCTCTACCAACAACTCTGTCTGATCTGGGGAACCATGCAACTGCTGCCGTAAACTCGATAACACAAGTCATGCCTCTTCGTATGTGGAATGACTCTGTCCGTCCTTATATTGATCCGTAGAGTGTTCGAGTACAATTTATACAAGACATTACACAGAAAAGTTCTCGACCAGAGCGAGCAACTCCCTTGGAGAATAGTAGTGTATCAAAGGAAACCTTTCGAAACGGATTTGAATGCTTAGGGTTTAGCACTTAGTTTTATCAGTTCTTCTGGAAGCTATTGGGAAATAAACCTGCTAAATACATTTATTCGCTGCATAATTTATATTGCGTTCTGTATCTTTCACAATAACATTTCTGACTTCTACAATCAGAAAAGTGCTTAGGGGACCGCATATAGGTTTTCTGTTTAGTGGTCACTGAATGAGCGCTGTGGTTTTCTCTGAATGAGTCAGTATCGTCAGCAACTTAGTCCATGATGAAATAGATGTAAAGGGGTGCAAGAGTCAGAATTCCAAGACACCTGATCAACAGCATACCTCAAGTCCACCAACTGACACCATCCTTTTCTTGGTACATACAAAGAGTTACGTTAAACTGACACTATACGCTATAATAGAGTGAAAGAAATCAAATTGAACAAGCCTTCCCGTTTAGAGTCAGAGGTCAGTCATAGTGAAGATAGCATCTTTCAGTTTCTGCACAAGAACTTGAATGTGGTATTTCCGGGACAGTCTTTCATTTACCCTCAAACCTAAGAGTTTAAAGTGGTCGAGTTAACAGCAGTTTGACCCCATTAGAGCAATAAAATTTGGCTTTTACAAGAGTTCCGTGTGAGATACTATTAAGTATTGTGTTTTATTCAGTTAAGTATTAATTTTTTCTCAGGAAGCCACTTGCTGATGTTACTGACTAACCTATGCAGTGTTACGTCCATTTAATTGCCGAAAGTGAATTCGAATTTAGGGTCGACCATGTTTTGTAACCAACAGGTAGAAAAAAATCTTAGTAAAGTTCTGTGTTCTCAGCTGTGTACCAGACTCTTCACTGAATTAAAATATTAATTTCTATGTTTAGATTGCTGTTTTAGCTTTGTAGAGCTTGAAAAGAAAAACAAAATGGGAAATGTAGACCAGGGATGACGACTGTCATAAACTTCAAGTCTATCTATCGTCCATGACGTTCATTAAATCGCCACGAAGGGACACACAGAATTTCTACATACAGTTCAAAAGTATTTCTTCAAATTCATCTCCCTTAAATCTGTCTGCCTATGCCCAAATAATTCACCAACCTTTCGTCGTACATCCCACAAACTCCTATCAAGGCTCCACGTACAGTAAAAATTGAAATTTATTGTTCTGATAAAATTAATTTCCATATCTTCCATAAAAGTAAATATATTTAAAAACAGAGTACCTATTTCTTTAGTTGTCAATCTTCAGTGAACATTTATTTGTGTTGTAAGTGTCGTACATTAAAATGCTAAGCTGGACTCAACACAAATCTGTTCCATTACCGTGAAGTAGACGGTTTACGATAAAACTCTCACAGAAAGAATCAGGGACAATATGTGGTCGTTGCTCTGAAGGATGACGGCCTGTGTGACAAGATATTTATCAGCATGTCCCATCTTCAGAGGTTTCTTGCATTCCCTCTGGTGAGCCATTGAGTGAAATGAGTACAATACAATTTCTCTAGCCACATAGCAAACACGTATTTTAACAAATAAAACAACTTGTAAAACGAATTGTACATACATCGGTTTGACGATTTCAGGTAGCGAGTATCACCGACAGTTTCGTGACACTACATCTATTAGTTACATAATCTGTAATATATTGCACATCTTTCGCAGTAACACTTATGACACTGGAAAAGAGAAAACTGTTTGAGCCATCTGTCATGTTTAGTGGCAGAGCATTCGTACCAATCAAGAAAAGCAATGGACCCAGAACAGTACCCTGTAGCACACGCCACTTTTCATGACACCAATCAGATTCTAACCTCTTCCCTGTCCGTTGACACTGACGAACAACTTTCTGATTCCTACTTTCCAGTTATAAAGTTAACCATTGTTGAACTTTGTCCCTAATCCAATAATGTTCCAATCCACACATTTTGTTAAGTCAAAGAAGATAGCAACTGGCTTCAGCCTATCGCTTTGCCACTATAGTGCCTCAAAGACCACTATTTGGCGGTGGTGTCGTCTTCCGCTCCGTTGCCGCCCAGTGTGACTCATTCTGAAAGCAGGCCTTGCTAGCGGCTAGTGCTCGCCATCCCTGAGGCCTGGCCCGGCGCCCGTGGAGCGCCGCAGCAGGTGCTGCACACGGCTGCGCGTCGTCCGTCTTGCGGCCCGACGTAACTCTGGCGCCTCGCAGCCGGCAGAAGCGAAGATGGGCTCTGTTGAGTTACGGCGCCTCAGCTGGCGTGCAGAAATACGAGGCGCGGGGGGCGCCGCCTCCGCCATTCGGCGGCCTCTTCATCTCTCCGGCGATGAGCTGTAATACAGCGGAAAGAAGCCTCATCTACATAAATTAAAGCCACGCAGTGAAAAATAGCTAGTAGCGCTCCACCATTAACATGGCTCATGGCTCCAACAAAATCAGGAAGCTTTTACGCCTTCAACAGAAGTGATGCCAGTTGATGATCCTCGGGGAGGGGCGGGGGGGGGGGGGCAAGAGGAGGGGGTCGTTGAGTGTCATGACATTCCCCACTACCCAAAGAATACTTCATTAAAAACCTACATAAGATCACTAGACGAAAAATTAGTGACCCACTTAACAGAGCACACTGGTCGCTTTGGAGCGCTTTGATTCAGGTAAAACTGCGACCAGGAGGTCATGTGACCCACTATCACTAACGTTAAGCCGTAGTAGAGAATTGGCAGCACGGATGCATGGAATCAGCACATGTAAAATGGATAGATACGGAGATGTAGAAGATTGTCAGAAAGGAGTTTTTGCGTTTGAACGTGCCCATGACCACACTTAGAATGAAATTGATGGGTTTGTCATTGTTTCAACACGGAGTGTTCAATGTGTCTACAAGTGTTCTACCAGCAACCATATAACACGGCGTAATAACAGTGATCGTAAGAATGTACTCACCGACTGTGACTGGGATGAGTGCAACGCTGCCTCAACAACAATCGTTTCCAATTATAAATTGCTCCTTCGAGTCAATACTAGTCCATCTCAGCTTCCCAGCGGACGTTGTGGAGGGAACTGCCTGAAACACACTCTTGGAGCTGGATTTTTTGCAAAGTGTAACTGCTTACAGTGCCTCATTGAGCCAAACAGCCCAGGCACTTTCCATTAGCTGCCTGGAGACCATCAGCGTGGTCCAAAGTGTTGGCTTTACCTCTTGTCAAATGATCCAAGATGTAGCCAATGAGGAGTTGGACCTTAAGTGTGTGGAGGGCGTCGTTCAGGCCGAAGGGCTTTTTTAGTGTAGTTTTCCATACCAAGGATTGAGTTCTCTCATTGAAGTGAACGTGCATATAAAACAGTATATCCTTTCAACATTCTCGGTGACCAAGTGTTCCCCCTTCTTCTACATCTTCATGATAAGTATGCTGAGTACACAACTGTCTTTCAGTACGACGAGAGCCATGTTCACAGGGCTGCACACATACGTTCTTGGTTTGAAGAACTCTCAGGCACCCTATGACACTCGGTCTCAGTCTCATAAAACCGAGCTGGTTAGACTGCCCTGCCCATAACGCTCCAACGTTCTCAACTGGAAAGAGACCTAGCCGAGAAGCAGTTTTGTATCCCACCATTGCCTGGAACGTCTCCAGAAACGTCTTCGGTCTGGAATCTCATTTACTGGAGTAGAACTGTCTTCTTCGTGGAAAAAAGCCACGATGACCAGTGAAGGTGTGTCTTGAGACGCCCTGGACAACAGTCGGATCCCAACCTGACTGTCACATCATATGGCCTTATAATCAGAAGTGATGGTCTGGGGAGCCATTTATCTTCATAACATGACCCCTTTCGTTACCATCCGTGGCACCCTTACATTACAGTGACACATCGAAGATATTATATGACCCTTTTTGTTGCCCTTCATGGCAAGCAATCCTGAGATTACATTTCAGTAAGATAATGCCCTCCTGCACACGAAGAGTGTTTCTACTGCTTGTCTTCGTGCTTGCCAAACCCTGTCTTGGCCAGAAAGATCGCCAGATCTCTCCCCTATTGAGAACATTTGGAGCATTATTGCCAGTGCTCCCCAACCAGCTCGGGATTTCGACGATCTAACGCGTCAATTGGACAGAATTTGGCACGATACACTTCAGAAGGACATCCACCAACTCTGTCGATCAATTTCAGCCGAGCAATTGCTTACATAAGGACCAGAGGTGTACTAACGTTTTATTGACTTGCTCAATTTGTGAAACTCTTTCTCTTGAATAAATCATCCAATTCTTCTACAATTTCAATCATTTCTTTGTCTGTACATGTTCATAACATTTGCCGATTTCCGCCCAATTCGCATAATTTCTTGGTGGTGCGTCCTCTTTCTCTCTCTCTCTCTCTCTCTCTCTCTCTCTCTCTCTCTCTCTCTCTCTCTGTATTAGAACGTATGTCTAGTTCAAGATATATTATGTCATAACATTGAGATACTTGAGAACTAGCTTTTGCTTAAGATAGGGCGTAAATTACCCACTATATTCCTCCAGTGTTTCATAATTACAGCGCTTAGTGACTGGCAACGAACTTTTGCCATAACTTCAAACCTTTCGTAAACTTATTTGCACTTTAATGCTTAACATCACACTTTTTGTAAACTTATTCACATTTTTATGCTTAACGTCAAATATTTAGCACTTTAAATCATTTGTAAAGTAATCTGACATTTGTAACTGTGTTACACTCGGGAATTAGATTCTTAACGGAATCAGGGGTTTAAAAGTTCAACACTAATGAAACAGGTTAAAGGTTAATAATAAGTTTTATTCTATCAAAATTTACAAGCACAGAGCCAAGAGCAGTATTCACCGACGTTCTGATTTACTTATACACGTGGGAGACTGACAGAGGAATCTACTAACGAATAAAGGAATCAACACATGAAATTACGAACGGCGTTAAACGGCACATGTGTTACCAACGTGCTGGAAAGAGTTAAATGCATGTGAGAATCAAAACAAACTACAGAGAGAGCTTTTAAGTGATGTGATAACGATTGAGATGACAAAGGGAAGTGGCTGGGGTGTCTTCTTACCATGTGTCTGAAGATGTTGTCTCACATCAGTGACGTGACGTAGTCGTGCACACCAAATGAAATCTCTGACACTTACATGCAAGTGACGTTATTACATCTACATCTAAGTCCACATGGTTACTCTGAAATTCACACTTGAGTGCCTGGCAGAGGGTTCATCGAACCATTTTGATACTACTTCTGTACCATTCCACTCTCGAATGGCTCGTGGGAAAAAGGAACACCTAAACCTTTCCGTTCGAGCTCTGATTTCTCTATTGTATTATGATGATCATTTCTCTCTACATAGGTGGGTGTCAACAAAATATTTTCGCATTCGGAAGAGAAAGTTGGTGATTGAAATTTCGAGATCTCTCGCCGCAAATAAAACCGCCTTTGTTTCAGTGACTCCCACCCCAATTCGCGTATCATATCAGTGACACTCTCACCCCTATTGCGCTATAACACGAAACGAGCTGCCCTTCTTTGCACTTTTTCGATGTCCTCCGTCAATTCTACCTGGTAAGGATCCCACACCGCGCAGCAATATTCCAGCAGAGGACGGACAAGTGTAATGTAGGCTGTTTCTTTAGCGAGTTTTTCGCATCTTCTAAGTGTTCTGCCAACAAATCACAGTCTTTGTTTCGCCTTCCCCACAATATTATCTATGTTGTCTTTCCAATTTAAGTTGCTCGTAATTGTAATTCCTAGGTATTTAGTGGAATTGACAGCCCTTAGATTTATGCGATTTATCGTATACGCAAAATTTATTGGTTTTCTTTTAGTACCCATGTGGATGACCTCGCATATTCTTTGTTTAGTGCCAGTTGCCACTTTTTGCACCATACAGAAATTCTCTCTAGATCATTTTGTAATTGAAATTGATCGTCTGATGATTTTACTAGACGGTAAATTACAGTGTCATGTGCAAACAATCTAAGGAGGCTGCTCAGATTATCACCGAGATCATTTATGTAAATAAGGAACAGCAGAGGGCCTATGACACTACCTTTCGGAACGCCAGATATCACTTCTATTCTTCTCGATGATTTACCATCTATCACTAAGTACTGTGACCTCTCTCAGAGGAAATCACGAATCCAGTAACACTACTGAGACGATACTCCATATGCATGCAATTTGATTAATAGTCGCATTGAGGAACGGTATCAAATGTCTTCTGGAAATCTAGGAATATGGAATCAATCTGAGATCCCCTGTCGACAGCACTAGGTACTTCATGGGAATAAAGAGCTAGCTGCATTGCACAAGAACGATATTTTCTGAATCCGCGTTGGTTATGTATCAATAATTCATTTTCTTCAAGGTGATTCGTAATGTTCGAGTACAGTATATGCTCCAAAATCCTACTGCAAATTGAGGTCAGTGATATGGGTCTGTAATTCAATGGGTTACTCCTATTTCCTTTCTTGAATATTGATGTAACCTGTGCTACTTTCCAGTCTTTAGGAATAGATCTTTCGTCAAGTGAGCGGTTATATATGATTGCTAAGACAGGCGCTATTGCGTCTGCATACTCTGAAAGGAACCTAATTGGTATATCATATGGACCGGAAGACTTGCTTTTCTTGAATGATTTGAGTTGTTTCGCACCACCTAAGATATCTACTTTTATGTCACTCATGCTAACAGCTGTTCTGATTTATAATTCTGGAATATTTTCTTCGTCTTCTTTCGTAAAGGGGTTACTGAAAACTGTATTTAGTAACTCCGCTTTAGTGGCACCACCATCGGTAACATTTCCATCGCTATCGCGCTGTGATGGTATTGACTGTTTTTTGCCACTGGTGTGCTTTACGTACGACGAGATTCTCTTTGGGTTTTCTACCATATTTTGAGACAATGTTTCATTGTGGAAACTATTAAAAGCATTTTGCTTTGACGTCCGCACTAAATTTCGAGCTTCTGTGAAACTTAGCCAGTCTTGGGGATTTTGCGTTCTTCTGAATTTGGCATGCTTTTTTCGTTGCTTCTGCAACAGTGTTCGTGTTTTGTGTACCATGTGGATCAGTCACTACACTCGCTGCACTCGCTACAATGACCTTGTGTTCACTAATCCCTGTATCCGTCAAGACGCTCTCTATTAGATCAGGATTATTTGTGGCTAAGAGGTGAAGTGTGTTTTCGCAACCATTTACAATTCATGTGGGCTCATGAACTAATTGTTCAAAGTAATTCTCAGAGAAAGCATTTAGTACAATTTCGGAAGATGTTTTCTGTTTACTACCGGCTTTGAACATGTATTTTCGCCAACAAATCGAGGGTAGATTGAAGTCTCCACCAATTATAATTGAATGAGTGGGGTACTTATTTGTAATGAGACTCGAGTTTTCTTTGAACCGTTCAGCTATTATATCATCTGAGTTGGGGAGAGGAGCATTTTATAATTGTGGTACAGCTGTTGAGTATAACCTCTACCCATAGTAATTCGCAGGAACTATCTATTTCAGCTTCACTACAGGCTACTACTAACAGACACAAACACACCACCACCAACTTTATTTAATCTATCCTTCCTGAACACATTTGCGCCTCTGTAAAAATTTCGGCAGAATTTATCTCCGGCTTTAGCCAGCTTTCTGTTCCTATAACGATTTCAGTTTCTGTGCTTTATATCAACGCTTGAAGCTCTGATACTTTTCCAACACGACTACTACAATCTACAACTACAATACCGACTGCTGCTTGGTCGATTCTCACCGTTTTTTTTTTACCCTGTACCCTTTGAGACTGGAGACCTTTTTGATCTTCCCCGAGACTGCCTAACCTAAAAAACCGCCCAGTTCACGCCACACAGCCCCTGCTACCAGTGTAGCCACTTCCTGTGTGTAGTGGACACCTGACCTATTTAGCGGAATCCGAATCCCCACCATCCTATGGCGCAAGTCGAGGAATCTTTAGCCTACACGGTCGCCACGAACCCTCTGAGCCTCTGATTCAGACCCTCCACTTGGCTCTGTACCAATGGTCCGCAATCGGTCCTGTCGATGATGCTGCAGATGGTGAGCTCTGCCTCATCTCGCTAGCAAAACTGACAGTCTTCACCAACTCAGATAGCCGCCGGAAACCAGAGAGAATCTCTTCCTATCCATAGCGACACGCGTCATTAGTGCCGACATGAGCCACCACATGCAGTTGACTGCACCCTGTACCCTTCATGGCATCCGGAAGGACCCTTTCCACATCTTGGGTGACTTCCCCCCGGTGTGCACACGGGTGAGGCCGCCCTTGCTGGCTCAGAAGTACTTTCAGCAGTCGGCAGTACCTCAAACTTGTTACGGAGGCGTAAGGATGCAGTTTTGTGGCCAGCACCAACTTTCGCCTTCCGCCTGGGGATTCGCGACTCCGCCACGGTTCGCCTATCACTGTCAGGCAAGTGTCGACCGGCAGGGACGTCCGAATCCGAGGGTGCAGTGGCATCAGAGATCCCAGGCGATGCTACAGGTTCCAGAGACTACAAAGCGCTCGCCTCGGGTGTCCCAACGTCACCGTGGCCCAGGGCAACAGCCTGGAGCCTGTCGACCACGGCCAACACAGCTTCCAGCTGTTTACAGACGGTGTCCAGTTCCTCCTGAATCCGTACACAACAAGCGCAGTCCGTATCCATCCATAACATTTTTGTTTTCCTCTCTTTTATCTCACAAGCCTTTCAAAACAAACGACTGACGACTACGCGAATTTACACTATACGGGTACTAAAATGCGATGCTACAACTCTCAAATACTATAGTACGCCCGAAATTTGTGAATTAAACTATGAAAGTACCCAAAAACAAGCAAAGAAATCAAGAATTAAACTATAAAACAAATAAGTGAGCTAAGAGTGCGATTTGCTGATGGCTGCTGCTTATCCAACGGCGGCAGGGAGCTCACTGGCTGTAAGCAACCGACAATGGCCGTTCAAAACAAAAACAGATGACTGACGACTAGGCGAGTTTACGCTATTCAGGTACTAAAACGCGATGCTATAATCTCTAAAACTCTAATACGCCCGAAGTTTGTGAATTAAACTATGCAAATGCCCAAAAACACGCAAAGTAATTAAAAAATAAACTATTAAACAAATAAGTGAGCTAAGAGTACGGCTTGCTGCTGGCTGCTGCTTATCCAATGGCGGCAGGGAGCTTCTGCTCAAAGTAAGAGATAGGTAAACTATAATCAGTAATTAATAGGTAAACTGCAATCGGATTCAAGGCGTCAAGTGCAAAAGAGCAGAGTGCTTTCAAGAGACCACCGTAAGCGAGCTTCTAACCTCAAAAAATTGGTGCAGTGCCCACTGTTGGGAGGAACAGTGGCCAAGAATTGCCTGCTGAGACTTGGGAGTCTCACGCAGTGCCTCGGCTGTAACTGTCAGAACGCAGTTGTCTTTGTACCACTGCACCTCTCGAGGTATAAAAAAGGAGCCGTTTGTATTTAATGGTTGCTACCACCTTGAACTAATAACTAAATCCTCTCAAAATGAGCGCACACAAAATCATATTCTGGAACACTGTCCCACAGTATATCAGCAGTCTGTCAACTACAGTCTATTTCCACATGGAGTTTTTAATAAGGTGTTAATTTGCATTTAAAGTTTAGGAAACCACGAAATAAAATTGATAACTCAATAACAAATTCAACAGCAAGTTCGTCATGAAGAAAGGGTCCAGGATCTGCAACGTTACATACATTATTTTTTCAGGGTATGTTCCTTTGTAGAGCAGGAGGAGGAGGAGGAGATTAGTGTATAACTTTCCACCAACAACGATGTCATTAGAGACTGAGCACAAACTCGGATTAGGAAAGGATGGAGAAGGAAAGCGGTCGTGCCTTTTCAAAGGAACCATCCCGGCATTTGCCTTAAACGATTTAGGACCTCATGTAACACCTACATCAAGATGTCCAGATGCAGGTTTTAACTGTTGGCCTCCTGAATATGGGTCCAGTGTGCTAATTACAGCGCTACCCCGCTAGGTTTTCTTTCTTAGAGGTTGCACATGAAAGCACATTATGTGTCCAGACACCTAGTGATACTCTCTAGGGTCGTCGTGCCACACATACAGCTGACATGTCATACCTGGTACTCGACAGATGCCACGTAGAATACTTACAAGTCTACTTCTTTCAGTGAACAGCACTGCCTGGTCAGACCAGTATACACCTGAATGTTATTCTGGAACCAACAATGCTGGCTGTGCTTGTAGTAAACATAGACAACTAAGTGTAAGATTTAACTTTAGTATTCCAATCTTTCATTGCTTTACTGAATGATTAAGCAATTTAAACCATGACATCGGCACGTTTCTGACACTTTTTGTTATTTATGAAGACCGTTGGCATACGTCCTATGTGACAGTTACATATCATACATTATGTGCATTCTTCAGCAGCTTTTAGCCTAATTTCTGTCTTGTCGAACTACAGGTCATGTAAGTAGTTTAGGAGATAATTACACCAGTTGTAGCTTAATAAATTCACATAAAATGACAGGTGTGGTGGATTAATTAATGTTCATAATAATCACCTGTGGAAGGACAACATAATAAAGATTAGTTTACTTTTTCATTCGTTGGTATTTCATTTTATGAGAGTTATTTATATGATTTATTACAACCATCATAAACAAATAGACACTGAGGTTTTTGTGGATCCTACTTAAGGCAAAACCTAACATGGTTCCTTTGAAAAGGACATAACTGACACTCTTACTCAGCCATTCGGGTTTTACCTTGTTCTCCATTAGTGGCGAATCCTTGGTCAGCAGAATGTTAAAATCTAATCTTCTTTGTTTCTTTTTCTTTATAAACCTTATGATACAATCGATGTATTTATTTTCAGAGACGCCCAGTCATTTACTGCTCCCGCTCATTTATCACACTCCGTAAATATGTCATGAAAAAGAACCTTACGTGATAAATTAAACACAAATATTGACAAAAGTGGCAACTTTCACTAAAAAATCTTGGTGCTATAACAGCTTTTAATTTACACTGCTTTACATTTTCTTTACTTGTGAGCATCTGGTTAAAGCTTTTGCAGTAGAGTGTGGGTCTCAATTCTAAATGTTAGACAAGGACACGAAACCCTATGCAAAAACTTATTTTTGTATAATACATAACGGTATATTGCACAGACAGACAAGTAAAGGTACAAAGAAGGAAGGGAGGATTCAAAATAAGGGTATGAAGTTTAATTATTAGAAGATTCTTCAGAGACACAGTGACCTCTGTTGAGAAACAATGGGGAAGGGAACAGGCTCTGGATTTTTTGTAGATATTTCCTTGAAATATTTCAGGAAAACTATTTAAGGCCTAAATCAGGAGCTGTGCTCAGAGATTTGATTCTAACTCACAATGAGTTCAAATTCAGTGTCTTAATCACATATCACCTCACTCAGTGCATACTTCATATAGTACGAAATAATTATCATTACTAGGTACAAACAAAATTTATATGGTATGGGTGTTAAGTACGTAAGAGTTCGAAAGATGTTTTAAGTCATTTCTTCTAGATATTTGAATGTTCAAATGTGTGTGAAATCTTATGGGACTTAACTGCTAAGGTCATCAGTCCCTAAGCTTACACACTACTTAACCTAAATTATCCTAAGAACAAACACACACACCCATGCGCGAGGGAGGACTCAAACCTCCGCCGGGACCAGGCGCACGGTCCATGACTGTAGCGCCTTAAACCGCTCGGCTAATCCAGCGCGGCAGATGTTTGAATGTCTATATTAAACTGTAATCTACTTATTTGCTTTTATGAACTAGGACTACAGTTGCCTTTTATTGCACTAAACCAAAAGATAACAGTGTGGCCAAACAGATTCAAAGTGTGCAGAATTAAATACAATCATCGACAGAGCAACACAGATAGAGCAGTTCTTGTAAGTGCAACCGAACTCTAACTGTACTAACTGTACTTAAAGGTTCACTTACAAAAGTCTCAGTTACATTATAGTATATTTTCCATCTGATTAGTGTGATGTTTAGTGTGAAGTGTTTCATTTAGTGAGTGCCCACTGTCTAATTCTGTTATCTGTATGTCACTGTTACTTGATTTATGTGGTATAGTATTAGGTTCCATTGAGTGAAACTGTGTTCTCTGAAACATACTCCTGTTAAGCTGTTAGTTAGCTGTGGATGAGGACAGTTGGTAAAAATAATTTTGCTGACACTAATGTTATGGATTTTGAACAGTCTAATAATACCTTTTCTGGGTCATGTTTTTTCAATAACAAATAGTCAAATATTAAAAACTTGCAGGACTCAGTACATAATCTAAATTTAGTAATGGAAAACTTTTGCTATATAAAGTGTAACTAACTCTACTTAAAGGCCAACTTACAAATGTTTCAGTTCCATTATAGTATATCTTTCACCTGGTTAGTGTGATGTTGAGCGTGTAACGTTTCATTTAGTGGGTGCACACTGTCTAATTCTGATATCTGTATGTCACTGTAACTTGAGTGATGTGGTATTGTATTAGTTTTCGCTGGGTTTAATTACACTGAGTGAAACCGTGTTCAGTGAAACATACTCCTGTTCAACTGTTAGTTAACTGTGGATAAGAAGAGTTGGTAAAATAGTTTTCTGTTGGTAATGCTATGGATTTTGAACAGTCTAATAATACCTTTCCTGGGTCATGTTTTTTCAATAACAACAAGTCAAATATTAACAACTTGCAGAACTCAGTACATAATCTAAATTTAGTAATGGAAAACTATTGCTATATAAAGTGATAAAAGTTTGCAGAACACTAAGTATGTAGCAGATATAACACTTGTTATCAACCAGTGCATGTTCTGCTACTGACTAGAGAGACAGAGAGAGAGAGAGAGAGAGAGAGAGAGAGAGAGAGAGAGAGAGAGAGAGAGAGAGAGAGCTGTTAAATGGTCAGAGGTAACTGTCAACTGTAGTATTCACTACAGAAATTAGGTAAATATGTAATTAAGACGTTTGCTTTAGATATTATAAAAATTTCAAGTTAAGTGTCCAAAGCAGTTTTGTTACAGGAGAAAGGGAACAAAAAATAGTGAACTGAGAAGGAAAACTCTGTTACACTCTCTATTAACTGAACACGAGAACACCAGACTTTTTCTTCAGCAGTCCAATATACTTCAAGCCCCTAATTTAGAACATAAGTGAAATATTAGTTCCTTTGTATTACAGTACAGGGAGCATTACTCTGTTACCATGCTCATGTTATGAAAGTCACAAGTCCCACTGATTAGAATAGCCAGTGCTGGAATAATGTGTGATTAGCAAAAGTCAAAAACAGAGCAGACAGAGCTCAGCAGTGGATTACTTCTGTATGCTGCACCACATGAGCACTGCAATTAAACTGACACTTTGTTGTGGTATATTGACAACAATGGACTGTCTTTGTGGGATGCTGAGAACTATGACTGGAAGAAGGCATGTCAGAAAAAAAGTAAGCTTAATCAACTTGTAGTGTAGATTTTCAAAATGTGATAAGTGTGTGAATAACTAAAATTATGGTCACACTGATGGAGGTAACTCTTGGCAGAACAGTTAATGCTATTGTAATACTTCATTTAATATATATGTCTGGCAGAAACCTTGTGTTTTGCAATAAAGGAAAATAAAACATCTACTGTGAACAGAAAATGTTCTTACACATTTAAAAGAATGGCAAGGCAACTACATTGAACAGCATGTCAAGCTGTATAAACTACAGTACATGTAAGACTATTAAACAAAATAGCTGATAATCTTATGTGAGACAAAATAATAAACTAATATCCACTAAAGACAACACTTAAAGTTCTGGACCATATATGGGCAAAACAATAACAAAGAAATTGTGACTTGGATAATTTGAAAGTGTTCATAATCTTTTCAGCATAACATGTTACCATTGATGATAATTTTATGATGATGATGATGATTATTATTATTATTATTACTGATTTGTTATGAGTCCTTGGCCTTTTGCCATAAAACCACCTTTCTTGTACACATTCACATAAAATAGAGACTAAGAACAACAATATTAATTAAGGTGCTGAACAGATCACATAACAACAATGGATGTGTAGTTCAAGTTTTTCAATAGTAATAGAATAATTATTGCTAAATACCATAGACACTGCAGTACAAATTTTCATTCATTAATATTACATATTTTCTATAAAAATACTGGATGATTAAAACAAAAGATTTCCATTGTTTATTACAGGCAAAATGTAAAAGACAGGAACACATTGTGCATCTCACTGGATAGTGGAAAGTTCAAGTTGTTTGCTTGTAACAAATGGAACTGTACCACAAGAGAAATAATTTTGTGTTGGAATTTGCGTGAAGTCAATCCATTGTTCAAGTGCAACGTGCATTCTGCTCTTGATTGAGCAAGAAGCCGCCTTTGCACAAGCACATATGTGACAGGCATACAATATTCTTGGAACTTGTTCGTACATGCAAAAGGAAGATCATCTGAGATGGACTCACATGGAGACCACAAGATGGGTTGGCCAGGAGCTTTAACTTTCTGAAACAATACTGTGGAATGTTCTGAAATTACGCCTGCATATGAACCTTGCAACATGCAGTTACTGCAAAAATTGCGTCCTGGTGACGACAACAGTAGGTATGAGTTTTGCATTTCGGCTCTCCACGAGTGGCACAGGGCATTTTTTTCAGATGACTCATCACTTTGAACAGATCGACATTACAGGTATCTGGTAAAGTAAACTGCAGTAATATAAGGATTTGAGGGTCACAAAGTCCTGGCATCTTCATTGAACATGAAAGAGACTCTCTGACATTGAATCTACTTTTGTTTCTCACCATTAAGGGTTCGCCAAGAGGAACTACCAAGAACCTATTACGGAAAAATGTACCTCTGCAACTGCTTCGCTCACAGCAAGATGTCTCACAGGGGCTAAGGCGATGCAAATGCCTTAAAAAAAACACCCATGGTTTAACCCCATCCATAGTAAACTGCAGATGCTTCATCTGCTTTAGATTGTTTAGAGGAACCAAGATTTTAGTAGGATCTTGTTTTGAACTGCTGTTTACTGAAAACCCCTTGATCATCTTGATAAATACCAATCTTCTTGCCAAAAGGAATGAATGTTTCATTTAACAATATTGTGAAATTCCTGGACCTTTCCTTTTCAGTTATGATGAAAGACCAGTTCTACTACATTGATGGTATAATTATTGAAATATGCTCTTCACTTTCTTGTAGACATTGAACTTGAAGCAGACATAGAATAAGTCACTCCCAAAATTGAATTTGGAACTATGTACAAAGCTTATTAGACTGTTTTAAAGACAGTAAATGATTCCACAGTAAAAAATGAGATGTTTCCTGGTAATTCATTTTTCTGTACTGCCCTCACTGAGGGCAGTAAAAGATATATACACCATAGTCGTTTAAAGTTTACTTGGGTTCATCACTCTCTCTCTCTTTATATATATAAGTCACATCATCTTTGTTTATATATATATATATATATATATATATATATATATATATATATATAAACAAAGATATATACACCATAGTTGTTTAAAGTTTACTTGGGTTCATCACTCTCTCTCTCTTTATATATATAAGTCACATCATCTTTGTATATATATATATATATATATATATATATATATATATATATAAACAAAGATGATGTGACTTACCAAACGAAAGTGCTGGCAGGTTGATAGACACACAAACAAACACAAACATACACACAAAATTCAAGCTTTCACAACAAACGGTTGCTTCATCAGGAAAGAGGGAAGGAGAGGGAAAGACGAAAGGATGTGGGTTTTAAGGGAGAGGGTAAGGAGCCATAACAATCCCGAGAGCAGAAAGACTTACCTTAGGGGGAAAAAAAGGCAGGTGTACACTCGCACACACACACATACCCATCCGCACATACACAGACACAAGCAGACATTTGTAAAGGCAAGGAGTTTGGGCAGAAATGTCAGCCTTTGATCGTGTACGCCTTCCGGATTGCAGGACTGGAGAAGGTGGTGGTGGGAGGATGCATGGCACAGGTTTTACACCGGGGGCGGTTACAAGGGTAGGAGCCAGAGGGTAGGGAAGGTGGTTTGGGGATTTCATAGGGATCAACTAAGAGGTTACGAAGGTAAGGTGGACGGCGGAAAGACACTCTTGGTGGAGTGGGGAGGATTTCATGAAGGATGGATCTCATTTCAGGGCAGGATTTGAGGAAGTCGTATTCCTGCTGGAGAGCCACATTCAGAGTCTGATCCAGTCCCAGAAAGTATCCTGTCACAAGTGGGGCACTTTTGGGGCTCTTCTGTGGCAGGTTCTGGGTCCGAGGAGATGAGGAAGTGGCTCTGGTTAATTGCTTCTGTACCAGGTCAAGAGGGTAGTTGCGGGATGCGAAAGCTGTTTTCAGGTTGTTGGTGTAATGGTTCAGGGATTCCGGACTGAAGCAGATTCGTTTGCCACGAAGACCTAGGCTGTAGGGAAGGGACTGTTTGATGTGGAATGGGTGGCAGCTGTCATAATGGAGGTACTGTTGCTTGTTGCTGGGTTTGATGCGGACGGACGTGTGATGCATGCTGTTGGACAGGTGTAGGTCAACGACAAGGAAAGTGGCATGGGATCTGGAGTAGGACCAGGTGAATCTGATGGAACCAAAGGAGTTGAGGTTGGAGAGGAAATTCTGGAGTTCTTCTTCACTGTGAGTCCAGATTATGAAGATTACATCAATAAATCTGTACCAAACTTTGAGTTGGCATCCTGGGTAACCAAGAAGGCTTCCTCTAAGTGATCCATGAATAGGTTAGCATACGAGGGGGCCATCCTGGTACCCATGGCCGTTCCCTTTAATTGTTGGTATGTCTGGCCTTCGAAAGTGAAGAAGTTGTGGGTCAGGATGAAGCTGGCTAAGGTAATGAAGAAAGAGATTTTAGGTAGGGTGGCAGGTGATCGGCGTGAAAGGAAGTGCTCCATCGCAGCGAGGCCCTAGACGTAAAGAATATTTGTGTATAAGGAAGTGGCATCAATGGTTACAAGGATGGTTTCCGGGGGTAACAGACTGGATAAGGATTCCAGGCATTCGAGAAAGTGGTTGGTGTCTCTGATGAAGGATGGGAGACTGAATGTAATGGGTTGAAAGTGTTGTTCTATGTAGGCAGAGATATGTTCTCTAGGGGCTTGGTAACGACCTACAATGGGACGGCTGGGATGATTGGGTTTTTGAATTTTAGGAAGAAGGTAGAAGGTAGGGGTGAGGGGTGTCGGTGGGGTCAGGAGATTGATGGAGTCAGGTGAAAGGTTTTGTAGGGGGCCTAAGGTTCTGAGGATTCCTTGAAGATCAGCCTGGACATCAGGAATGAGATTACCTTGCCAAACTTTGTATGTAGTGTTGTCTGAAATCTGACGCAGCCCCTCAGCCTCATACTCCCGATGATCAAGTACCACGGTCGTGGAACCCTTGTCGGCTGGAAGAATGATGATGGATCGGTCAGCCTTCAGATCATGGATAGCCTGGGCTTCAGCAGTGGTGATGTTGGGAGTAGGATTAAGGTTTTTTTAAGAAGGATTGAGAGGCAAGGCTGGAAGTCAGAAATTCCTGGATAGTTTGGATAGGGTGATTTTGAGGAAGAGGAGGTGGGTCCCACTGTGACGGAGGACCGAACTGTTCCAGGAGGGTTCAATTTGGATAGTGTCTTGGGGAGTTGGATCATTAGTAGTAGGATTAGGATCTTTTTTCTTCGTAGCAAAGTGATATTTCCAGCAGAGAGTACGGGTGTAGGACAGTAAATCTTTGACAAGGGCTGTTTGGTTGAATCTGGGAGTGGGGCTGAAGGTGAGGCCTTTGGATAGGACAGAGGTTTCGGATTGGGAGAGAGGTTTGGAGGAAAGGTTAACTACTGAATTAGGGTGTTGTGGTTCCAGATTGTGTTAATTGGAATTTTGAGATTTTGGGGGGAGTGGAGCTGCAAGTGGGAGATTGAGTAGATGGGAGAGACTGGGTCTGTGTGCAATGGGAGGAGGTTGAGGTTTGCTGGAAAGGTTGTGAAGGGTGAGTGAGTTGCCTTTCCGGAGGTGGGAAATCAGGAGATTGGATAGTTTTTTGAGGTGGAGGGTGGCATGCTGTTCTAATTTGCGGTTGGCCTGTAGGAGGATGCTCTGAACAGCCGGTGTGGATGTGGGAGAGGAAAGATTGAGGACTTTTATTAAGGATAGGAGTTGACGGGTGTGTTCATTGGCTGATTTGATGTGTAGGTGAAGGATTAGGTGGGTGAGGGCAATGGATTGTTCAGTTTGGAACTGGTATAGGGACTGATGGAAAGAAGGGTTACAGCCAGAGATGGGAACTTTAAGTGTGAGGCCTTTGGGGGTAATGCCAAATGTCAGACAAGCCTGAGAAAATAAAATGTGGGAGTGTAATCTGGCTAGGGCGAAGGCATGTTTATGGAGGGAATGTAAATAAAACTTAATGGGGTCGTTGTGGGGAAGTTGTGAGGGTGACATGGTATTAAAAGGTGGAAAGTGTAACAGGAGGCTGACATGGAAATGAAAATAAAAATATATGGGGAGAGATAAAGGTGAACTAGAAATCAACTGGAGATCTGGTGTGAAAAAAGGCGAAAAAGTGCTGGTTATAGCTGGGCTATGTTGATCCTGATTGGGTAGACAAATTTGCACAAAGGTTAGGTGGTTGGGTTGCCGCCAAAACACATTAAAGGTTGGAGCAATTCGGGAAAATTTCGAAAAAACTGCGTGTAAATGTATTAAAAGGAGTGGTTTTGTGGTGGCAGATTGTGAAAATGAGGCTAACAGCAGTCTGACGAAGAAATAATGACGTTAAAACCTGTGGGAAGCGGCTAAAAAGAACAGTGATGTGGGAAAAACGGAAATGGAAAAAAAGCGAAAGTTATTGGAACTAGCCGAAATGGCTGTTTAATAGCTGAAAGGAACTGTTTGTGAACTGGAAACGGTGGATTTTATAGCAGCGGTAGTGTTGAAAGTGGAAAAAAATTTTTAGGTTATGGTTTGGAAGTGGGTTACGTATTATTGAGTATATATAGGCGGGATAAAATTGTATGGTAGATTCGGTAAAGAGGAGAAGGTGACTACAAAGTGAAACTACTTGCAAAAACAAAAAGAGAAAATAAGATGACAGGAAAAATTTCGAAATGCAACAGTGACAAAAACAAACGTAATTGTTGGGTTTAAATTAATGATATGAATACAATAGAGGGAAACATTCGACGTAAGAAAAATATATCTAAAAACAAAGATGATGTGACTTACCAAACGCAAGTGCTGGCAGGTCGATAGACACACAAACAAACACAAACATACACACAAAATTCAAGCTTTCGCAACAAACGGTTGCTTCATCAGGAAAGAGGGAAGGAGAGGGAAAGACGAAAGGATGTGGGTCTTAAGGAAGAGGGTAAGGAGTCATTCCAATCCCGGGAGCGGAAAGACTTACCTTAGGGGGAACAGGTATACACTTACACACACACACATATCCATCCGCACATACACAGACACAAGCAGACATTTGTAAAGGCAAAGAGTTTGGGCAGAGATGTCAGTCGAGGCGGAAGTAAAGAGGCAGAGATGTTGTTGACACACAGGTGAGGTATAAGCGGCGGCATATTGAAATTAGCGGAGATTGAGGCCTGGCAGACAACGAGAAGAGAGGATATACTGAAGGGCAAGTTCCCAACTCCGGAGTTCTGACAGGTTGGTGTTAGTGGGAAGTATCCAGATAACCCAGACTGTGTAACACTGTGCCAAGTCGTACTGGCCGAGCACCAAGGCATGTTTAGCCACAGGGTGATCCTCATTACCAACAAACACTGTCTGCCTGTGTCCATTCATGCGAATGGACAGTTTGTTGCTGGTCATTCCCGCATAGAAAGCTTCACAGTTTAGGCAGGTCAGTTGGTAAATCATGTAGGTGCTTTCACACCTGGCTCTGCCTTTGATCGTGTACGCCTTCCGGGTTGCAGGACTGGAGTAGGTGGTGGTGGGAGGGTGCATGGGACGTGTTTTACACTGGGGGCGGTTACAAGGGTAGGAGCCAGAGGGTAGGGAAGGTGGTTTGGGGATTTCATAGGGATCAACTAAGAGGTTACGAAGGTTAGGTGGAAGGCAGAAAGACACCCTTGGTGGAGTGGGTAGGATTTCATGAAGGATGGATCTCATTTCAGGGCAGGATTTGAGGAAGTCGTATCCCTGCTGGAGAGCCACATTCAGAGTCTGATCCAGTACCAGAAAGTATCCTGTCACAAGTGGGGCACTTTTGGGGTTCTTCTGTGGGAGGTTCTGGGTTCGAGGAGATGAGGAAGTGGCTCTGGTTATTTGCTTCTGTACCAGGTCAAGAGGGTAGTTATGGGATGCGAAAGCTGTTCTCAGGTTGTTGGTGTAATGGTTCAGGGATTCCGGACTGGAGCAGATTTGTTTGCCACGATGACCTAGGCTTTACGGAAGGGACCATTTGATGTGAAATGGGTGGCAGCTGTCATAATGGAGGTACAGTTGCTTGTTGGTGGGTTTGATGTGGACAGACGTGTGAAGCTGGCTGTTGGACAGGTGGAGGTCAACATCAAGGAAAGTGGCATGGGATCTGGAGTAGGACCAGGTGAATCTGATGTAACCAAAGGAGTTGAGGTTGGAGAGGAAATTCTGGAGTTCTTCTTCACTGTGAGTCCAGATCATGAAGATGACATCAATAAATCTGTACCAAACTTTGGGTTGGTAGGCCTGGGTAACCAAGAAGGCTTCCTCTAAGCGACCCATGAATTGGTTGGCATACGAGGGGGCCATCCTGGTACCCATGGCTGTTCCCTTTAATTGTTGGTATGTCTGGCCTTCGAAAGTGAAGAAGTTGTGGGTCAGGATGAAGCTGGCTAAGGTAATGAGGAAAGAGGTTTTAGGTAGGGTGGCAGGTGATCGGCGTGAAAGGAAGTGCTCCATCGCAGCGAGGCCCTGGACGTAAAGAATATTTGTGTATAAGGAAGTGGCTACAATGGTTACAAGGATGGTTGCCGGGGACAACAGACTGGGGAAGGATTCCAGGCATTCGAGAAAATGGTTGGTGTCTTTGATTAAGGATGGGAGACTGAATGTAATGGGTTGAAGGTGTTGATCTATGTAGGCAGAGATACATTCTCTAGGAGCTTGGTAACGACCTACAATGGGACGGCTGGGATGATTGGGTTTGTGAATTTTAGGAAGAAGGTAGGGGTGCGGGGTGTTGGTGGGGTCAGGAGGTTGATGGAGTCAGGTGAAAGGTTTTGTAGGGGCCTAAGGTTCTGAGGATTCCTTGAAGCTCCGCTTGGACATCAGGAATGAGATTACCTTGGCAAACATGGTATGTAGTGTTGTCTGAAAGCTGACACAGTCCCTCAGCCACATACTCCAGACGATCAAGTACCACGGTCGTGGAACCCTTGTCTGCCGAAAGAATGACAATGGATCAGTCAGCCTTCAGATCATGGATAGCCTGGGCTTCAGCAGTGGTAATGTTGGGAGTAGGATTAAGGTTTTTTAAGAAGGATTGAGAGGCATGGCTGGAAGTCAGAAATTCCTGGAAAGTTTGGATAGGGTGATTTTGAGGAAGTGGAGGTGGTTCCCGCTGTGACGGAGGACCGAACTGTTCCACGCAGGGTTCAATTTGGATAGTGTCTTGGGGAGTTGGATCATTAGGAGTAGTATTAGGATCATTTTTCTTCATAGCAAAGTGATATTTCCAGCAGAGAGTACGGGTGTAGGACAGTAAATCTTTGACAAGGACTGTTTGGTTGAACCTGGGAGTGGGGCTGAAGGTGAGGCCTTTGGATAGGACAGAGGTTTCGGATTGGGAGAGAGGTTTGGAGGAAAGGTTAACTACTGAATTAGGGTGTTGTGGTTCCAGATTGTGTTAATTGGAATTTTGAGATTTTGGGGGGAGTGGAGCTGCAAGTGGGAGATTGAGTAGATGGGAGAGACTGGGTCTGTGTGCAATGGGAGGAGGTTGAGGTTTGCTGGAAAGGTTGTGAAGGGTGAGTGAGTTGCCTTTCCGGAGGTGGGAAATCAGGAGATTGGATAGTTTTTTGAGGTGGAGGGTGGCATGCTGTTCTAATTTGCGAGTGGCCTGTAGGAGGATGCTCTGAACAGCCGGTGTGGATGTGGGAGAGGAAAGATTGAGGACTTTTATTAAGGATAGGAGTTGACGGGTGTGTTCATTGGCTGATTTGATGTGTAGGTGGATGATTAGGTGGGTGAGGGCAATGGATTGTTCAGTTTGAAACTGGTATAGGGACTGATGGAAAGAAGGGTTACAGCCAGAGATGGGAACTTTAAGTGTGAGGCCTTTGGGGGTAATGCCAAATGTCAGACAAGCCTGAGAAAATAAAATGTGGGAGTGTAATCTGGCTAGGGTGAAGGCATGTTTATGGAGGGAATGTAAATAAAACTTAATGGGGTCGTTGTGGGGAATTTGTGAGGGTGACATGGTATTAGCAGGTGGAAAGTGTAACTTGAGGCTGACATGGAAATGAAAATAAAAATATATGGGGAGAGATAAAGGTGAACTAGAAAGCAACTGGAGATCTGGTGTGAAAAAAGGTGAAAAAGTGTTGGTTATAGCTGGGCTATGTTAATCCTGGTTGGGTAGACAACGATTTGCACAAAGGTTAGGTGGTTGGGTTGCCGCCAAAACACGTTAAAGGGTGGAGCAATTCGGGAAAATTTCGAAAAAACACCGTGTAAATGTATTAAAGGAGTGGTTTTGTGGTGGCAGATTGTGAAAATGAGGCTAACAGCAGTCTGACGAAGAAATAATGACGTTAAAACCTGTGGGAAGCGGCTAAAAAGATCAGTGATGTGGGAAAAACGGAAATGGAAAAAAAGCGAAAGTTATTGGAACTAGCCGAAATGGCTGTTTAATAGCTGAAAGGAACTGTTTGTGAACTGGAAACGGTGGATTTTATAGCAGCGGTAGTGTTAAAAGTGGAAAAAAATTTTTAGGTTATGGTTTGGAAGTGGGTTACATATTATTGAGTATATATAGGCGGGATAAAATTGTATGGTAGATTCGGTAAAGAGGAGAAGGTGACTACAAAGTAAAACTACTTGCAAAAACAAAAAGAGAAAATAAGATGACAGGAAAATTTTCGAAATGCAACAGTGACAAAAACAAACGTAATTGTTGGGTTCAAATTAATGATATGAATACAATAGAGGGAAACATTCCACGTAAGAAAAATATATCTAAAAACAAAGATGACGTGACTTCCCAAACGCAAGTGCTGGCAGGTCGATAGACACACAAACAAACACAAGCAAACCCAATCATCCCGGCCGTCCCATTGTAGCTGGTTACCAAGCCCCCACAGAACATATCTCTGCCTACATAGATCAACACCTTCAACCCATTACATTCAGTCTCCCATCCTTCATCAGAGACACCAACCACTTTCTCGAATGCCTGGAATCCTTATCCA
The DNA here is from genome assembly GCF_023864345.2 of Schistocerca serialis cubense. NCBI lineage: Eukaryota > Metazoa > Arthropoda > Insecta > Orthoptera > Acrididae > Schistocerca > Schistocerca serialis. Next base: position 896,057,950 of record NC_064641.1, read on the forward strand.
GTCTGTTACCCCCGGAAACCATCCTTGTAACCATTGATGCCACTTCCTTATACACAAATATTCTTTACGTCCAGGGCCTCGCTGCGATGGAGCACTTCCTTTCACGCCGATCACCTGCCACCCTACCTAAAACCTCTTTCCTCATTACCTTAGTCAGCTTCATCCTGACCCACAACCTCTTCACTTTCGAAGTCCAGACATACCAACAATTAAAGGGAACAGCCATGGGTACCAGGATGGCCCCCTTGTACGCCAATCTATTCATGGGTCGCTTAGAGGAAGCCTTCTTGGTTACCCAGGCCTGCCAACCCAGTGTTTGGTACAGATTTATTTATGACATCTTCATGATCTGGACTCACAGTGAAGAAGAACTCCAGAAATTCCTCTCCAACCTTAACTCCTTCGGTTCCAGCAGATTCACCTGGTCCTACTCCAGATCCCATGCCACTTTCCTTGACGTTAACCTCCACCTCACCAACAGCCAGCTTCACACGTCTGTCCACAACAAACCCACCAACAAGCAACTGTACCTCCATTATGACAGCTGCCACCCATTCCACATCAAATGGTCCCTTCCCTAAAGCCTAGGTCATCGTGGCAAACAAATCTGCTCCAGTCCAGAATCCCTGAACCATTACACCAACAACCTGAAAACAGCTTTCGTATCTAGCAACTACCCTCTTGACCTGGTACAGAAGCAAATAACCAGAGCCACCTCCTCATCTCCTCGAACCCAGAACCTCCCACAGAAGAACCCCAAATGTGCCCCACTTGTGACAGGATACTTTCTGGGACTGGATCAGACTCTGAATGTGGCTCTCCAGCAGGGATACGACTTCCTCAAATCCTGCCCTGAAATGAGATCCATCCTTCATGAAATCCTACCCACTCCACCAAGGGTGTCTTTCCGCCTTCCACCTTACCTTCGTAACCTCTTAGTTCATCCCTATGAAATCCCCAAACCACCTTCCCTACCCTCTGGCTCCTACCCTCGTAACCGCCCCCGGTGTAAAACCTGTGCCATGCACCCTCCCACCGCCACCTCCTCCAGTCCTGTAGCCCAGAAGGTGTACACGATCAAAGGCAGAGCCATGTGTGAAAGCACCTACATGATTTACCAACTGACCTACCTACACTGTGAAGCTTTCTATCTGGGAATGACCAGCAACAAACTGTCCATTCGCATGAATGGACACAGGCAGACAGTGTTTGTTGGTAATGAGGATCACCCTGTGGCTAAACATGCCTTGGTGCACGGCCAGCACATCTTGGCACAGTGTTACACCATCCGGGTTATCTGGATACTTCCCACTAACACCAACCTGTCAGAACTCCGGAGATGGGAACTTGCCCCTCAGTATATCCTCTCTTCTCTTTATCCGCCAGGCCTCAATCTCCGCTAATTTCAAATTGCCGCCGCTCATACCTCACTTATCTTTCAACAACATCTTTGCCTCTGTACTTCCGCCTCGACTGACATCTCTGCCCAACCTCTTTGCCTTTACAAATGTCTGCTTGTGTCTGTGTTTGTGCGGATGGATATGTGTGTGTGTGCGAGTGTACACCAGTCCTTTTTTCCCCCTAAGGTAAGTCTTTCCGCTCGCGGGATTGGAATGACTCCTTACCCTCTCCCTTAAAACCCACATCCTTTCGTCTTTCCCTCTCCTTCCCTCTTTCCTGATGAAGCAACTGTTTGTGGCGAAAGCTTGAATTTTGTGTGTATGTTTGTGTTTGTTTGTGTGTCTATCAACCTGCCATCACTTTCGTTTGGTAAGTCACATCATCTTTGTTTTTAGATATATTTTTCTTATGTGGAATGTTTCCCTTTATTATATATATATATATATAAGTAAATTCTGTGGAGTAACAATTAAACTGGCAGGGTAATGTTGCAGAATAAACGTATTCATAGACTGGGGGCTCCTCCATCACAATAGTTTTCATTTTTAAATAATTCTGTAAGCTGTCACTATTGTACAAGGATGGAATGATTATACTTCTACAGTTGGCCACAGTAGAAAGTGAATGTATGTTTGTAATTATTGGATGATCATCAGTTACCAGTTTGTTTAAATAACGTTTATGTGCCAGCAGCTGTGTTCATAGATGAGGTGGAGTTTCACCTGCTTCTGCTAAGAGACAGTTCAGTGGAGTTGATGTCATTACGTCCTGGTGTGCTTCTGCTGTAATTCATCAAACTTGGTGCATTCTGATATATAAAAGAGCCATTGTCGATTGGAGTTGTTATGAATGCTTAACACATGTCATGCTCCCCACCATACATGACATATTGCTTCAACCATATTTGCAGCTCTTTTGCAGGCCTGAATTAAACTGTTTGTATGGGGAGCACATTTTAAGTAGGATTCAAACACCAATTCATGAAATCTAGTATGTATGCAATTTTATTCGGAAATACTGTGAATCTAACGCTGTGCTAATTGCTCTATAACTGATGCACTGCGTTGTGAAGATCTGTATTGTGATTTTTCAGTTGATGTTTCTAATCCATTGTGGAAGATCCATCCATTTGTGCATTAATTGCCTTATCAGGGTTTGTTTTATTTAATTGCCTTATTAGGGTGCTTTACTGTGTGATACATGTTCTTCCTGCAGGAATACATGCAAATGTCATCTGAATATTGTATGTTATCATGGCTGGAGAAAGAAAATTTATGAGATCTAATGTTTAAATGATATGGAGTGAGACACTAAAATTGGTCCTTATGGTAGACTGATATTTGTTAATCTCAGACCAATTATTTTATACTTCTCTTACGAAACTGCAGATTCCTTGTATTGAACTTTGTTGATATGCCAAACCCTTCCAGTTTTTGAGCTGTTATATTTATTTGCACATTGTTTTATGTTTTATGAATATCCAAAACTGCAGCCATTAATGAGTCTTTCAGTTCAAAGCTCTAAATATATCAGTAGAGAAATGTTTTTAAATTATCTACTGTCACTTTACGTTTCTTGAAACCAATCTGAGACTTTAGCAAAACATATATGAAGATGGTATCTGTTCTTTCAGATATGCCCGTAAAAACAGACGCCATCGGTGACGATGCAGCACTCTAGAATGAAATGATAATTTAATCAAGACCCTACACTGTCGACAGATGTTGATATACATCAAACGGGACAGTTGAAAATGTGTGCCCTGACTGGGACTGGAACTCGGGATCTCCTGCTTACATGTCAGATGCTCTAGCCATCTGAGCCACGGAGGGAACACAGGATAGTGCGACTGCAGGGACTTATCCGTTGCACACTCCCCATGAGACTCACATTCCCAGCTTAATGTCCACACTGTCGACAGCGTAGGGTCTTGATTTAATTATCATTTCATTCTAGAGTGCTGCATGGTCACTAATGGTATCTGTTCTTTCTGACATGTCTGAAAGAACAGATACCATCTTCATATAGTTAAGGCTAACCGGCCATTGACCTTTTTCTTCTGTACAGATGCACACGTATTGCCTGAACTCTTACAGGACTTGGTAAGATTGTCTGCCACGAGTAATGAGTGTAATGGGCAGGGGAATTACGAATGTAGTGTGTGGACATTAAGTTGGGAATGTGGGTCTCATGGGAAGCGTGCAAGGGATAAGTCCCTCCAGTTGCACTATCCTCTATGCCCTCGGTGGCTCAGATGGATAGAGCATCTGCCAATTAAGCGGGATATCCCGGGTTCGAGTCCTGGTCGGAGCACACATTTTCAACTGTCCCCATTGATGTATATCAACGCCTGTCGACAGTGTAGAGTCTTGGTTTAATTATCATTTAGCAAAATGTTCCTTGACTCTAACCATCACATTAGCCTTTCTTGTATTAAACTTTCCAGCATTTTCCTTCAAGATCATAATGTTATTTGCCTATTACATTCGGCAATTTAAGGGTCCTTATTGGCCTTCAGTATAGGATGAACCATCCTGACGCCATATTTGATTAAATAGTTGCAATAAGACAGTTAAGCCTCTGTGTGGTGGATGAGTGGTCATTGAGTACCATATGTTGTCAACACCAGGACATATACTGGAATTTAAATAAAGTGCTCTCTGCATTTCCTGTTCTGTGAGAGGAGAGGAGAAAATGATTGTTGACATTATTATTGTATAATAGAAAATATGTTTTGCCTGGCATATTTGATGGCACTATTTTACCCACAAAGGTTTCCTACCTTCCATATGTTTTGTGCCTGAAATTAGTTGTTTACAACAGAAAGGTTTGACAGTGTTCCATATGCTCACCATACTGAATCTGTTACTATCCAAGATGCTTTCTTAACCCTCTTAACTTTGATGTGAAAGCTTTTATATTTCAAGTTATTATCCAATGTCTGATGTGATCTGTATTTCATCAATGCCCCATAACCTTGAGCTGTGGCTCTTGAGCAGTCCTGATGCCACCAAACTATTGAAAGATGCTTAGTTTTTATTTTTTCTGTATACTCTGAAATGCAATATGTTGCAGCCGCATTTATTATATCCAGGAATGAATCATATTTTTCTGAAGTTGTATGACTTTCATCGAGCCAATGTAATACTTTTCTGCAGATGACGTATATTTAGACCAATATGAAGGTTTTATTGGTGAACTACTAAATTTTCCTTTATAGACACTCAATTTAATTTCAGTCAGAAGTGACCTGACCCCTGCATGTCAACGTTCGTGTTCCAATCACTAACATACTACGAAAAATAAGAGGATCATAGTGTAATATCAACAGCTGATCCTCTTTTCAGTGGCGAATCAATTGTTGTTGCTGATCCATTATTCAGTATTATTAAATTGTTGTCTATTGCTTCTATTGTTCTGTTCTATGTGCATCATTCATTTCAAGCCTCCATTCATGATAATGTGCATTGAAGTCCCCACACAGCATTCATGGAATTGGCAACTGCCTGAAGTGATTGATCGAAGGAGATGTGCTTATTCTTGTACAAGGAGATTTGTATATAGATGCAATGCAAAATTCTCTTGTTACCATTTTTATTACTATAGCGTCTACCTGCAACTCACTCACTGGTAACTGTAAGAAGACCTCATGAAATGATAGATGTGAATCTATCATAAGGGCGACACCTCCTCTTCCATCTTCTCAGTCCTATCTTAAAAGCAAACTTTCAACTAACGTTGCAGCAAAGTTCCACTTAAGGTTGCTATTAATGGTTTGCTCTGCATCCGTTCTCTTTACAAACTCACGTTGTTGTAAACAAACGATCTAGGATTCTACTGGATACATCTAACAGCCACTGTCTAAAGTTCATTACATTTCCTGTCATGTTTTGTATACATGACCACTCAGTATGAGCACCCTGTTTGTTTATTGCACAGTTGGTACGCTTATATTTACAAGTTTCTTGTGACGGTTGTGGTCTCGCAGTTTGGTGGGTTTGGTTGGTTCTGTATTGATGTCTCAGGATGTTAGAGATCGATTCCCATGGATTTCCCTATTGAACTGCTGATATATAGCAGAGTAAGCTTCCTTATTCTCAGGTTTATTAGCTCAATTATTTCATAACATAAAAGGGTTTAATAGACACACACTTTTTACTTGCTTTCCTACAAGTTCTCCCACTTTATTTCAATACTGAGATGAGTATGTTTGGGTTATATGTGAAGTGATGTTTAGTTTTTCCATAATTAGTATGTCTAAATTCGGAGTTTCATTATTTTTTAAGAGGGGTACTATGTGTAGCTCCTAATGAGAAGTGGCTGAATCCGAATTATCACTGTGTACATTTCTTTGACCATAATGATAAGCTGCCTGGACATAGTGTGTAATGCACAGATTCATCCTCCTTCTTTAAAAGATAAATTGTTCCACATAACCAATTGTCGTATTTACTGCTGGCAAATATATTCTGGACGTGAGCAGTATGTAGCAAGGTCTGGTTGTCAGCAATGTAAACAAGTCACTAGGTCCACTTGAAACTGAATTAAGGAGTGATCTCTACTGTAATTGCTGGAGTATGGTTGTCTGTGGGACTCCTTGCTTGTGTGTCAAAATCTTGAGCAGTTTCTGCCAGAATATTTGGATCTACCATACATCTCATTCTGTGAATCTGTGTGTACTGTGGAAGAGACTGACTGTCAAAAGTCAGCACACAAAATTGAAGATTGATATAGTCCTTCCTTTCTGCATTTATAGCTCTAATAGGCGACTATATTTCAACTAACTGTTTCTCTGCTGTTACCTTCTAATATACAACTTTATTTAATTTGTTTGAATATAAGATAATAGGTAATGTACACATCAATATATTTTCTTGCCAGTACTTGTGAATTCTCAATGTTCTTATCAATATCTTCACTCTTTACTTCTATTTTGAGCCTTTTTTCTACCTGAAACAGAAATGTCCAGTATGTTACATTTAGCTCCCATAGTATATTAGTAACAATGTCTCACAAAAACAAAGGGGTAACAGCAGGTATTAATAAGACATCCCAGGCCCCTAGGTAACTCAGTTCTATGAAAGAGTCATAATGAGCCAGAGGTCTTAAATTTCTACCTTATGTAGAAAACGTTTTTGTAGGAAGGTACTGGTGGCTCCACAAAAGTCATTCAATGTCAAAATAATATACAAAGCATATAATAAAAGCAAAGAAGACTGGGATTTCATAAAAAGGAGGCAGGAAGACAAGGGATGGAAACAAAGCGAACATGTAAATGAGCATTTTTCAAATATTACAGAGAATTTACAGCAAAAATTCTCAAAAACTAATATAAAACCTGTAAATAATTATGCAATAAGTACAATGATGTTACTACTAATCACAGAAAAGGAAGTCAGTAAAACTATACAAAAATCAAAATTAAAATGTCAGTTGGCTTAGCTGAAGTAACAGTGTGTGTACTGAAACATTGCATAGAGAGTATACAAGGTCCCCTAACAAACATAATAACTGAATCCTTCGCATCAGGGAAATTTCTAGAGTATTTAAAACAGGTAAGGGTTGCACCCCTACTAAAGAAAGGTAAAACAGAAGACAGAGAAAATTTCTGGCCCATTTTCCAGCTGTCACCGTTCACAAAAATAATTGAATCACATAGGAAAGCTAGACTAATAAATTATTTGAATAAGTACAACCTTTTAAGTGAATCACAGTTGGTTCCTAAAGTGGCAGAAATATGGAATCAGCCATAGCAGAAGTCACAAAATTAGTACTTCTTGCTCTTGACAAATATTAGTGTATTTCAGGCATATTTCTAGAGATTTTTAAGGTTTTTGATACAATTGACCATAAGTTTCTACTAAATAAGCTATAGCATTAGGAAAAAGAGGGGTAGCTAATGAGTGGCTCCTGTAATATCTACCAGATAGGATGCAAAGCGTGGAGATAACTCATACCTCAAATAAATATGAATTTTTAGTAAATCACTTATCAGAACCAAAATACATTAAAATAGGTGTTCCTCTGGGTATCATATTTGGACCAATGCATTTATGACTTCCCAGTGGTCATCTGTGACTTTCCATGGGGAAAAACTATCCTTGTTGATGACAGCTGGAGTGTAGTCACCAAGAAAACAGAATTCCTTGCATAGAAAGCAAATGAAATCTTGAAGCCAGTTTACGATTGATCAATAACAATGAACAAAAGAAAATTAATGATACAAATTTCAGTTTGAAGAGGGGAAATGACATTGTTAAATTAAATGGAGGTGGCACCTTTGTGGACAGTATAATAAATGAATATTAATTCTCAGTTAAAGTGGTGTGAGCACACAAGGCTACTTCAAGCATAATGTCATCAACATGTTGTGAACATAGGGTCCTGTCATCAACGTGTAACAGACAATGTCTTTTAGGTACATACTGTTCATACCTACTCTTAGTTCTTGAATGTGGACTCTTTTTCTGGGGAACAAATGGACAAAATATGAACACGATTTTAGAACTGCAGAAAAGGGTCACAAAAACAATAATCTTAAATATTAGATGAGTTCATTGTACACATCAAAAGTAACACTGATAATTACTGCACAATCAACTACAGCTCCATCTACAACCATGGAGCAAACTCTAGACTGGAATTACATTTACCAAGAAAGAATAAACAAAACTCAAAACAGCATTTTCTACCAAGGAATAAAACTGTACAATAAAATACCAGAGGAGATGAAAGAAACAGCATAAATAAATGTGTTTAAAAAGGCAATTAAAAATATGTGTTAAGCAATAGAATCAATAAATTAAAGGATTACTTAGTTAACACAAACTAGGCAGTTAGTAAAAGTGCAAGACAAGTAAATAATAACGATGATATCAAAACACTTCAAGACTACATTTTTTCCTTCTTTTTTACTTTTCTGTTGAAACCTACACCCAAAGCTATATATATGTTACTAACGCCTCATACTTCTTCTGAGCTCAACATCTCACTGCTGATTCAATTTTTCAGCCCAGCAAATTTAAAGTTGCAGTGCCCTTAATAGTCCTGGTGTCGGTTCATACTGTGTGTAGTGTTATGAAACAATGTGTGTATAGTGCAGTGACTGGGAGTAAGAAATGAATGAACACCGTAGTATTAGCGATTTGCATTACTACATAACTTATTTGTGAACAGTATTGTACACTAGATATAAACTGAATGAAGCAGCACTGTTTTAAACAGAGTTGACCTCGTATTTAGAAGAGTGGAGGCTCTGCTGATTTAAGTTCCTTGGGATTTCCCTAAATTACTTCAGGCGAATGCTGGAATGGTTCATTCTATAAAGCCATGGCTAACTACCCCTGTTCCATTCTAACCATACTAGACCCATACATATGTAAATTTCTGTAAGTGTGATTTACTTTATTTTTGTTGTTCTTTAATTAGGATGTTCCCAATATCCTTCTAAAAGGGATCTATCGATGAATAACACAACAGCAACTACTTCCACTATTGTTAGATGTAAAGGATCATTTTCCCAACTGCCATTGGGTGTAGTCTGCCTACATTCTTACTTACATAAAAAACATTTGGACCAGCATCAGTATACCTATAAAGTCTTGGTAGGCTGGAGGTTAATAATATTCTGAGGAGTGTTCTCATTTATGTTTATGCTGTGACAGATGGAGCACACACTTTTGCTACCTTACATTTATTTCGAGAGCCATTTGTTCTTTCAGAGACTATCCTAGAAATATTAGTAGCAATGATTTTCTTCTTCTCGTTCCTAGCAACTGCACTTACATCCGCTGGGAGTTTACGAGTACTTGCTACATCCATATCAATCTGCATCTGATAATCTACAGTTGATTCTGTTACAGGTTTATCCACTACTGCAATACCTGTCTGCATATATTTGCTTGCAGTTATTTTTGTCGTGCTGCCGCACTCTCCGTACTGCCCACTGTACATGTCGTTCTACAAGCAGTCTGGACACAACAATTGCTGCACTTCTTTAAGCGTGAACTTCTGCAGAAACAGGAAATGTAATGCGCAGATTTGCTGCTTAATTACTAGCGAACAAGAGTAAATGAATAAATATTACACAGAGCGATCCGAATTACAATGTTATTGGTGATAATTTTGCATCTTGGTACTTTATATCACACTCTAACTGTGACAACAGTCTAACGTGATATCCTTTTCCTCCAACAAAATTCGCCAGTGATAAAATTCGAGCGTCTTGGTCAGTGATCTATGGTCGGTGCAAGGAGGTTAACCTCATTGTGTCCGTGGCATCCTTATTCGCTACATCTCTGATATATTTGTTTACGTCGTTTCCATGGCAACGTGCTTGTGTTTATGTTTGTAATACAATGATACTTTGATATATTTGTGACAATGTCGCGCAAACATCGAAAGGGGACAGAAGATATTGAAGAAGGCGATATAGTGACCGAGGAAGAACTTAAAACTATTCGCCGGCAGTCGAAATCGTCAGCTTGGGTTAGTAATATTATTAAACGCGATGGGAGTGACAGCTTTCTTGTAGAACACTTTTCATTTGACTGAAACGAATTTGGTGATGAAATAATGAATAGTTCAGAGGGTTATAAACAGTAGTTCCGCGATCAGAGCCTTAAAAATTATTGAGTATTATAATTTCATTGCTGTTTGTGATTTATAGGGTAACGATGAAATGGATAGCTACACTGTGGTATCTGAAGTTATTGTACATAGAGAGATGGAGCAAATGGAAACAACATTTACATCTCCTACAGCACGAAGTGTTTCATCTGTTGTGTCAGCTACTAAAGACAGAAGAAGGAAGAAAAGCAGTAGCCATTCACTGTCACCGAAGTCAAAAGCCTCCAGTAGTGATGTGATAGAAGTCCCATCTCCTACAGTGAGAACAATCTCTCCGTCCACCTCCGTTTTTCATTCGCCAGAGAAACTGAACAGTGACACGAATATTGTCCCTGTGCATGTAAGCAGTGCTGCTCAAGTGTGGATGTGTGTGTAAAGAAGAGTGACTGTGCAAAAAATTTTCTTGCGCTGCAATTTCTCTGTTGCAGGAAAATACATCAAAACTTGGTCTGCTACAAGAACATTCCACAATTGATCCAAAAAATGAAGCTATGTCTCCTAAAGAGCAACCCAGTGATTTAAATGAAACCATTAGATTGGCTTCTCATATAGAAAAAGTTAAAAGTAAAGTAAAGACGAAGGTAAAAATTAGCAGTTCAAATCTGAAAATAATTCTCCTGTTTATATTTGTTGTCTCATACTAAATCATGGGTTTATCTACAGCACAAAGAACATTTGTTATCAAAAAACAGACAACAGCCTCATTCTAAGCAAGGTATGCTGAAGAAGATAAGTAAAATTGGAAAGGTATGTATTGCATAAATTATGGTAAAGTAAGCATAATTCCAGAAAGTATTTTTAGGCTTAAATGTAGTGTTTGGCGTGTAGAAATGGATTCTGTCTTATAGATGGCTATTCTTTTTCTATTTGATGTCAAACATTTGAATTCAACAGCACTTTATTTTTGTGCAGCATGTACTTCTATGTGTTTTTTTAAAGGTGTCACATCATTTGTTCCTTTTTGTGGCATAAATGTCTGGTTTGTACGTTAAAAATTCTAAAAGTGGCATCGTTATTTTCTGTAAATACTTTGTCCATTGAAGGTAAATTTTCAGTGCAGGCCTACATATTTTACATTACTGTTGTTTGTTGTTGATTAAACATGATTATGTTCTCAATGCCTTTTAGGTAGGTTAGACAGTAATAGATTTAAAGATGTCCATTACAATTGTGGGGAATAAAGAATTGTCAACATATTCTCATTACTATGGTTGGCTTTAAATATCAAAATAGTGAAGTATTTGTGGCATTTCAGGCAGTGGATACTTCCTTCTGTTTGGGACATTGCACAGCATGCTGTGTTCTGCTGTTATGAAGCTTAGAGCTCGTTTCTGTGTAACCCAATTTTATTATTACTGAAAGAGTAACAAATGTTTTTGGGTGGGGTTTGCCTTTAGCAAAACACAATTTTATTTGTTGTCCCAGATATATTTCACTGCAGTTGCAGCATCATCAGAGTTCTTTTTTTATTATTATGGCTTCTTAGCACATGGTGTGGTTTTCCTGCTGTATTACGTTTTTACAGTGTCTGTTCTTCTTTACAGTTTGTCATCTGCAAATTATGTTTCACTTGTGTCTTCTTGTTTTGTCATCTTCTTCATGTAAGGTTCTGTGTATTGAGTTTTAGCTGTCAGTGACAGTGTCTGGGACAACAAACAAAACTGTGTTTTACTAAAGGCGGACCCCAACCAAAAACATATGTTATTGTTAAAGCAAACACACGCAAAAGAGCTTCAACCTCAAGATGATTACTGAAAGAAGTTTGAAGCATAAGAAAATTTGTACATTAGTGTATTTTTTATTATTCACTTCAGATTCTACAGAATGTTTTATTTTTTCAGTGTACTTCTTAATTTTTCAGTAGATCACAAGTGAGGTTTTACAGTTGATGAGATGCTGGAACTGCATTTGAGAGGAGTTAGAGATCCTAAACAGCCATTGTGATTTTGCTTTTCTTTTATATTTTACTTACAATGTACATAGGAATGGTTTCTGTTTAAAGACAACAACTGGTTTCATGCCTCATTTCTGTTGAGTCTCAGTTTGTGCTCCATGCCCCAAGACGTCATCGTTGACTGAGCATTACCTTGTAATTTCCCTTTCTTTCTTCCTTCTTTGAATGAGGAACTTTCAATTTCCTCTGTCTGTCACAATTTTTCACTCTCAGCTTAGCTGTGCCTCATCATTCTCATCTCATGTCACATGTTATTATGTCAGTACAATAGAGGGAAACATTCCACGTGGGAAAAATATATCTAAAAACAAAGATGATGTGACTTACCAAACGAAAGTGCTGGCAGGTCGATAGACACACAAACATACACTCAAAATTCAAGCTTTCGCAACCAACGGTTGCTTCGTCAGGAAAGAGGGAAGGAGAGGGAAAGACGAAAGGATGTGGGTTTTAAGGAAGAGGGTAAGGAGTCATTCCAATCCCGGGAGCGGAAAGACTTACCTTAGGGGGAACAGGTATACACTTTCACACACACACACACATATCGATCCACACAAACACAGACACAAGCAGACATTTGTAAAGGCAAAGAGTTTGGGCAGAGATGACAGTCGAGGCGGAAGTACAGAGGCAAAGATGTTGTTGGAAGACAGGTGAGGTATGAGCGGCGGCAAATTGAAATTAGAAATTAGCAGAGATTGAGGCCTGGCGGATAACAAGAAGAGAGGATATGCTGAAGGGCGAGTTCCCATCTCCGGAGTTCTGACAGATTGGTGTTGGTGGGAAGTATCCAGATAACCCGGACGGTGTAACACTGTGCCAAGATGTGCTGGCCGTGCACCAAGGCATGTTTAGCCACAGGGTGATCCTCATTACCAACAAACACTGTCTGCCTGTGTCCAATCATGTGAATGGACAGTTTGTTGCTGGTCATTCTCACATAAAGCTTTACAGTGTAGGCAGGTCAGTTGGTAAATCACGTGGGTGCTTTTACACGTGGCTCTGCCTTTGATCGTGTACACCTTCCGGGTTACAGGACTGGAGTAGGTGGTGGTGGGAGGGTGCATGGGACAGGTTTTACACCGGGGGCAGTTACAAGGGTAGGAGCCATAGGGTAGGGAAGGTGGTTTGGGGATTTCATAGGGATGAACTAAGAGGTTACGAAGGTTAGGTGGACGGCGGAAAGACACTCTTGGTGGGGTGGGGAGGATTTCATGAAGGATGGATTTCATTTCAGGGCAGGATTTGAGGAAGTCGTATCCCTGCTGGAGAGCCACATTCTGGAGAGTCTGATCCAGTCCCGGAAAGTATCCTGTCACAAGTTGGGCACTTTTGGGGTTCTTCTGTGGGAAGTTCTGGGTTTGAGGAGATGAGGAAGTGGCTCTGGTTATTTGCTTCTGTACCAGGTCGGGAGGGTAGTTGTGGGATGCGAAAGCTGTTTTCAGGTTGTTGGTGTAATGGTTCAGGGATTCCAGACTGGAGCAGATTCGTTTGCCACGAAGACCTAGACTGTAGGGAAGGGACCGTTTGATGTGGAATGGGTGGCAGCTGTCATAATGGAGGTACTGTTGCTTGTTGGTGGGTTTGATGTGGACGGACGTGTGAAGCTGGCCATTGGACAGGTGGAGGTCAACGTCAAGGAAAGTGGCAAGGGATTTGGAGTAGGACCAGGTGAATCTGATGGAATCAAAGGAGTTGAGGTTGGAGAGGAAATTCTGGAGTTCTTCTTCACTGTGAGTCCAGATCATCAATAAATCTGTACCAAACTTTGGGTTGGCAGGCCTGGGTAACCAAGAAGGCTTCCTCTAAACGACCCATGAATAGGTTGGCGTACGAGGGAGCCATCCTGGTACCCATGGCTGTTCCCTTTAAGTGTTGGTATGTCTGGCCTTCGAAAGTGAAGAAGTTGTGGGTCAGGATGAAGCTGGCTAAGGTAATGAGGAATGCGGTTTTAGGTAGGGTGGCAGGTGATCGGCGTGAAAGTAAATGCTCCATCGCAGCGAGGCCCTGGACGTGCGGAATATTTGCGTATAAGGAACTGGCATCAATGGTTACAAGGATGGTGTCTGGGGGTAACAGACTAGGTAAGGATTCCAGGCGTTCGAGAAATTGGTTGGTGTCTTTAATGAAGGATGGTAGACTGCATGTAATGGGTTGAAGGTGTTGATCTACGTAGGCAGAGATACGTTCTGTGGGGGCTTGGTAACCAGCTACAATGGGACGGCTGGGATGATTGGGTTTGTGAATTTTAGGAAGAAGGTAGGGGTGCGGGGTGTTGGTGGGGTCAGGAGATTGATGGAGTCAGGTGAAAGGTTTTGTAGGGGCCTAAGGTTTTGAGGATTCCTTGAAGCTCTGCCTGGACATCAGGAATGGGATTACCTTAGCACACTTTGTAAGTAGTGTTGTCTGAAAGCTGACGCAGTCCCTCAGCCACATACTCCCGGCGATCAAGTTACACGGTCGTGGAACCCTTGTCCGCCGGAAGAATGACAATGGATTGGTCAGCCTTCAGATCACGGATAGCCTGGGCTTCAGCAGTGGTAATGTTGGGAGTAGGATTAAGGTTTTTTAAGAAGGATTGAGAGGCAAGGCTGGAAGTCAGAAATTCCTGGATAGTTTGGATAGGGTGATTTTGAGGAAGAGGAGGTGGGTCCTGCTGTGACGAAGGACGGAACTGTTCCAGGCAGGGTTCAATTTGGATAGTGTCTTGGGGAGTTGGATCATTAGGCGTAGGATTAGGATCATTTTTCTTCGTGGCAAAGTGATATTTCCAGCAGAGAGTACAGACAAGGGTTCCACGACCGTGGTACTTGATCGCCGGGAGTATGTGGCTGAGGGAATGCGTCAGCTTTCAGACAACACTACTTACAAAGTTTGCCAAGGTAATCCCATTTCTGATGTCCAGGCGGAGCTTCAAGGAATCCTCAGAACCTTAGGCCCCCTACAAAAACTTTCACCTGACTCCATCAACCTCCTGGCCCCACCAACACCCCGCACCCCTACCTTCTTCCTAAAATTCACAAACCCAATCATCCCGGCCGTCCCATTGTAGCTGGTTACCAAGCCCCCACAGAATGTATCTCTGCCTACGTAGATCAACACCTTCAACCCATTACATGCAGACTCCCATCCTTCATCAAAGACACCAACCACTTTCTCGAACACCTGGAATCCTTACCCAGTCTGTTACCCCCGGAAACCATCCTTGTAACCATTGATGCCACTTCCTTATACACAAATATTCCGCACGTCCAGGGCCTCGCTGCGATGGAGCACTTCCTTTCACGCCGATCACCTACCACCCTACCTAAAACCTCTTTCCTCATTACCTTAGACAGCTTCATCCTGACCCACAACTTCTTCACTTTCGAAGGCCAGACATACCAACAATTAAAGGGAACAGCCATGGGTACCAGGATGGCCCCCTCATACGCCAACCTATTCATGGGACGCTTAGAGGAAGCCTTCTTGGTTACCCAGGCCTGCCAACCCAAAGTTTGGTACAGATTTATTGATGACATTTTCATGATCTGGACTCACAGTGAAAAAGAACTCCAGAATTTCCTCTCCAACCTCAACTCCTTTGATTCCATCAGATTCACCTGGTCCTACTCCAAATCCCTTGCCACTTTCCTTGACGTTGACCTCCACCTGTCCAATGGCCAGCTTCACACGTCCGTCCACATCAAGCCCACCAACAAGCAACAGTACCTCCATTATGACAGCTGCCACCCATTCCACATCAAGCGGTCCCTTCCCTACAGCCTAGGTCTTCGTGGCAAACGAATCTGCTCCAGTCCGGAATCCCTGAACCATTACACCAACAACCTGAAAACAGCTTTCGTATCCCGCAACTACCCTCCCGACCTGGTACAGAAGCAAATAACCAGAGCCACTTCTTCATCTTCTCAAACCCAGAACCTCCCACAGAAGAACCCCAAAAGTGCCCCACTTGTGACAGGATACTTTCTGGGACTGGATCAGACTCTGAATGTGGCTCTCCAGCAGGGATACGACTTCCTCAAATCCTGCCCTGAAATGAAATCCATCCTTCATGAAATCCTCCCCACTCCACCAAGAGTGTCTTTCCGCCGTCCACCTAACCTTCGTAACCTCTTAGTTCATCCCTATGAAATCCCCAAACCACCTTCCCTACCCTATGGCTCCTACCCTTGTAACCGCCCCCGGTGTAAAACCTGTCCCATGCACCCTCCCACCACCACCTACTCCAGTGCTGTAACCCGGAAGGTGTACACGATCAAAGGCAGAGCCACGTGTGAAAGCACCCACGTGATTTACCAACTGACCTGCCTACACTGTGAAGCTTTATGTGGGAACGACCAGCAACAAACTGTCCATTCACATGAATGTACACAGGCAGACAGTGTTTGTTGGTAATGAGGATCACCTTGTGGCTAAACATGCCTTGGTGCACGGCCAGCACATCTTGGCACAGTGTTACACCGTCCGGGTTATCTGGATACTTCCCACCAACACCAATCTGTCAGAACTCCGGAGATGGGAACTTGCCCTTCAGCATATCCTCTCTTCTCGTTATCCGCCAGGCCTCAATCTCTGCTAATTTCTAATTTCAATTTGCCGCCGCTCATACCTCACCTGTCTTCCAACAACATCTTTACCTCTGTACTTCCGCCTCGACTGTCATCTCTGGCCAAACTCTTTGCCTTTACAAATGTCTGCTTGTGTCTGTGTATGTGTGGATGGATATGTGTGTGTGTGCAAGTGTATACCTGTTCCCCCTAAGGTAAGTCTTTCCGCTCCCGGGATTGGAATGACTCCTTACCCTCTTCCTTAAAACCCACATCCTTTCGTCTTTCCCTCTCCTTCCCTCTTTCCTGACGAAGCAACCGTTGGTTGCGAAAGCTTGAATTTTGAGTGTATGTTTGTGTTTGTTTGTGTGTCTATCGACCTGCCAGCACTTTCGTTTGGTAAGTCACATCATCTTTGTTTTTAGATATATTATTATGTCACTAATATAGGTTTTTTCCCAACTTTTCCCTTTATTTCTCTATGTGTTTTTGGCCTTTATATATTTTCTGTTTCAAGAGTCCTTCATTGAGGCTGGTTAAATTTGTTGTATATAAGATATAGGAATAAATGTTACTGTACTTTTTTTTACATTTTGAAAAAATAAAAAAATAAAAATAAAAAAAAGAGTATGTGTGTTTCTGAGAGGAACCTGTGTCCAAAAACTTTTAATTCTTTAATTCTTATGGTAATAACTGGTTTCTATGTTGTTATTCACATATTAAACTTTAATTTGATTTATACAACTGAGTTAATACCATTATTTAAAACCACACAAGGTGTCAGCCATCATTTTAGCATAGATTATGGTTACTAGGTTGCCGTGAATGGAGAAGCAGAATTAAAATCATTGGAGAAGGAAGCAGTTAGAGAGAAATGGAAGAATACTTTATCAAAAACAAAAGAGGTAAGCTGTGGTTACCACTCTGATGATGTGACACTGTTAGAGAATTATTGGTGTCTTCATTCAGTAAACCATTGTGGGTCAGGTACAAAGATTCTTCTATTAAGCTTTCCAAACTAGAAGATGCACATAGTTTGCTAGATATTCACTTCACATTTTTTGTGGCAGCAAATTACAAATACAAATCATAGTTTTTTGACTGTATAAGAAAGTAAAATAGAATAGCTGATAGATCTCATGCTAAAAAATGTCATGTAGGTATTGCTATAGGGTCTTCTGCTCATTGTAGACTCTACAGATATTATCTAATAAGAGTTAGTATCCCACTTATGTGTAATTAAACTGATGTGTTCTGCCTGTTTTATTATTTAGTCTTATCTTAGAGCAAACATGTGGCATGCCAATACTCATATCATCGACTCTGACATGTCAGAACTGTATTCATACAACACATGATAACTATTGTTTTATGAGCAGTAATAATTTGGTCATCTACACAGTAAATGTATAAATGATAAGCAGCAACATTTGCAAAGGCAGTGACTGTCCTATTCATTTTACTTTATTACCTTCAACTGTAGTAAGCACAGTTCCTGAGTATCACATCACATTGTTGACTTATAGCTTGACCTGTGTTGTATCCCTGAAGGTTCCCCTTTATCATGGCATCTACAGAACACTATAAATGATTGAACAAGATAGGGAAAAAACTGACCACTTGTAGTTATCAGCAATCTGTTGCACAAAAATCGAGCTATAACATACTACACTTCATAGCTGCATACGGCATACATAGTCGGTTTTCTAAAAAATTGCATCAAGTTTTTATGCTTCCAAGACTAAACATCTCTGGTACATGCATATACATCAGTGTAGATTATTGATTGTATATTAAAATCATTTTGTTTGACATGTATCAAATAACTTATGAATACATGAAATTCTGGTAAGTTAGTAAAATGTTGGAAAGTAAATAAGTAGAGCCTACTGGGCAGCAGATAGGCACATAACAAAGAAACGAAGCTGTTGAGTTTGCATTCTTTCTAAAAGCAGACATACAGTTTGCTTAATTGTTCCTGTAGTTGCAACATATCAAAGGCTTAGAAGTGCAAAGTCTGACCATTCCACTGAATGGTACTTTTAACCTCCAACTTCTTGGCACCTTGGCAACAGTTAACTGATGGTGCCCACATGAAATAGATGAAACCTGTTATGAAATCAAACTGTGTGTGACTTGAGGTTGTTTCACCTGTATATTATTCACAGTGGTCTCTGTGCTCCCGACAGTCACAAATCTCTGCGTTTGCTAAATGTTGTTAGTGCATTAACTGGACAGCAGATTAGCTATGTGTTTATGAAAAATTCCTGTCACTCATTCTCTTTAAGGAATTAAAAGTCTTATAAATACTTTATTCCTTCATTGTAACTGTTTATTGTACCTGTAATCACTTGCTGCCATTTGCTTTGGATATCAGATTACATTCAAACACTACCCGAGTGTAGGACCACATGTTAATAGTGTTAAACATTTTTGAGGTCAGATGTTGCTTATTGTGGCCACTGTTGACATGAAGGAAAAAGAACATAAAATGGAGACACCAGCTACCTAAAGTACATCTTTTCATGTGGGGATAGATGTATGTTCAACTCCACTACTACTCCAAAGATAAAGATTTTAATTGGCACTCAGTTCACTATTTTTGATCACTATGGCAATACCATAAGCAGCTGTTGAGAAACAAATGCAAGAAATCTTTTTTACATGTACTTATTGTTTCTCTCCTGGCCCCACAAATCGCAGTCTGTTTTTATCCTTGTCAAGAAGCCTTTTCCACAGTATTCTGTTTTCTTTCCTTGCTACCGGTATCCAGAGACCCTTGGCAACCTGGTCTCTCGACCTCATTTTTGGCCTATCTAGAGGTCTTCATCCTTCTGCTTCACTGTCTGAGACTCCTCTCAGTAAAGAACCCTGCTCTCTTCTATAGACGTGGCCAGCCCATGTTAGTCTTCTTGTTTTGGCTTCTGCAAGTACGTCTGTTTCATTGTGTAGTGCCCTGAGCTCCCTGTTCTTTCATCTGCACCATTCTCCTCCCTCATAGTTTGGCCCAAATATCTTTCACAGGATTTTATTTTCAAAAACTTTTAGCTTCCTCTCCATGTATTTATCTATTCTCCATATTTCTGCCCCATATAGTAATACTGGTCTGATTATAAGTTTTATGTATTCTTACTTTTATTCCTCTTGAAATTTTTTTAGATAGCAGTAGTTTGTTGAGTGTGTGTGATGCTCTGGATGCAACTTTGATATTCACATCTATTTCTTGCTTCTCTTTGTTTTTGTTGTTTACTATTACTCCCAGATATTTAAGCTCGTCTACTTCAACCATGTGTCTATTGATTTCCAGAGTATTCCATCTTTTTGTTCTGTGATTTCTCTCTGCCCTCATGAATTTTGTCTTCTCATCTTTTACTTCTAATCCATCTTTCTTTGCTTTTTGAAATAGTCGTTTTTCTAGCATTTTAAGGTCATCCGGATTTTCAGTGATTAGTGCTACGTCATCTGCAAGGGCCAGTACATTTACTTTTGTTCTTATTTTAATTCCCTTTTCTGCTTCACTTGCTGCATCCAGTGCTTCCTGTATTACAATGTGGAACAAGAGGGGTGATATTCCATCTCCTTGCCTGACTCCTTTTTTTATGTCAAACACCTTGGAATATTCTCCACCCATTTTCACTACCCCTTTGAGGCTTTAAGTGTCTTTTTCATAAGATTTATAATCTTCTTTGGTATTCCTAATCTCTCCGTTTTCTCCCACAATTTATTTCTGGATATATTGTCATAGGCTTTCTTAAAAGCAACAAAAAGTATTGCCATTGCCTTTTTATACTCCCAATATTTGGATATGACTTCTTTCAATATGGATGTCTGGTCAGTAGGTGAATGATTCTTCATAAATCCCACTTGCTTCTCATTTATTATCACTTTTAAATATGGTTCTAATTTTTTGGAGGATCTTAGAGAATGTCTTATAGGCAGTGCTAATTAATGAAATGCCTCTGTAGTTCCTGTATTGTTTGTTGTACTTTTTATGAACTGGTATTATTATCACATCTTCCACTCCTCAGGCAGTCTTTCTTTATTCCAGATGTTTGTGTATTGTTTATTCAACCCTTCTTAAACAGTTCAGCTGTTATGCCATCTCTCCCAGGAGCTTTGCTGTTTTTTAGTATTTTGATTGAGTCTGTTGTCTCTTCCATTGTCGGTGGTGCCATGGAGAGATCTACACTCTGATAATCATGTTGTTGCTCCATTTCTGCACTTCTGTCTTCAACATTTAGAAGCTCCTCAAAATATTCCCTCCAAGTTTCCATACCTTTGGATCTTCCCAGAACTGTATGTCACTTTTATCTTTAATGCCATACATCAGTGGTATATATCTTTGAAAAATCTAACTGATATGTAAAAACCTCCTGCATTTCCTGCACTTTTATCCTTCTCTGCTCTTTTGATAACATTTTCATATGCCTCTTTACTTTCGTTGGAATCCTCTTGTAGGTGTTTTTCCTTCACTGTTCTTCTTTCTTTCACTGTTTGCTCACATTCTTCTGAAAACCATGGATTTTTCTTCTTTCTTTTTCCACATACTTCTAGTGCCCTTCTTCCACATCTGTTTTTATCATTTCCTAATGGTCTTCAATGTCAAGGTTGTCTTTCATTGTTAGAACAGCAAATATGTTTCGCAGCTTAATGACAAATTTCCTGTACTTTGCTGCTATCTTTCAATCTGTCTATGTCAATGTTATGATATTTTATCCTCTTCCACCGCCTCTCCCCCCCTTGGCTTTTCTATGGGCTATGGCTATTCCTCAGTGTACCTCTGCTACGTCTAGATAATGGTCTGTACCTGCGTGCCTGGCTCCCGTTATGGTTTCCAGGGTCATTATACTGCTTTTATGTCTTTGGTCTACCAAGACATGGTCTATTTGATTTTTGGTCTTCTATCTGGTGATACCCAAGTTACCTTGTGCCCTTCCAAGGAAAGTGTGTGCTCATAACCTTTAGGTTGACTGCACTTGCACAACATAGTAACCTCACTTCATTATAATTATTTCAACATGTAGGCTTTCAGTCCCAGCTATTCCTTTCCAGATGATTTCCCTTCTGCTTTTAGCATTGGCATCTCCCACGATGAGCTTCATCTTCATAACATATCCTGTTGTCTTACTAATTACCTCTTGGAAAATTTCATAGAAACTGTCTTTCTTTCATCCTCTACATCCTTGGTCAGAGCGCATAGTGTAACTATTGTGATATTTGTGAATCTGCCTTTTAGTATCATGACTGCTATTGAGTCATCAATCAGTTGGAAATCAATTACTGCTGCTGCCAAACTCTTACTGACTGTAAAACCTACTTGCTTCTGGAACTTTCCACCTTCTGATCCACCTTACATGTAATGTTACAAAATCTCCTCCTTTACATAGCTCAATAACTTTGCAAATTCAACTACTGAAGACAATATTAGTAGCAGAGTATATTCCAAATTGTTCTCATGCACTATGTCAAAGTAGAAGACCAGTTCACTCTTTGTTTTCTTAAATCTAGCCCCCCCCCCCCCCCCCCAAAAAAAAAAAAAAAGAAAAAGCATCATGGCAAGAGTATTTCAGGTGTTAGTTTTCTGGATCATTTGTTCATTTGTATTATTTTTCCTTTTTCTTTATTATTGAATGTGTTACTGATGGTGAAGTCATTAAACGGGTAGCACATGGTATCTTGACTACCTTTTACTGTAATATTTCCTATCACATTCTTGGTACAGTCCATAAGTTACAAGATTCCATCATAATTTCTGTAACATATTTTATGAAATTTTCTTGCAACATTGCCGCAACTTTGGGGTGTCTGATGAAGTCATGGGTCAAGCAGTCCTCACTTTTAGAATACTGTTAAGTGTCATTTATATAGTTTGTTTGTAAATTTTACATTAATTGACCATAATGTGAAATCATTTCACCCCACTACAGTTCTCAATATAATAAGTATAGGATAGTTGTTACTCACCATATAGCAGAGATACTGAGTCACAGATAGGCTCAACAAAAAGACTGTCACGGAATGAGCTTTTGGCCAACAAGTCTCTGGCAACTGAAGCCAAACTACAAGCAGCAGCGCATGATGGGAGAGGCAAGCGGGTGAGTGTAACGAGGAGGCTGAGGTGAGCAGGGAGAGGGATAGTCGGGTAGGGTTTGGGGACGGTAAGGCACTGCTATGGGAGCATGCAGGAATGAGGTGGAGAGAGGTAGGGTAGCTAGGTGTATTTGGGAGGTTAGATGGAGGGTGGGGGAGTGAGGAGGATTTGCGGAAAAGGGGAGAAGTAAAAAGACTGGGTGAATTGGTGGAAAGACAGCTGTGTAGTGCGGGAATGAGAACAGGGAAGGGGCTAGATGAGTAAGGACAATGACTAAAAAAGGCTGAGGCCAGGAGCGTTATGCAAACATAGGATATATTGCTGGAAGAGTTCCCATGTGTGTAATTCAGAAAAGCTGGTGCGGGGGGTGAAGGATCCAGATGGCATAGGCTGTGATTATATCTTTGTGATGTGGATCAAGGGTGAGAACACCGTATCCATTTTCCTCCAGAACCTCAACACCTTTACCTGGTCCTACTTTACCTAACAGGCCACCTTACTTGATGTTGACCTCCATCTCGAAGATGCCCCCTCCCCCCCCCCTTCCCCCTCCCCCCTGGTTGCCTCTTTGGCAGGTCCGTGCTTGGTTACCATGGGGCCCCAGCCTTTGCAGCATATTTTCGCTCTCTTGCTGCGTGTCTATCCTCTTGCTGTTCCTTTTCCCCTCCCTTGGGGAACATGTCTGGGTTTTTGAGAAAGTGTTCCGCATTTTCCGTAATCAGTATCAGAATACTCTCCATTGTGCCTTTTTTCTTTCTTTGCTGACCTTCTCCTATCCTTCCTTCATTTCAGCATTTGAGGTTCTTGTTTTTCTTCCTCCCTGTATGCTTCTGAAAGCCGGCCCACATGTCTGATATGAAACAGGGGACTGGGTAACATGTAATTCCCAGCCCCAGGTTGACAGGTAGGGTTCACATGTACCCCCTGGTACAGGACAGGCCCAGGGAGGGGGATTGCCTGAGCTACTACCTCCCAAATTGCCAATTGATACCTCTGTTAGATGTTCGAGAGTGTGACCTGAGGTGTGAACAGTCACCTAAGGCGGGTGCGCCCCCTTCTGAAGGGGGCCCCCAGTTGGAAGGAGCGTGTCATAGGAGACACTGGAAATCATGGGGGATTTTCTTGCAGTGAGGCAATGAAATGAAATGAAATGTCATGTGGCTAAGGCCTCCCGTCGGGTAGACCGTTCGCCTGGTGCAGGTCTTTCGATTTGATGCCACTTCAGCGACCTGCGCGTCGATGGGGATGAAATGATGATGATTAGGACAACACAACACCCAGTCCCTGAGCGGAGAAAATCTCCGACCCAGCCGGGAATCGAACCCGGGACCTTAGGATTGACATTCCATCAGACTGACCACTCAGCTGCTGGGGCCGGACAGTGAGGCAATCATCTTCACAGTCAAAGGCTATGAAATGTAAACAGAATTAGACTAACAATTCAAAGACCCTCCCAGCCGCACCAAGGTTCCTCATGGTTTTACATACTGAAGACGGCCAATCCTTCACTATGGTAGTCTCTTCCCGGTCCGTTTCAACCTTCCCCCAAGGCCGGCATTCCATCTCATGAGGGTGTTATGCTGCTCATTTGGGATGATGTTCAATCAACCCATTTCCCTGTCTACCCACCTTCAGGCTGTTGCTATTCGCCTTTTCCTTCCTCACTTGACCTCCTTTTACTGTTTACTGTTTACATCCATCCGTCATACAATGTTAGCAGGGCAGACTTCCTCCAGCTTATTGGGCAGCTACTCACCACTTTCTGTTGTCAGTGACTTCAATGCGCACCATTCCCTTTAGGGGTTCTCCCAGAACCTGTCCGAGAGGCACCCTCTTGGCTGACCTTATCAGTCAACTTAACCTCTTCCGCTTTAACACAGGAGCACCCATATTCATTTCAGACTCCACGCGCACCTATTCCCATTTTGACCTGTCCTTCTGCGTTGCCCAGCTCATCTCGAGTGGCCTGTTCTCTCTGACACATACTCGAGCGACCATTTCGTGTGTGCTGACTCCCACCCCATCTCCATGCACACCCAAATGGCAACTTATTAAGGCTGACTGGAAGCTTTACTCCTCTCTGGCAACCTTCGACGAACAACCTTTCTCCAGTTGTGATGACCAAATGGAATACCTTGCAGACATTATCGTTACCACCACAGAATGTTGCATTCCTCACACTTCCTCTTTACCATGTTGTGTCCCTGTCCCTTGGTGTGCCGCGACACAATTTGTGTGTGGAGACGTGATCTCTTCATTTTTAACCATCATCCTATGATGGCAAACTGCAATCATTATAAACAGATATGTGCACAGTGTCATCACGTTTTTCAGGATAGCGAAAAAGCTAGCTGGATTTCATTCATCAGTTCTTTTAATGATTCCATTCCCTCATCTGTCATGTGGGCCAACCTCCAATGGCTCTCTGGGACCAAGACCTTTCCAAATTTCCAGCCTGACAGTAGCAGACAATGTCATCGTGGACCCTATTGCTATCTCCAACAACTTGGGCGGCCATTTTGCGGAGATTTCGAGCTCCTCCCACTATCGCCCTGCCTTCTTCCATCAGCAATGAGTGGAGGAGGCTCGGGCGTTGCCCTTCTCTTCCCCAAATCGTGAGTGGTGCAATGTCGCCTTTATTATGAGGGAGCTAGATCATTCCTCACTTCATCCCGATCCTGGCCCAGGACCAGATGCTGTTCACATTCAGATGATCCAGCACCTTTCTCTCGTGGGCAAGCATTTTCTGATTAATATGTACAGCCGCATCTGGGCAGAGGGCACATTTCCCAGACACTGGTGTGAAGCCATACCTAATCCCAGTAAGGACAAATACGTTCCTTCTAGCTACTGCCCCATTTCTCTCACCAGGTGTGTTTGCAAGGTGATGGAACGTATGATTTGTGCCCAGCTTGTATGGTTTGCTTGAGTCTCACAAACTACTAACCACTGCACAGTGTGGATTTTGAGTGCGGCATTCTGCAGTTGACCATCTTGTCACTTTGTCTACCCATGTCATGAATGGTTTTCTGCAGAAATCTCAGACTGTGGCCATGTTTTTTCGATTTGGAGAAAGCCTATAACACCTGCTAGAGGACTGGTATTTCCCGTACTCTCTACATGTGGGGCTTCCCTGGCTGCCTGCCCCGTTTCCTTCAGGAATTTTTAAAAGACCAAGTTTTCAAGATATGTGTGGTTCTGCCTTGTTGGACACCTTTATCTGTGCCTCAGGGTTCTGTCCTGAGTTTCACCCCCTTTGCTATCGCCATTAACCCTATAATGGCCAGTCTCCCATTGGGCACCTCTGGCTCCCTTTTTGTTGATCATTTTGCCATATATTCTAGTTCTTCACGGACCTGTCTCATTGAGAGGTGTCTTCAGTGATGTCTTGATTGTGTTTACTCATAGAGCATCGAAGTGGCTTTTGTTTTTCAACTGACAAAACCGTTTATATGAGTTTCTGGCGGTGGAATTGGTTTCTTCCACCATCTTTACATTTTGAGCCTATTGCTCTTCCGTTCATTGAAACTACAAAATTCCTGGGGCTCATGCTCTGTAGGAAACTCTTGGTCTTCCCACATGTCTTACCTGGCAGCTTGCTGTATGTGGTTTATCAATGTCCTATATATACTCAGTGGTACTTCCTGGGGTGCAGATCAAACCACCCTCCTACGTTTGTACCGATCCCTTCTCTGCTTGAAACTAGACTATGGGTGTTTTGTGTATGCATCTGCATGCCCGTCCATCTTACGCCGTCGCAACACTATCCACCATCATGGCATTCGTTTGGCCACTAGCGCCTTTTACACTAGCCTGGTTGAAAGTCTGTATGCAAAAGATCCCAAAACTACTGCTGTCCTACCACCGTGACTTTCTCCTCAGCAGATATGCATGCCATTTGTCTGCCATGCAGGGCCACACATTCTGTGCCTCCTTCTTCAATGACTCCTTTGATTGCCAGTATGGGGCGCGTCCCTTTTTTGTGCTGCCTCCAGGAGTTCACTTTCAGCTCTTGCTCAGCAATTTAACTTCATGTTACCTGCAACTTCCTCTTGGCTTTGTGTAGTGGCCAGTGTTCACGCTGGCCTTCATTTGCTTCCCAAGGACACTACTCCAGCCTCACTCTATCACCTTAAGTTTCATGACCTTCGCATGGAATTTTGCGATAGTACCTTTGTGTACACTGACAGCTCTGGGACTGACCATGGTGTTGGGTGTGCCTTCATCATTGGTGCAGACAGTATTTGATATTGGTTTCCGGAACACTGCTCAGTATTTGCTGCAGAGCTCTTCACCCTGTATCAGGCCATGCAGTACATGCTGTGACACAGGCTTTTCAATTGTTTCATCTACATAGTCTCTTTCAGTGCCCTTCAAAACCTCCGTGTGCTCCCCACCGTCCATCACTTAGTGCGATGAGTCCAGGAAAACTGTCACTTGCTCACTCTTGATGGAGCCACTGTGATGTTTATGTTGATTCCTGGTCACATCGGTCTGTCAGGAAACAAGGCCACTGCTGCTCCTGTCAAGGTTGCAGTCCTCGTACCTCAGCTCGATAGTTCGTATATTCCCTGTGATGATCTCTGTGTTGCCGTCTGTCAGCAGGTGGAGTCTCTTTGGCATCACCACTGTTGCCCCCCTTCATGGGACCAAGCTCTGAATTATTAAGCCTCTCCCAGTGACTTGGACGACCTCCTCTCGGCCCTCTCACTGTGAGGAGATCATCTTAACTATGTCATCACCATTTGTTAAATGGTGCTCCCCCACCACTTTGTGCACATTGCACCCAACTTTTGGCTGTCTGCCATTTCTTTTTTTAACTGTTTATGTTCGCGTTTGTGTTTGCTGTCTGAGTTATTGGTGGTTTTAGTGAGTGATACACGGCTGTTGACCGCGTTTTACTTTTTATCTATCATAGCAATATTGTGAAGGCCATTAAATTTTTAGTTCTGGA
Organism: Schistocerca serialis cubense; assembly: GCF_023864345.2. Taxonomy (NCBI): domain Eukaryota; kingdom Metazoa; phylum Arthropoda; class Insecta; order Orthoptera; family Acrididae; genus Schistocerca; species Schistocerca serialis. The sequence goes on from NC_064641.1 coordinate 896,085,528, forward strand.
CCTGCATTTCTCTATGGCATAATTTCTAAACCTTTCTCCATACCCCTTCCTTAACTATCTTCTCTTCCATCAGTTGGGATTGATGTGCAGCCATTTTTAACTCCTCTCTTTCTCTTCGTTTTCTACAGTTTTCACATGGGCACGTATGACCCTGGTTGTTTTTGTGCCCTAAAACAAAACGAAAACAAGTCAAAGATGGCCACATCAGTACCTCTGTCCATATCAAACCTACCAACACCAGGAATACCCCCCCCCCCCTCCCGCCCTTTGACAGCTGCCACCCAATCCATATCAAGAAAACCCTTCTGGACAGCCTAGCCACCTGTGGCCATTGCGTCTACAGTGATGCGCAATCGCTCTCATAATATACTGAGGGTCTCACTGAGGCCTTTACAGACCATAATTACCTTCCCAACCTTGTACAAAGACAGATCTCCCATGCCTTATCTTTCCAGTCACCCACCACCTCCCGAAGTCCAACTGTTGGGCTGCAGAGGAGCATTTCCCTCGTTACTCAGTACTGCCCAGTACTGGAACAACTGAATTACATTCTCTGCCAGGGTTTCAACTACCACTCCTCATGCCCTGAAATGAGAAATGTCCTACCCACTATCTTTCTCACCCTTCCCACAGTGATACTCCGCCACCCAACAAGCCTACCCGATATCCTCGTCCACCCCTGCTCATATCCCTGTAACAGACCTACATGCAAGACCTGTCTCATACATCCTCCTGCCACCAGCTACTCCAGTCCAGTCACAAACTTCACCTATCCCATCAAAGGCAGGGCTACCTATGAAACGAGTCATGTGATCTACAAGCTAAGCTGCAACCCTTTGCTGCTTTCTACATAGACTTGACAGCCAACAAGCTGTCTGTCCACATGAATGGCCACCGACAAACTATGGCCAAGAAACAACTGGACCACCCTGTTACCTAGCATGCCACGTAATATGACGTTCTTCATTCCAGTGACTGCTTCACAGCCTGTGGCATCTGGAGCCTTCCTACCAGCACCAGCTTTTTGAAATGTGCAGGTGGGAACTCTCTCTGGAGTATATCACTCATTTCCATAACCCTCCTGGCTTCAACCTTCATTAGTCGCTGTCCTTACCCATCTAGCCCCTTTCCTTTTCTTACTCCAGCACTATACAGCTGTCTTTCCACCAATGCACCCAGTCTTTTTAGTTCTCTCCTTTACTGCTACCCCTCCCCCTCTCTCCCCTGCCCTCCATCTATCCTCCTGAATACACCTAGCTGCCCTGCCCTCTCTCCACTTTGTCCCTGCATGCTCCCCCACTAGCAGCACTTTACTGTCCCCCACACCTACCCTGCTACCTCATCCCATCCCCTCCCCGCTCCAGCCTCCTCCTTACCCCAACCAGTTGCCTCTCCCATCATATGCTGCTGCTCATAGTCTGTCTTCAGCTGCCAGAGATTGTGGTCGTGTGTGTGTGTGTGTGTGTGTGTGTGTGTGTGTGTGTGTGTTGGCTATTTTTGACAAAGGCCTTGTTGGCTGAAAGCTCATTTTGTGACAGTCTTTTTGTTGTGCTTATCTGTGACTAGCTTCTCTGCTATATGGTGAGCAGCAACTATCCTTTTCAAAATATTGTTCCATTTCACCCTGGGTTTTCTATTGTACAATAATCATTACACTGAGTAAATTGCTGATTTTATATCAAACATTATTTATGGGCATGTAATGCAGACAAACTAAAATTGTAATATTGACAAATTAGTTGTTACTACTGATATCTGCAACTACATCTGCATATATGGGTACAAGTTTTTATTCACAAAGTAATTGTTACTGTGGATATCCACATCCACACAGACTTGTAGCTGTCACCTTGTAATGGGTGCAGTTTTACAAGGCGTTATTTAGAACTACCTAGTTTTCAACTTTCCAAAATTTCATGTATATGAAAACTATCAGTTTATCACATAATTTGATTTATATGAGGAAAAATTTTTCTTCTTTACAATTGCTTTACTAAGTTGAACTTGAGTGTACAGGAAAAGGACATACCATAGGTAATAGTGTCTTGCCTGGTAATTTGCTGTCATGTTCAAAGCAACCTTCAGTTTGAGGACTGTTTTATTGCACTCTCATATTCATTATGTTTAATACACAACATAACATGGTAATTGCAGATTGATTATTATGACTGCAAAATCTTGCATGGGCTAAGGCCTTGTGTATATGAGGTGTAACTAATTTCTCTTTAGAGATGTTTAGGATTTGTAGTAGGGACCAAGACAGTTAAGTTTAGCATAGGAATTCATGTCCGGAAACATACCATTTTCCCATTACACACAAAATACCACAGTATATGTCTAGAGCTCCCACATCTTTGCTTCCACTGACTAGGATATTACGTACGTTCGTCACCAATCACATGATGTCCCATGCCCACTACAGGTTTGTTACAAGCCATGCTTGTGGTGTTTGTTCATACTGTAGCTGCATGGGATTAGCCAAGCGGTCTAAGGTGCTGCAGTCATGGACTGTGTGGCTGATCCCGGTGGAGGTTCAAGTCCTCCCTCGGGCATGGATGTGTGTGTGTGTGTGTGTGTGTTTGTCCTTAGGATAATTTGGGTTAAGTAGTGTGTAAGCTTAGGGACTGATGACCTTAGCAGTTAAGTCCCATAAAGATTTCACACACATTTGAACATTTTGTTCATACTGTATTAATGTACCCATCCAGAAAGATTTGTACCTGCTGTTGTGCTTGTGGTCTTTGTTCATACTGTACTGCTCTGCAGCAGTAATCATTTTGTACAGTACATAATGTAAGCTGTACTTGTACATACATTTGATTTTTAGTGTATTGTCATTGACCATGGTGAATTACATATTTGTGGAATATGCCGAAATGATGTTATTGTACGGTGAGGCTTAGTGCAATGGAAGGGCTGTTCATGAGTTGTATGCGGAGCATTTTCCATGCTTCCAGACACTTCTGCACTCCCTCTTTGCTATGGTGTACCACGGGAACTCAGGGATGGGTACATTCACCATCAGCAGGGCTGACTGTGGTACTCCATGGTTGCACCATACGTCTGAGTTCGATGAGTCTGTACTACATTCAGTGGAAGAGGACGTGACAAACAGTACCAAAAAGGTAGCAAGTAGATTGTGGTTTCAGTGAGATGGTAATGTGGTTCCTGCATGATGGCGGACCATCTCATTTGTCAGATGCTGCCTGGTACGTTCTACATGAGCTGTAGTTACACATGTACTGTACTACCCCCACAATTTGCAGGCAGTGCAGATACAGAATTTAGTGCCACAAGCCCACTTCTGCAGGGGGTCCTTGGCCATAGTATGGATGAGACCAGCCAGATTCTTCAGGGTAATTGTTCTCAATTCCCACAACAGTAGGGTGGTGTGATGAAAACTCGTGTGTTGCTCAGCTCCACGTGTTTCAGGGATGATATGGTTTGAACATTTGGACAAGGTTCCTAGATGGGTGAGTGATTTGACCAAATCTTCTTCTGCCATATCTAACAGGTGCTACACACTTGTGATTCCTTGTGCATCAAAACATTTGCTTTCAGTGAGATGGTAATGTGGTTCCTGCATGATGGTGGACCATCTCATTTGTCAGATGCTGTCTGAGATTTTTTGGTACTACAATGTGGGCAACGATGGATAGGTCACAGTGGCCTGATTACTTGGCGTGCACATTCTCCCTCTATGAACCTGCTGGACTATTTCCTCTGGCCACACAAAATCCTTAAATTTATGAGAGCCCTGTGGCATATGAGAAAGGCCTACTGGCACGGATTATGGCTGCGGCAGATGATGGAGGACCAGTAATTGGTGATCATGTATACTGAGACATGGTATTGAGGTACAATATCTATTTTGATGTCGGTAGTCATCACATCGAGCCCTACCCCTAAGTGGGCCCAGACAACAAGCAGCAAGAGTCAGAGTGCAACATGTTTTGTGTATAGTGGGAAGACAGCACATTTTCAAACCTGAGTCCCCGTACTAAACTTAACCATCTTGGTCCTCACTACAAGTTCTCAAAGAATGTAAAGGGAATTTAATTCCAGCCTGTAGTGATTCTGGATAGTGTGTTCTGTTCATTTCACACACAGTTTTTCAGTCATGGGAAGGAAATTGTCACACAAAATACATTTCACTGGCAGTGCATGTGGGCATGGGCCAGAGTTTGTCATTTCCAGCATCAGTTCAAGGTTGTGGAGAAGGTGCAGGAAAGAAAAAACATCCGATAATAGTGCCAGAAATGTCAACCATGTGCTTCATCCCAGCATCGTCTTACCTCTAGAGACTACAGACACACAGTGAGCACAGCACTTGTCCCGGCAAAAGACTAGGTAGCAGTCTGTGTGTCATGCATCTTCTTTCAGACGATCTAATTTTGCCTGCAGGAAGTTGCTATATATGCTCAGTGATCTGACATGAATTCCTTTCCACAAAGAAACCAAATGGCTTGTCAAATATGGTGTCTTGTTCTCCATAAGTTTACTATCCTATTCACATTTGAGTGATAGTGTAACCTGAAGAGGAATTTTCATTTTCTGTTTGTCTGGTTCACCCATGGCACATTTTACAGCCATAACAATGTTGTGCTCTTGACAGTGTCAGCATCCTGCTGCATGTATTTTAAAGGGGTACTGGTACACCCTGCAACAGAATGCAAAACTTTCTTTTTTGGTGTATATGGGGAAAGGTTAACACGGGATGGTTTGTAATACTGGCTGCATAGGACTTGCCTGGTGAACAAGTTCTTCCTATGTGATAACATTGTGTGGCTAGAGTGGTCCACTTTTCCCACAGATTTTAATGTATTTGATATCACATAGGACATTGTAGATCAATTAATTACCGCCCTATAACTGCCCAACCCCACCCCCCACCCCCACCCCAAGTCACTGACCCAGAGAGGTCACTTGTTGAGCAGTGGGAGAAGTTACCAGAGACCTTGCTAGATTTCACAAACCACTTCATGGGTAACTATTATGCATTCTGTATTGTCATGTGCTGACATTACAGAAGTCACTGTCAGATAAACTTTGCACATGGTAAGTACTCTACAGTTTTTGAGTGCACCTTTTTCACATTGTTGCCAAGCCACTTTTTGGTACACTTATATAACTGTTCCCTCAGCTGTTTCATGGATTTCAAACGTCTATCAACTTTGTCAGCATCATGGAAGCATGAGCTGTTGACGTGATTGCTTACTAGTTCTCATACGTATCTGCCCTTGCTATCTGCAGAATTGTGCGGACAATGTTTTTCTGAAACCCTGACAGCATGTGGCCAAGTCTCGTAGATCCTACACATGAACTTGATTAATTGTTTAGTTGCGACCTTCAATATCAGTGGAATGCCATCTATCCCTTCTGCATTATTTGACGTCAAGTCTGCCAGAGCTCCTTTAAATTCTCACAGTAATACTGAATGCTCAAGTGTTCCCTATCCACTCCAATTTCTTCTTCTGTCTCATCATCAGACAACTGTCATAGAAGCCTTCAGCGTACTCTTTTCACATGTCTGCTCACTCTTCTGTGTTTAACAGTGGAATTCCCATTGCTCATTTAAAGTTACCATGCTTGCTTTTAATTTCACTGATGATTGTTCTGACTTTTCTGTGTGTGGAGTCGGTCCTTTTGATGATCATTTCTTTGAGCTTTCTTATCATTTTTCTTGTAGCAGTTTTGCATGGCTGCCTGCGCTTCCTATTTATTTCATTTCTGAGTGATTTATATTGCTCTGTTCTGTCTTTCCCTGAATATTTTCTACTTTCTTTTTTAATCAATCAGTTGAAGTATTTCTTCAGCTATCCAAGGTTCCTTTGCAATTACTTTCCTTGTACCTACGTTTGTCTTTCCAACATCTGTTATGGCTGTTTCTAGGGATGTCCGCACCTCTTCAGCTAAACTGCCTACTCTTCAGAAAGGTGGCACATTGAGTTGCAGAGAGGCTTCACAAAAGAACTGTTACATATAAGTTTTTACCAAAGCCGTCTTCAGAAAGGAAAGCACACACTTTCAAACAAGCAAGTACACCTCACACACACATGACTGCTATCTCTGGCCACTTTGACCAGAATGCAACTGAAACACATTGAACGAAAGCAAAAGTCTGGAGTGGGTTGGGGAAGGGGAAGGGATAGCAGGGATGGGCGGGGAAAGAGGAATCAGCACTGCCTGGTGGTGTGTGCAAGGACTAGAAGTGGCAAGAGAAGGGTGTTAGGTGCAGTATTCGGAGGCTGTGGGGCAGGGGGGTGGAAAGGGAGGAGAGAGGAGAGGAGTAGGGAAAGGAAAGAGAGTGGTGAGTGCATTGGCAGAGAGCAGTTCACTCTGAGGGTGAGGGGATGTGAATTAGGAGGTAATAGAATGTAAAAAGCTGAGCAGTGATTACAGCAGAACCTGCGACAGGACTGGAAGTGCTGGGGTGTGGACTGCAATGGGTCTTCCACAGGCATAAGGTCCCTGTGGCAAGCGTTTGGGATTGGAAGTGGTGTGGAAATGGACTAGGATGTTGTGGAGGGATGGAAAGGATCATGAGTCATATGGCCCTAATTTCAGGGCATGGCGACAGGTGATAAAAGTCCTGACAGAGGATGTGGTTTAGTTGCTCCAGTCCAGGGTGGTATTGAGTGACACAGGGGTGCTTCTTTGTAGCTGGTTCTTGGAGGTGGCGGGAGAATTAGGGGTGTGTGGGGAGTTAGGGCATGGGAAATCTGTTTGTGGACTAGATGTGAGGATAGTAGGGTAGTGCCTGTTTGTGAAGGCCTTTCAGAGACCTTCAACGTAATGGGCAAGGGAACCCTCATCACTGCAGTACACAGTACCTAGGTAGCCAGGTTGAGAAACCTTTTTGGTGTGAAGGGGATGGCAGCTGTTGGAATGCAATATTGTTGGTGGTTAGTCGGTTTTATGTGGACAGAAGTGTGGATGGAGCCATCAGAGAGGATGTCAATGTTCAGGAAGGTGGCATTTTGGGTTGAGGAGAACCAAGAGAATTAAATGGGAGAAAAAGTGTTGAGTTTGTGAAGGAATGAGTCCAGATCACGAAACTACCAGAAATGAGTCTGAATCATGCCAGGTATGAGGGCAATGCCAAAAGTAAGGTCTCCTATTTTTTTGTAAGTACAGAACTCTGTGTGGCAGTTGGTCACACTGTCGCACGCCGCGCTGAGGCGCTCAGTCTTGGCTTGGAAGCCGTTGAGAATGGAGCTCTTGTTGGATGTTACTGCCAAGTGCGAATTGCGCGCAGTTATTCGGTTTTTGAACGCAAAGGGCACTGCGCCGATTGAAATCAATCGCCAATTGACGGAAGTGTATGGTGAGTCGTGCATGGATGTCAAAAAGTTCGTAAGTGGTGTAGAGAGTTTGCAGCTGGTGGGCCGAAATTCACGACGAACAAAGGAGCGGGAGACCATTAATTTCTGAGGAGACAGTGTTGAAGGTTGAGCAAAGCATGCGTGAAGATCGGCGGATCACCCTGGATGATCTCTGCACGACGGTTCCTGAGGTTTCCCGAAGCACCGCCCACAGAATTTTAACGGAAACATTGAACTACCGGAAGGTGTGCGCAAGATGGGTGCCACGCAAGCGGACTGAGGACCACATGCGGCAACGAGTTGATGCTTCCCGCGCGTTTCTTCACCGCCTTGCAGCCGAACAGGACAACTTTCTGGACTCAATTGTCATGGGTGGCGAAACCTGGACATACCACTTTACACCTGAGACCAAGCAACAATCACAACAGTGGCGGCATCCTTCTTCGCCAAAGCCGCGGAAATTCAAACAAACACAGTCTGCCAGTAAAGTCATGACAACCGTTTTTTGGGATCGGAAAGGGGTATTGTTGGTCGACTTTATGCCCATTTTGACCACAGTTAACGCTGACAGGTACTGTGAGAGTCTCAAAAAACTCAAACGGGCAATTCAGAACCTGAGCAGAGGAATGTTGAGCAAGGGCATACACATTCTTCATGACAACGCTCGCCCACACATCGCTCGTCATAGCGTTGCTCTCCTGCAACAGTTTCAGTGGATCATAATCACCCACCCACCCTATAGTCCTGACTTGGCGCCCAGTGACTATCACCTGTTCCCTAGGTTAAAAGAGCATTTGGCTGGAAAGCGATTCAGCTCCGACGACGAGGTGAAAGAAGAGGTTTATAACTTTCTGAACAGCATGGCGGCTAGCTGGTATGACATGGGCATACAAAAGCTGTCACAGCGCCTACAGAAATTCATCGACTGAAATGGTGATTATGTCGAAAGATAGCTAAATGTTCAAGCTGTAAACTGGTGTAAACCATTGTAGAAATAAACTGGTTTATGTACTTATAAGAAAAATAGGAGACCTTACTTTTGGGATTACCCTCGTATTTGAGGTTTCGGCAGGCCAGGAAGTTTACCTCTAGACGATCGATAAACTGTATTCCCATGGTAGTGCTACAGATTTGTGTGTATATCTTCCCTTCAAAATAGAAGTAGTTTTGTGCTAGGATATAGTTAGTAAGGTGTATGAGGAATGAGGTAGTGGATTTGGAGTCTGAAAGACATTCGGAGAGGTTGTGTTGAATAGCAGCAAAACCATGGGCATGGGCCTGGTCGTCCAGGACTGTTGTATTAGTGCATTTTGGGGAGAATGTAGAAGGTGGATGCATGGGGGTGTAATAGGGTGAAGGGAAATTGATTCAGGGGTGGCTTCTGGGAAGGGCCTAAGGCTTTAAGCAAGGATTGGAGGTTATGTTGGACTTTTGGGGTGGGATCAGTCTGGCAGAGTTTATAGATGGAGGAGCCAGAAAACTGGTGGAGATGTTCCGCCAGGTAGTAACTGCAATTCATAACAACAGTGGTGGAACTATTGTCTGCAGGTAGGATGATTATGTCAGGATCTGTTTTTATTTATTTATTTATTTATTTATTTATTGTTCCGTGGGACCACATTTAGGAGAAGTCTCCATGGTCATGGAACGAGTCAATACATGAAATTATAACACGATTGTAGAAACACATAAAATGAAACAAGTCGTTAGTTTAAATAAAGAAAATCAAGAATGTAACACTGGAATTTGCTTAATTTTTTATCTCTTCCAGGAGCTCCTCGACAGAATAGAAGGAGTGAGCCATGAGGAAACTCTTCAGTTTAGACTTAAAAGTGTTTGGGCTACTGCTAAGATTTTTGAGTTCTTGTGGTAGCTTATTGAAAATGGATGCAGCAGAATACTGCACTCCTTTCTGCACAAGAGTCAAGGAAGTGCATTCCACATGCAGATTTGATTTCTGCCTAGTATTAACTGAGTGAAAGCTGCTAACTCTTGGGAATAAGCTAATATTGCTAACAACAAACGACATTAAAGAAAATACATACTGTGAGGGCAATGTCAAAATTCCCAGACTATTGAATAGGGGTCGACAAGAGGTTTTCGAACTTACACCATACATAGCTCGAACAGCCCGTTTTTGAGCCAAAAATACCCTTTTTGAATCAGAAGAATTACCCCAAAAAATAATACCATATGACATAAGCGTATGAAAATATGCGAAGTATACTACTTTTCGTGTTGAAATGTCACTTATTTCAGATACTGTTCTAATGGTAAATAAAGCGGCATTTAGTTTCTGAACAAGATCCTGAACATGGGCTTTCCACAACAGCTTACTATCTATCCGTACGCCTAGGAACTTGAACTGTTCCGTCTCGCTTATAACATGCCCATTCTGTCTGATTAAAATGTCAGTTCTTGTTGAATTGTGGGTTAGAAACTGTAAAAACTGAGTCTTACTGTGATTTAGCATCAAATTATTTTCCACAAGCCACGAACTTACTTCATGAACTACATTATTTGATAATGTTTCAATATTACACACAAGATCCTTCACTACCAAGGTGGTGTCATCAGCAAACAGAAATATTTTTGAATCACCTGTAATACTAGAAGGCATATCATTTACATAAATAAGGAACAGCAGTGGCCCCAGCACCGACCCTTGGGGAACGCCCCATTTAACAGTGCCCCATTGGGACTGAACATCATTACCACTCTCAATATTGCGGAGGATTACCTTCTGCTTTCTGTTCTTAAAGTAGGAGGCGAACCAATTGTAAGCTACTCCCCTTACTCCATAATGTTCCAACTTCTGCAGTAATATTTTGTGGTCAACACAGTCAAAAGCCTTCGTCAAATCAAAGAAAACACCTAACGTTCTCAACCTTTTATTTAATCCGTCCAAAACCTCACAGAGAAAAGAGAATATAGCATTTTCAGTTGTTAAGCCATTTCTAAAACCAAACTGTACATTTGACAGCAAATTATGTGAATTTAAATGCTGCAGTAACCTTGTATATACAAGCCTCTCGATAACTTTAGCAAACACCGATGGCATAGAAATAGGTCTATAATTGTCAACATTATCCCTGTCTCCCTTTTTATAAAGTGGCTTCACTACCGAGTACTTTAATCGGTCAGGAAACCGACCACTGCTAAAGGAAAAGTTACAGATATGGCTAAGTACTGAGCTAATATACGTGGAACAATACTTCAGTATTCTGCTAGATACCCCGTCATATCCATGAGAGTTCTTGGTCTTTAGTGATTTAATTATTAACTCAATCTCCCTCTTGTCAGTATCATGGAGGAGCATTTCAGGTAACAGTCTCGGAACACTTTTTTCTAAGAGCGCTATATGATTCCCTGTTGGGACTAGGTTTCCATTTAGTTCACCTGCTATATTCAGAAAGTGATTATTAAGTACTGTACATATATGCGACTTATCAGCAACACGGACATCCCCACTACGCACTGATTCTATATCCTCGACCTGTCTCTGCAGACCAGCCACTTCCTTTACGACTGACCATATGGTTTTAATTTTATCCTGAGACTTAGCTATTCTATCTGCATACCACATACTTTTTGCCTTCCTAATAACTTTTTTAAGCACCTTACAATACTGTTTGTAATGGGCTGCTGCATTTAGATTTTGACTGTTTCTAACGTTTTGATATAATTGCCACTTTGTTCTACAAGATATTCTTATCCCTTTAGTCAGCCACCCAGGCTGCCTGTTTGTGCTAGTACCCTGTTTTAAACGTTCTAACGGAAAGCAACTTTCAAAGAGCACGAGAAAAGTCTTGAGGAAAGCATTATATTTATCGTCTACTGTATCAGCACTATAAACATCTTGCCAATCTTGTTCCTTGATAAGGTTTACAAAAGTCTGTACAGCAACTGGATCAGCTTTCCTAAAAAGTTGGTAACTATATTTAACATGTGTTGAAGCACAAAAATCTTTTAGACTTAAAATTTGTGCATCATGATCTGAAAGGCCATTCACCTTTTTGCTAACAGAATGCCCTTCTAATAATGACGAATGAACAAAAATATTGTCTATGGTTGTTCTACTGTTCCCTTGCACTCTCGTTGGAAAGAATACGGTTTGCATAAGATTATATGAATTAAGGAGGTCTACCAGCATCCTTTTCCTTGCACAATCACTTATACAATTAATATTGAAGTCACCACATATAACTAACTTTTTGTATTTCCTATAAAGTGAACCAAGAACCTCCTCTAGCTTTAGCAAAAATGTTGTGAAATCGGAGTCTGGGGATCTATAAATAACAACAGTAAGAAGTTTAGCTCCACTAAATTTAACCACACCTGCACAACATTCAAACACCTTTTCAGTGCAGTACTTTGAAACATCAATTGACTCAAATGGGATACCGTTTTTCACATACATGGCTACTCCCCCACACCGCAAAGAGCTCCTAGAAAAGCTGCCAGCCAACCTGTATCCTGGTTAAGGAAGCCTCTGAATTATCTCCTTATTTAAGAAGTGTTCAGATATACCAATAATTTCAGAGTCAACATCTATAAGCAGTTCACCAACTTTATGTCGAATACCTTGTATATTTTGATGAAATATACTAATTCCCTCATTAATCGGATACCCAAGCTTTGTAGAAAGTGGTTTCTTTGTTAGAGAGACTTCCCTTAAGCAGGAATACCTATCAGCTGACTTCAATCTAAAAAAGGTACAGCTGTAACACCCACAACTACCGGAATTTTCCCATGAGTGATCCCACCACCCCCACCTATGCTGTCACCTATAAGTTTTGCCAACCTCCCCTTCCCATACCTGTTGAGGTGCAGGCCATGTCTAGTGAAACCCGTCCTACTGATAGACTCCACCGACACCACTGAAATGTGACTGTTCTGAGTCAGTTTATGACAAAATTCATAGAAGTCTCCTCACTCAGAGGAAAATGACCATCATGTAGGGCCATGAAATGGACAGTACTAAAGACTCTTCCCACTCCTCCTAAAGTGGTGTTCCATCGCCCATGTAACCTCCGCAATGTCCTAGTACCTCCCTATGCCTCTCCCAGTCCCATTGCCACAGGGATCATATTAGTGTGGAAGACGCAGGTGCAAGACCTGCCCTATTCCAGTCCTGCCACAGATTTATCCTACCCCATCAGAGGCAGGGTCGTATGTGAAAGCAGCCATGTTGTGTACCAGCTCTGCTGCAATCATTGCTCAGCTTTTTGTATTGGTATGACTACCATCCAGCTGCCCACCAGGATGAGTGGCCATCGCCAAATTGTGCTCAAGATGAGAGTGGACTGCCCTGTGGTGCTACATGCAGCTCTACGTAACATGCTTGATTTCAATGGCTGCTTCACAACTTGGGCTATCTGGATCGTCTTATCCACCACCAATTTTTCTGAACTGTGCTGATAGGAGGTATCCTTACAACATAGTGTCTGCACCTGAAATCATTGTAGCCTCTGCTTACAGCAACCTATTCTCCCCTTACCCTCCACCTAACTCTTTCTGCCCCCTCAGTCCTATAACATCCTCCCAGTACACATCCTCTCACTCTCATTGTGCACTGCTCTCTGCCAATGCATTTACTAGTCTCTTCCCCTTTCCTGCTCCTTTCCTTTACATTACCCTCTCCCACCCACCTCCCCCACAACCTTCTGACACTGCACCTGGCAGCTTGTCGCACTACCTCTAGTCTCTGCACATTTCAGCAGGCAGTGCTGATTCCTCTTCCTCCACCGGAACATTACTACTCTCCCTCTTCCCCACCCCAATTTGGACTGTTGCCCTCGTTTGATACATTTCAGTTGTATTCTGGTCAGGATGGCTGGAGATAGCAGCTATCTGTGTGTGAGGAGTGCTTCCTTGTGTGACTGTTTGTTTTCGTTTCTACATCTGCATCTACATCGATACTCTGCAAATCACATTTAAGTGCCTGGCAGAGGATTCATCGAACCACCTTCACAATTCTCTATTATTCCAATCTCGTATAGCGCACGGGAAGAACGAACACCTATATCTTTCCGTACGAGCTCTGATTTCCCTTATTTTATCGTGCTGATCGTTTCTTCCTATGTAGGTCGGTGTCAACAAAATATTTTCGCATTCGGAGGAGGAAGTTGGTGGTTGGAATTTCGTGAGAAGATTCCGTCGCAGCGAAAAACGCCTTTGTTTTAGTGATGTCCATCCCAAACCCTGTATCATTTCAGTGACACTCTCTCCCATTATTCGCGATAATACAAAACGTGCTGCCCTTCTTTGAACTTTTTCGATATACTCCGTCAGTCCTATCTGGTAAGGATCCCATACCGTGCAGCAGTATTCTAAAAGAGGACGGACAAGCGTAGTTTAGGTAGTCTCCTTAGAAGATCTTATACATTTTCTAAGTGTCCTGCCAGTAAAACGCAGTCTTTGGTTAGCCTTCCCCACAACATTTTCTACGTGTTCCTTCCAATTTAAGTTGTACGTAATTGTAATTCCTAGGTATTTAGTTGAATTTATGACCTATATATTTGACTGATATATCGTGTAACCGAAGTTTAACGGATTCGTTTTAGCACTCATGTGGATGACCTCACACTTTTCGTTATTTAGGGTCAACTGCCAATTTTCGCACCATTCAGATATTTCTTCTAATTCGTTTTGCAGTTTGTTTTGATCTTCTGATGACTTTATTAGTCGATAAACGACTCAGGTTGTCTCCTAAATCCTTTATATAGATAAAGAACAGCAAAGGGCCTATAACATTGCCTTGGGGAACGCCAGAAATCACTTTTGTTTTACTCGATGGCTTTCCATCAAGTACTACGAACTGTGACCTCTCTGACAGGAAATCAAAAATGCAGTCACATAACTGAAACGATATTCCATAAGCACTCAATTTCACTATAAGCCGCTTGTGTGGTACACTGTCAAAAGCCTTCTGGAAATCCAGAACTACGGAATCGATCTGAAATCCCTTGTCAACAGCACTCAACACTTCATGCGAATAAAGAGCTAGTTGTGTTTCACAAGAACGATGTTTTCTAAACCCCTGTTGACTGTGTGACAATAGACCGTTTTCTTCGAGGTAATTCATAGTGTTCGAACACAATATATATTCCAGAATGGTGCTGCATATCGACGTTAATGATATGGGGCTGTAACTAACTGCTACTACCTTTGTTGAATACTGATGTGTTCTGTGCAACTTTCCAGTCTTTGGGTACGGATCTTTCGTCGAGCGAACGGTTGTATATGATTGTCAAGTATGGATCTAATGCATCTCCGTACTCTGAAAGGAACCTAATTGGTGTACAGTCTGGACCATAAGACTTGGCTTTTATTAAGTGATTTAAGTTGCTTCACTACTCCGAGTATATTTACTTCTACGTTATCATGTTGGCAGCTGTTCTTGATTCGAATTCTGGAATATTTACTTCGTCTTATTTTGTGAAGGCATTTCGGAAGGCTGTCTTTAGTAACTCTGCTTTGGCAGCGCTGTCTTCGATAGTATCTCCAATGATGTAGCGCAGAGAAGGCATTGTTGTTTCTTGCCGCTAACATACTTTACACACGACCAGAAGCTCTTTGGATTTTCTGCCAGGTTTCGAGACAAAGTTTCGTTGTGGAAACTGTTATAAGCGTCTGGTATTGAAGTCAGCGCTAAATTTCAAGCTTCTGTAAAAGATCGCCAATCTTGGGGATTTTGCGTCTGTTTAAATTTGGCATGTTTGTTTCGTTGTCTCTGCAACAGTGTTTGAACCCGTTTTGTCTACCAAGGAGGATCAGTTCCGTCGTTTGTTAATTTATTTGGTATAAATCTCTCGATTACTGCCGATACTATTTCTTTGAATTAAAGCCACATCTGGTCTACACTTACACTAGTAATTTGGAATGAGTGGAGATTGTCTCTCAGGAATACATAATGGAATGAATATTGAGTTTTATCTTACACTCTGAATTACGCGTAATTTTTATTCTAGGTTCGCTTTACTTCTGTACTTCCACAATATTCAAAATAAAAGACAAAACAAGTTTTGTCCCTTTAATATTAACTTGTTTAAGAAGTACTTAAAAACGTTTTTTTTACGTCAGTTTCTTCTCCTAATAATTTAAGAACGTGTGATATGCTCAAGCCTAAAATATTTAATACATTGTTGAATAATGTGGTTCGCTGTGCTAGCAAGCACTGTATTATTATTCATGCAGAATTTTGTTTTTGTAGCTTTAATATTGGATGAGATAATGATACCTGAGTATGCAAGAGCTTTGAGTACCGGAAATTGAAACTAAAGATTTTCATGTTATTTTCGTCTCAGTGATAGCATGTCAAAAAAATTCCAGCTCCATAGGCTTGTTCATTCTGGGTGTCCTTTTCATCTTCTTTAGTTTTTTCTTTTCTTTGTTATTCTATTCTTCTTTGTCATGCTTTCGGCACCTTTTTTTTCGCTTCAGCAACACGTTGCCTGTCCACCCGTAGTAGTCCACTTTCATCTTGTTCTCAGTTTTGATGTCTAGCCTGTCCATAGTTTTTAATCTGCTTGCTACTGCATCATTAAATCATATAATGGTGTCCATGGCACAAGTCTGAAAGGTGACATGCCAACAAAAACAGTGCATGGGAAGCATTCCCAAGTACAACTACTGAAGCTTTCATTCGGATTCTATGTTTTGCCATGTAAACATTTTCCTAGAAGTTTAGAATCTAAAAGAACTCTGCTTATTGGGTTTCGTTCTACCATAATAGTATCTGGCATGGGGTCTGCGTGTATGTTACTGTCCATTGACCAGTTGAGTCCCATCAGTTATGCTTGCACCATGAAGCGTTTCCTTTTGGGCAGAGGCCATGCTGTGGATCCTCATCAGTGGATATTCTGTGAAACAGAGTTGCCCAAATAGGTTTTCTTGTGTCACTGACATTTTCGCTGTCTCTTCTGACTGTTGGATTATAATATTCTATGAGGTTACCTATTTCTGATTTAGTGAGTCTGCCTTATCCAACAGTTGCTTTGCCACCAGAGAGTTTTTTCCTGTCACGTCCTTGCAGAGTTTACTAAGTTTTGCCCCCTTCTCTTCTGCACATGATCTAAACATTCCATTTTTTTTAAATTTTACTTTCAGTATATGATTTAGCAGCCACAACAGAACTGAAGCCTTTAAGAGTCACCATCACCAAGGTATTGATTGTAACGCACACCGCGTTTCGCGATTGACCTGCTAAAAATAGAGACTGCCCCCTTGCTTTTCGTACCACCACTGAAATTTTCAAAGCCTTTGTTATATTTGTTTTCATTCAGTTTATCTGCACAACCTCGGTTGTGTTTTGTCAGCCATTCATAGCCGAGAACCTTGCCTGTAGCGACAGTTGTAACTTTAACAAATCCATTCAGCGATGTATAGTCTCTCTTCTGCCAGGAACAGTCAAATGCAGCAACAATATCAGTAGATTTACAAATATCTACCGTTTCTTTCGCTGCTCTCTGCATAGCTGCTTCACTGACGTCTGTTACGACGTTATGCAAACGTTTATAATACCTCTCAAATTTGTCAAATGGCAGTGATCCGACATAGCACAGAATATCTAGGCTGCTTTTCTTCCCAATACACCTCGTGGCATAACCAAGGCGAATATTCACTGCACTATATTTTGTGCATGTTACAGGAGATGTCATAGTGCAGTCCACTGCAATTTTGCTGGATAGGATTTTTCTCTTACTTATGTCCTCACTAAATGTAAGGTATTTGTCCATAGTACACTATTTACATTGAGCGACAGACAAAAGGAGTTCTGAAAGCTTACACTTACTAATTAAAATGTAACCGTTAGTTTGACTATTTACAACACCAACATCTTGTTAATTTTCAGTAAGATGTTTCAACTTCCGCTTTGAAGCACTGCTGACGAACTTTCAGGCCAAACCTCACTTCACTGCTGCGTAACAATTTCTTCATTTTTACGATTGCCAATAACACGCTTGTGTTGATTACCGTAAAATTTACAATTGAAATTAAACGTATTCATTTTTGGCATTTTACGATGTAAAGCAGTTGAAATGCGTTGTCACACCAACAAGTTTGCAACACGAACACACGCGAAACACATAAGTAAACTCACCTAATCTATTTGTATCGACAGAAAGATCGCTTGTACTAAATCCTTGCTCATAGTACAATCGGTATGTTCTTCAAGGATATCACACAAACTAACTACTGTGGAAACAGCGGCGCCAAAATTAAATAACGAGACATTGTAGGTAAAAATTTGTGTTTGACAGTAGTGTAACAGCTAGTCATTCACGCGCCGCATCTGCTTTAGAAACGCATTTAAACATGAAAATGATGAGGTACTGCCCAGAATCAGGAGGGACCACAGAATTGTATTAAATGAAAAAAAAATCCATTTTTTGTCCCTCATGACACTCAGGTCTTCCTAAACATCAGAGGGACAACTTGCACATCTGTAGTTGATCATTATTCAACAATCGATAGCGTCTAATGTTGGTCGTTGGTTGATTGTTTCGGGGAAGGAGACCAGACGGCGAGGTCGTCGGTCTCATCGGATTAGGGAAAGACGGGGAAGGAAGTCGGCCGTGCCCTTTGAAAGGAACCATCCCGGCATTTGCCTGGAGCGATTTAGGGAAATCACGGAAAACCTAAATCAGGATGGCCGGACGCGGGATTGAATCGTCGTCCGCCCGAATGCGAGTCCAGTGTCTAACCACTGGGCCACCTCGCTCGGTAAATGTTGGTCGTCTGGGGTTGTGTAGCGATATCAGTTAATTATGATGTTTGTTGTCTTTCTCCATATGTCGTGTTTTGGTTTTTGATTGGGCATAGCCCCAAGCACCGAGGGTTTAAATTGCCTAAGTCGTTTAAGGGTAGTGCTGGGGTGGTTCTGTTGAAAAGAACGCGGCTTATTTTCTTCCTCGTCCTTGTCCTACCAGAACTAGCGGTACGCCTGTCGTGGCATCGTCGTGGACGGGACGTTGCACACTGTTCTTCTCTCGATGCAACTTCTCCTCCTTACCCCACACATTGTTTCGATCCTGTCTGATTTTTAATAGTCGCCCACTCGTTCAGGGACACACAGCGGAAGGAGAGTGCTGGTTCACCTGTATTACACTCGTGCTCATAAATTAAGGATAATGCTGATACATGGTGAAACAACGTTCTGGTGGGCGGTCTGCGGGTTTAAAGCACCGCGGGGTATGACCATGCGGTGCATTTGAACTGCGGTCGTCGCAAAGTGGCGCTGGCAGCAGTCCACATACGCAGAGGTGTGTTGGTGCATGTCAGAGTACGGTGCAGCTAGTAAGTGTGCAGACGTTTTCAGATGTGCTAATGGTGATTGTGTGTTGAAAATGGCTCAAAGAACACACTTTGATGACGTTATGAGGGGTAGAATACTAGGGCGACTGGAGGCTGGTCAAACACTGCAGATCGTAGCACGGGCCCTCCGTGTGCCACAAAGTGTGATCTCAAGATTATGGCAACGATTCCAGCAGACAGGAAACGTATCCAGGCGCTACAGTACGGGAGGTCCACAGTGTACAACACCACAAGAAGACCGATATCTCACCATCAGCGCCCACAGACGGCCACGGAATACTGCAGGTGGCCTTGCTCGGGACCTGACTGGAGCCACTGGAACAGTTGTCTCCTGACACACAGTCTATAGACGACTGAACAGACATGGTTTTTTCGCCCAGAGACCTGCAAGGTGCATTCCACAGATCCCTGGTCACAGGAGAGCCCGTAAAGCCTGGTGTCAAGAACACAGTACGTGGTCATTGGACCAGTGGTCCAAGGTTATGTTCACAGACGAGTTCAGGTACAGTCTGAACAGTGATTCTCGCCGGGTTTTTATCTGGCTTGAACCAGGAACCAGATACCAACCCCTTATGTTCTTGAAAGGGACCTGTATGGAGGTCGTGGTTTGATGGTGTTGGGCGGGATTATGATTGGTGCACGTACACCCCTTCATGCCTTTGACAGAGGAACTGTAACAGGTCAGGTGTATCGGGACGTCATTTTGCACCAGTATGTCCGCCTTTCGGGGGTGCAGTGGGTCCCACCTTCTTCCTGATGGATGATAACGCACGGCCCCACCGAGGTATCTTGAAACAGAAGATATCAGGCCTGCCTGTTCTCCAGACCTAAACCCCATCGAGCACCTATGGGATGCTCTCGGTCGATGTACCGCTGCACGTCTTGAAACCCCTATGACACTTCAGCAGCTCCGACAGGCAATGGTGCAAGAATGGGAGGTTAAACCCCAGCAGCTGCTCGACCACCTGATCCAGAGTATGCCAACCCGTTGTGCATCGAGAGAAGAACAGTATGCAACGTCCCGTCCACGACGATGTGCATGGTGATCATATCCCATATTGATGTCGGGGTACATGCGCAGGAAACAGTGGCGTTTTGTAACACATGTGTTTCGGGACGGTTTTCTCAACTTATCACCAATACCGTGGACTCACAGATCTGTGTCGTGTGTGTTCCCTACGTGCCTACGCTATTAGCGCCAGTTTTATGTAGTGCTACGTTCTGTGGCACCACACTCTGCATTTATCCTTAATTTATGAGCATGAGTGTAGATATTCTCTGTCAACTTATTGTGCTGCCCAGCATGTCTGATGGGAGGGAGAAAACAATACTTCACCCCACTAGACGTACATTTTGTGTCGTGAGAGTGACGGAATGCTCGTCTGGGGTGACCAGAGAAAAGAAAACTGCCTCGACACTCCCCGTTTCTGTATTTCCGTCACCGCGTCTATTCCGCGCTCCCCCGCCTCTAGTTTGGTCCCCGGGTCGAGGAGACGGGAGCCTCAGCTGTTGCTGCCGGCAACACTATAAATGTTGTGCGTGCGCGGCGCGGCGCAGCGGCGGGAGGTATTTCTGTGGCGGCCCTACCTGCCTGCTGGCTGCTGCTGGCGGACACGTGGAGGCCGACCGTCTGCGCCCGCGTCTGTCTGGGAACACCGTGGCGCCCGCCTCGCCGAAAAGCGTCCGGTAAACAGCGCGACTCCGGAACCGGAAGCGGACCAGCGTGGCGCCCGCACGTGCGCGCCGCGCCGCGCCGCATATGCAGGAGGCTGCGTACACGCGTCTGGCGCGCACCCCTTCCGCCGCGTCTCTGTCTGTCTCGTCACACGAGGCGGCTAGCGGAGCCGTGGCTCTCCCGGAGCCAGCACTTATAGTTTCACACGCAAAAGTACCGGGTGATCAAAAAGTCAGTATAAATTTAAAAACTGAATAAATCACGGGATACTGTAGATAGAGAGGTACAAATTGACACACATGCTTGGAATGTCATGGGGTTTTATTAGAACCAAAAAAATAGAAACGTTCAAAAAATGTCCAACAGATGGCGCTTCATCTGATCAGAATAGCAATAATTAGCATAACAAAGTAAGACAAAGCAAAGATGATGGTCTTTACAGGAAATGCTCAATATGTCCACAATCATTCCTCAACAATAGCTGTAGTCGAGCAGTAAAGTTGTGAACAGCACTGTAAAGCATGTCCGGAGTGATGGTGAGGCATTGGCGTCGGATGTTGTCTTTTCAGCATCCCTAGAGATGTCGATCGATCACGATACTCTTGCGACTTCGGGTAACCCTAAAGCCAATAATCGCACGGACTGAGGTCTGTGGACCTGGGAGGCCAAGCATGACGAAAGTGGCGGCTGAGCACACGATCATCACCAAACGACGCGCGCAAGAGATCTTTCACGCGTCTAGCAATATGGGGCGTTTTTTTTTTGGTTCTAATAAAACCCCATGTAATTCCAAGCATGTGTGTCAATTTTTACCTCTCTATCTACATTATTCCCTGGTTTATTTAGTTTTCAAATTTATACTGACTTTTTGATCACCCGGTATAACCAGTAGCTGACAATCAGGTAGAACACACCTCAACACATCAGTCGTACAGTAACACATACGCACATACACACCATACAGACACGAGACGTACTTGCATGTAAGGGGCAGTCAAATGGAAACCGAACACCCGCCATAATGGGACCAGGAATG
Organism: Schistocerca serialis cubense; assembly: GCF_023864345.2. Classification (NCBI taxonomy): domain Eukaryota; kingdom Metazoa; phylum Arthropoda; class Insecta; order Orthoptera; family Acrididae; genus Schistocerca; species Schistocerca serialis. Next base: position 896,106,883 of record NC_064641.1, read on the forward strand.
GTTCCATTCAAAAGTAATCACCACACGTGTTAATACATTCATCGCACTGAGCAATTCCTGTTTTGTAGAAAGCGGTCAGCCGCTGACGAATCCACAACCGAACCCTTTCTTGCAATTCTTCGTCCGACTGAAACCGACGTCCAGACATATCTATCTTCAAGTCGCCAAAGATTTGAAATCACATAGTGGAAGATCAGGCTGTACAGAGAATGTTGGAGTGTTTCCCAACCAAATTTCTGAAGCGTATCCATCATCCGGTTGGCAGTAGGGGGGTTGGCTTCATCGTGCAACAGGATGATTCCATCCGACAGCATGAGGGAAAATGGCGAATCCAACACTGAAAACATTCCAGATCTCCTCCGCCTAAGAAATCCAGAGCTGCTCACACAAGTTCTGGTAAGGTCATGATTATCTTCTTCTTTTATTTCAGGGCTCCTCTGCTCGTCGAGTTCCTCGACCATGGAACCACAATCAGTGTGCAGTGCTATGAAGACACTTTGCAGAAAGTGGGATGTGCCATAGGGTGAAACCGCCCAGGAGTACTGTTGGGTGGAATCATCCTGTTACACGATAACATCCGCCCGCACACTGTCAATCGGGACGAGTTTACATTTCAGCGATTTGGGTTGGAAATACTGCTAAATCCTCTGTAGAGCCCCGATCGTTCACCTTGTGATTTTCTCATCTTTGGTGACCTGGAGAAAGACAAGTGTGGACGTCAGTTTCAGTCAGACAATGAAGTGAAAGAGTAGGTGCGGCTGTGAACCCGTCAGTGGCTGGCCGTGTTCTGTGAAACAGGAATTGATCTTCTCGTCTGGGATAAATGTCTTAAAGCGTTTCGTGATTACTTTTGAATGGAACCATTCCATCGTTCCATTGTGGCGACTGTTCTGTCTAGGCATCCTTCATCCTCGGTTCGCTAGACAATCAAACAACTCGTATTAACGAGTTTTATTACAACAAGACAGTTACAATACTTAACTTTGATAGCTGTGTCGCAAGCAAAGGGTGACATACAAAATGATCAGTCTTCTTCAGAGTAGACAAACAGAAGTCTGTACTACGTAGAAAGTACTAATAAACAGGCTAAGATGCGTCCGCTAACGAAGTGGCTAACGTTGAACCTGCTATCGGAGTCGGCTGTCACCAGTCGGGCGCGGCGCTTATGTCCTCTTCACATAGGGGCCGCTGCTGTCGCGTTGTCGTCCTGGAGGCAGATCGGTCAGCGTGCGATTGACTGTCCTCTTCTCACTGCCGTCTCTTCTCTTTCGTTCCCGACAGCCGTGCCGTCGCCGACTTTATGCCGTAACAGCGGGTGTGTCGGTTTTCACTTGACTGCTCCTGATACACGGTTTTTGTCTGCGATAATGGTTCTAAAGTAATCCTAATCCTCCTGTTCTGACCAAAGTTTGTGAGATGTTCTCCTTGGTTGTCAGATGAATATCGGAACTTGTAAGCACCTCCCATTTATTTCTATTTGTTAATTTCTTCTGTCCCGCTACCAGCTCGCCTGTTATTGGCTGAAAAAACCGCGACTCTATAATTGACTGGATCTAAAACAGCCTGCTCTACGTACTGAAGAGGGGAATAAAAAGTGTAAAAAGAAAGAACCGTGTAAGATTAAATGTCTGTTTAATCTGGAGGAAATCTTTTTTAATTGAACTTCCTGACAGACCAAAACTGTGTGCTGAACAGGAACTTGATCGCAGAAGCTTATCTTCCACGTTCTGTTTCCCTACGAACTGAGCTGTCAAGTTACCACTGACCACCCGACCTCACAGCCAGCAGCTCTCTCCTTCCTTGCAGACAACACAGAAGTACTGTTGTAAATCGTGCATCACTGGTCTCGAATCGGAGCTAGATAGCTCAATTATTGAGAACATTGCTCGTCAAAGGCGAGACTCTGAAATTGGGTCCCAGTCTGGCACACAGTGTTAATTTACCAGTAAATTCCACAAGAGTGCTCACTCCACTGTATTGCGGAATCTTCACCAGCGCTCTAAGATAACGCTGCCATTTCGGAAGTGTACTTATTTCCTGGCCAGAATCTCGGGGGATTACACGAGTTCATTTTATGGCAAGCAAATAGTCGACTACGGTTTATTGGATGCGTTCTGGGAAAACTTAAGCGCACGTATAGAACAAATCGCGACGGAACACTTGTGCACCCCATTCTTCAGTACTGCTCTAGTGTCTTTTATGCTCGCCAGATCGTTTTAAAATAGAATGGTGCTGGATTTCAACTGTTGTTCTGCCAGTACGACAGTTCCCGGTGAGTGGGAATCCTGGAAGAGAAGAGGACGATCTTTTCGCAAAACATTATTGAGGAAGTTTAGAGAATCAGAATTTGAGATATACTACAGAACGATGCTATTGCTCTTCATCTTGCGTAAGGACCGTGAAGACATACTAAGGGATATTACAGAGCGTTTGCGAACTGAACAGGAAAGTGGTACAAAGTACCCACCGCCATTTACTGTACAGTGGTTTGCAGAGTATGTGTGTAGATGTATAAGAAGGGTTGCAGGATATTGTAATACAAGGTTGTAAAAGCACAATGACGGAGATGAAATGTGTTACACATCTAGGACACGTCGATTAAAGTTTCGTCCTTGTATGAACTTATTTTCAGTACGGAGATAGCCATTCCTACGTATGTATTCTGTTGTCATTAGATGATGTCTATTGCGGATGTCTAACGGTACTGATGCTTTTCATGCGAAAATCAGAACACATAGTGCTCAGGGGACGTGCATGTGCTGATAATAATCTTCTTCCATACTTTGAGAAAGGTCGACATGGGAGAAAGGTACATGGGAGCTACGACTGTAAAACGAGTAATGACAAGATGGACTCACGGGACCAGCGTAGCATGAAGGACTACACCATTATCAGGATTGTTCAACTGGCTCTGACTAATAGACGCATGGCAGGAGCTCAAGACCTGGTAGAAGTTATGGTCAGAGCTCACTGTGTAATGCCAGGAATGGACTACTAGAACCTCAGTTGGGACCTAGAGTTGCCACCCGTTGTTTACTGCGGACAAAACACCACAGACAACTAGCATGTTGTAGAGCCAAGAGGGACAGTGAGCGTCATTCTCTAATGTCCAGCGATAAGTCTCGTTTCTGTTTGTGTAGTTTAAATCGTTGCCAACGTGTCCGAGACGACCTGGTGAAAGGTTACACACAAAAAGCAGTGATTCTCGAGACCCAAACACTACTTACTCCTGAAATCATGGTACGGAATGCTATTGCATGTAACAAAAGGAACCGATTTAATAATTGTTAGAGGGAAGCAGAATGCTTGTTACTATGTGGCAGGATAGGAAACCCTCTTGTCATCACTTTTTCACGAGAGGGGGTAACAAATGGCATGTTTTGAGGCAGGATGATGCAGGGTCCCAAACTGCAGTTCTCCCCCCAAAAATGCCTCGAGGAATTTTCGGATGCTGCACTGGTCTACCTGGTCCACTCATATGTCTGTCACTATAGAGAATGTCTGACATATGTATACTCTCGCACCAGCATCCAGTCAGCAGTCTTCATGAAGTGGAAGAGCATGAGAGGGGGTAACAAATGGCATGTTTTGAGGCAGGATGATGCAGGGTCCCAAACTGCAGTTCTCCCCCCAAAAATGCCTCGAGGAATTTTCGGATGCTGCACTGGTCTACCCGGTCCACTCATATGTCTGTCACTACAGAGAATGTCTGACATATGTATACCGTCGCACCAGCATCCAGTCAGCAGTCTTCATGAAGTGGAAGAGCATGTGGCCCAGACGTGGCAAGAAAATTCTCAAGATGACGTTCAGGGGCTGCTCTCTTCCATGCCACAACGAATTCGGGTATGTGTTCGTGCCAGTGGGTGTCGCAGTTCATACTGCTGTAGGCGATGGACATTAGGTCCGAATGGAATGAATGTTTAAACATTTAGTGTACGTTATATGACGACCAACCTGCTTGTATAGCGTAATGCACGGCACTTTGGCTTGCAAGACAGGCAGGTGGCTCAGATCTGGATCGAATCCTCCGCGCGGCTGATTAAGGACCGTGAGTTGGGTACATCAGTCAGCCTAAGTGCGGTTTTTAGGCGGTTTCCCTTGCTCGTTCAGGCAAATGCTGGCCCGGCCCCCTACTAGGTTCTCAGGGAACACTGTACAACATCACACAGAACAAAGTTTCTACGATTCACAGACAAATGACGCGCGCGACTTCTCTCCCTTAGGTTACCTTGACAGCAGTGGCTTCAAGAAAGGCACCTAGCCACAAAATTAAATAATGAAACAAATTTTGCCAATTCATCAAAAGGGACCCCGTAGTAGTCGGGATAAGCGCTAGAGAAAAGAAAAAGACCGGGTACATTATGAACATATCCGCAAAGTTTGATAAGTATCGATCTGCTGGATCATGGCGTAACACTTCCGTATCCGTCAATTTAAAAAAAGATTTGAAAATTACCTACCCAAGAGCAGTCTTAAGATGAAAACTCTTACGAGCATTCTCTGAAGCGTTATATAATATTTTCTCTGTTTATCGCATGGATTACTGAACCATACCGCCAACAACTTGGAACAAATACAGGGTGGTCCATCTGAAGTTTCGGATGAGATTATCTCGAAAACTATACATCGAGTAAGAATAGTGGGTAACACAATTTCGGTAAACTCAAAGGGGGACGTCAAATGATACTAAGCGTGACCTCCAGTCCCCGCCCCCTTATGGAGAATCCGAATCTGCAATAAAAAATGCGGTTTCCATTTAAGATTTAAAATTTGCCCCCCGCTCCACCCAAGGGGGTGGGGGCTGGGGGTCACGTGTAGTATCATTTGATGTCCCTCCTTTGAGCTTACGAATTTGTCTTACCCACTATTTTTATCCGATGTATAGTTTTCGAGATAATCTCATCCGAAACTTCAGATGGACCACTCTGTTAATCCACATACAAGATGGTGTAGTGCCCATCGACGAAAAGGTAGATGCACTGCTTAGGACGGGTAAAGGAGGGTTGTATGAAAACATTGATGCTGAAGCATTTACAAGGGTTCCAGGATGCTCAGACATAGGGTTAAATAACGTTAAATGACTGGCTACTACGGTACGATTTCTGGTGACGAAATTATTGCCGTTTGTTCGTCTGCTGGCAATGACGATAGTGATGGTAGATTAGCTGACTAAATTGTCGCTCAATGTGAAGACATCATGGCAAACACAGAGACCACAACTCTGCTCGACAAAATAACGATTTCTGTGGAACATCAGACTGAAACATCCGCGTACACAAAATATAATAAGGCAGCGCATTGGCGGAGCTGTTGTTTGAACTCAGGTGATTCATGTGAACAGGTTTCCTACGTAATTGTGGCCGCACGACGGAAATCAAACGACACTGAACGCGGAGTGATAGCTGGAGCTAGGGTCACGGAACATTCTGTTTCGGAAATCGTTAAGGAATTCAATATTCAGAGATACACAATATCAAGAGTGTGCCGAGAATTCCAAATTTCAGGCATTATCACTCACCACGGACAATGCAATGGCCGACAGCCTTCACTTAATGACCGAGGGTAGCGGCACTGTACAAGCTTGTGATGGCTCCGTAACGTTATGTGCTGTGTTGTCATGAAATGGACTGGATCCTCTGGTCCAACTGACCCGATCATTGACTGGAAATGGTCATGTTCGGCTACATGGAAACCATTTGCAGCCATTTATGAACTTCGTGCTATGGATGACAATGCGCCACGTCACCGAGCCACAATTGTTGGCGATTGGTTTGAAGAATATTCTGGACAATTTGAGCCAATGATTTGGCCACCCATATTTCCCGACATGAAGCTCATCGAACGTTTATGAGACATGATCGAGAGGTCAGTTCGTGCACAACATCCTGCACCGGCAATACTTAGCGCAATTCAAATGGTTCAAATGGCTCTGAGCACTATGGGACTTAACATCTATGGTCATCAGTGCCCTAGAACTTAGAACTACTTAAACCTAACTAACCTAAGGACATCACACAACACCCAGTCATCACGAGGCAGAGTTAGCGCAATTACGGACGGCTATAAAGGCATCATAGATCAATATTTCTGCAGGGGACCCCCAACGACTTGTTGAGTTAATGCTGCATTAAGCCGGGCAAAAGAAGATTCGACATGATATTAGGAAGAATCCCATGACTTTTGTCATATCAATGTAACATGTAATAAAAATATGCCAAGGCTAAATATAAACTAATGACACATATAGTATAGCACTGAACACGTCATTTCATGTATTTCTTCACTTAGGCCCTGTATTTCCTCAAGGTGTGATAGTTTTCGAAGCATTCACCCAGATGGAGTCCTGTTTTTTTGGAACGTGTGTTGCAGTAGTAATCATTTTTTCTGTCACCTTTTAACTTCCTGTTGCTGCAAACAGCACAATCCTTAGTGCTACCATTTTCATTGAGGTAAATAAAGTGTGACTGCTTTAATAGTCCCTCCTCGTCATAGAAAGTAAATCGTCTTCCCCTCTTCCTTTCGTTTGTGTTCCGTAAATTTCCATCCAGAGCTTTCAGAAGTGTCACTCTGTACCTCTTGTGGCTCGACTTGGGCTTCTGGTTAGAAGTAGCATTGAAATTGAACAGATTGAAGCTAATGACTACTGCTGTCAACAACAGACAGAAAAACATTGTACACCACCACTTTTTTTCTGATGAAGCTGTCGGATATATCCACTCCACCCATGTTTTTATTGTACCTGCAAATGATTTTGAGCTTCAGGAATTTCTCCATTCTGTTGTTTTTAGTTCTTCTGTCATTGGGATAGTTTCAGTGTTGCGCCAATTACTTAGCATCAGAACATTACGTTCGTGTTTCCACGCCACTGCCATGTGTTACTTTGTCATCTTTCCTGTAGGCAGCAACTTCATGATGTTTCAGTTTCAATTTCTTCTGGATCAGCTCAACTGGTAGACATTTTCAATTCTGTTTAATCGTACTAGTTGTGTATTACCCTTTGTCCAGCAGGTACATAGAGAAATCGTACCCAGCGTATAGTCTGTCCATATAAAGATGGTAATCACTGGTGTTACTAATGGCATTTGTAAGTTTGTGACACAAATGCATGACTCACAAGCTTGTAAATGGGGTTCCAGGCCTTGGCAGTGCCTGCGTAGTGGTCGCTCCAAAGTATAGTTCAAATCCCGCGACATATGCTGTTTGACTGTCAGCCAAAACATAAAACCTCGTGCCCCACTTCGTTGGTCTGTTCGGACTGCACTCTTATAAGTGCAAACTATGACATTATGCGACCGACATTTATATCTCTGGCCTACAGGTGGCAGAACACTTCAGTACAAGAAATACGGCAGTGAGAGACCCGATCACCGATCTCAATTTGCAGTAGGATTTTGGAGCATATGCTGTACTCGAACATTATGAATCACCTCGAAGAAAATGACTTATTGATACATAACCAACGCGGATTCAGAAAATATCGCTCGTGTGCAACGCAGCTAGCTCTTTATTCCCATGAAGTAATGAGTGCTGTCGACAACGGATCTCAGATCGATTCCATATTCCTACATTTCCAGAAGGCTTTTGATACAGTTCCTCACAAGCGACTATTAGTAAAATTGCGTGCGTTGTGTGACTGGATTCGTAATTTCCTCTCAGCGAGGTCACAGTTCGTAGTGATACACGGTGAATCATCGAGTAGAACAGAAGTGATATCTGGCGTTCCGCAAGGTAGTGCCATAGGCCGTCTGCTGTTCCTGATTTACATAAATGATTAGGTGGTAATCTGAGCAGCCCCCTTAGATTGTTTACAGATGACGCTGTAATTTACCGTCTAGTAAAATCATCAGACGATCAATTCCAATTACAAAATGATCTAGAGAGAATATCTGTGTGATGCGAAAAGTGGCAATTGGCACTAAACGTAGAAAAGTGCGAGGTCATCCACATGGGTACTAAAGGAAATTCGATAAATTTTGGGTATACGATAAATCGCACAAATCTAAGGGCTGTCAATTCGACTAAATACCTAGAAATTACAATTATGAGCAACTTAAATTGGAAAGACCACATAGATAATATTGTGGGGAAGACGAAACGCCAGCTGCTGTATCCGAGCGGTTCTAGGCGCTTCAGTCCGGAACCGCGCTGCTGCTACGGTCGCAGGTTCGAATCCTGTCTCGGGCATGGATGTGTGTGATGTCCTTAGGTTTATTAGGTTTAAGTAGTTCTAAGTTATAGGGGACTGATGACCTCAAATGTTAAGTCCCATAGTGCTCAGAGCCATTTGAACCAATAAAATAAGAGAAATCCGATCTCGAACGGAAAGATTTAGATGTTCCTTTTTCCCACGCGCCATTCGAGAGTGGAATGGTAGAGAAGTAGTATGAAAATGGTTCGATGGACCCTCTGCCAGGCACTTAAGTGTCAATTTCAGAGTAACCATGTAGATGCAGATGTTACAGGGAATTGAAGTTTATGTAAATTGAAGGTGGATGGGGGAGAAAGGAAAAGAAACGGAAGGGAAAGAATTGATGTCAGCTGCTTCGAGACTTTACACAGAATCATCGGGGTAGAGTGAAAATGTGTACCGGACTGGGACTCGAACCCGGGGTCTGCTGCTTACTAGCTAGTTGTGTTAACCACTTTTTTTTTGTTAATCTCATTTTTTTCGTAATTGATCGTTGTATTTGTTAGGGGCGGACGTCCTATGACACTTGTTGAAGTTCAATGTTGATACATTAACTCAGTTTTTTATTACAGACGATAGTTAACCCTACATCTACATGGATACTCTGCAAATCACATTTAAGTGCCTGGCAGAGGGTTCATCGAACCACTTTCACAATTCTCTATTATTCCAATCTCGTATAGCGCGCGGAAAGAACGAACAAATATATCTTTCCGTACGAGCTCTGATTTCTCTTATTTTATTGGTTCAAATGGCGATTATTTTATCGTGGTGATCGTTTCTCGCTATGCAGCTCGGTGTCAACTAAATATTTTCGCATTCGGAGGAGAAAGTTGGTGATTGGAATTTCGTGAGGAGATTCCGTCGCAACGAAAAACGCCTGTCTTTTAATGATGTCCAGCCCAAATTCTGTATCATTTCAGTGACATTTTCTCCCATATTTCGCGATAATACAAAGCGTGCTGCCCTTCTTTGAACTTTTTCGATGTTCTTCGTCAGTCCTATCTGGTAAGGATCCCACACCGCGCAGCAGTATTCTTAAAGACAACAGACAAGCGTAGTGTAGGCAGTGTCCTTAGTAGATCTGTTACATTTTCTAAGTGTCCTGCCAATAAAACGGAGTCTTTGGTTAGCCTTCCCCGCAACATTTTCTACCTTCCAATTTAAGTTGTTCAACCCTCTGACCGAAAATGCTGATCTACCGTGCCGGCACCATTGAGTCATTTGGACACAATGTTCATCGTGGGCTACCTCGGCATGCTCCGTGGCCAACTCACATTCACACGTCTTTTAAAAATTTTTTGTTTATTTGTAGACACAATAACATGTTTATGACACAGTCATAACCGGTTTCGGCCATACAATGACCATCTTCAGATGCTAAAACAATACAAAAGAAAATTTATATTAAAACCTAAAGAATTAGTGCAATATTTAACTATGCTTATTAGTAGACGAATGTAACTGAATTTATGCAAAATACATATAGTTCATACCTAAAGGCGGTATACACTGAACACCGGTTCATGCGTTGTCAAACTAGCGATAAAATGTAAAACAACGGTGTTATATAGATAACAAAATTTGTTAGATTCTGTTCATCGTCTTTGCGCTAGATGCGCGCGTCCTCTACAAGATAGTGACAATTTTTCAAAAGCCTAAAATATACAAATTTACTATTAATATTTAAATCAAATGTACATAAAATTGAAGATTACAGAACAGATCGTAAAATAACATTTCAGAACAAGCAGAAAACATTGTTGTAGATGAAAATAGTAGTAGCACTTGTACAGTGTATTTGTGACGCCCGATGCCGCTGTATTTCCGGCTATTGCCTGTTTGTATGTATTTTGCATAAATTCAGTTAGATTACTAATAAGCGTGGTTAAATATTGCACTAATTTTTTAGGTTTTATTATAAATTTTCTTTTGTATTGTTTTATCATCTGAAGATGGTCATTGTGTGGCCGAAACCCGTTATGACTGTGTCATGAACATGTGATTGTGTCTATAAATAAACAAAAAAAAGTTACAAGAGAATAAATCACGCACTCCATAGAGAAAATGTCTTTTTTTCCAAAATTCCCACGTCTGTCCGCAATCTCCGTCCGTGTCCTCCATGCTCGCTGATTTTAGATTGGAGGTCGAACGATATTGTGCAACCGCAGTGAAGGTTGTGGATTTGTTGCTCATCGAGACGAATAAATTGTGTGGATGCGTGGAGTCTGTTCCATTGGATATGTCCGAAAGAACAGACAGCACACATTCATTTCGTAGACCTGTAGCTCGTGTCGGAAGACGGCCGAAATTGAGTCTCTTGCGATATTGACGCGGTAGGGGCTGCCTCGCCAGTCGAGCGCTGAGGGTTAAATTTTTGTGGTGCGGAATCCGAGGGTGTAGTCTGCGAGTAGATACGTCCGAGCTCGAAGGTACGGAGGGGAACTGCGATCGGTCGGTGCCCGAGATGAATCGGTAAGTGCGTCGAGGAGTCGTCTGTACCAGATGGCAGCTGCGGGCAGATATTGGCTCTCGTTGCCACCTGCCGGCGCCGCACGTGCCTTCCCAGAAGCGGCAGCAGCGTGCTAACGAGAGGCGGCGGCTGCTGCGGGCGGCGAGCCGTGCTGCGTGGCCACGGCTGCGGCTGCGGCGCACCTGACAGCAGCGGCGCCTCCACCTGCCAGCAGGTGCCGCGGCGCGCCGGAAGGAACTGCGCACGGCTAAGGCGCTCGCTGGCTTAAGACGCGCCGCCGGAAGTCGCCAGATGGCCCCGCGGCCCGCGTCCAGCCGCCGCGCCGGCCCGGACGCCTTCGCACCCGGCGGGCCGCGGTAATTGCCGCGCCGTGCTCGGGCGGCGGCGCGCAGATAAGCAGCGCTGCCGGTGGCCAGCTGCCGCCAGCTGCCAGATTTCGCGTGCTCCTTGTCTTTCCGCTCTGCCGTCGCTCCAGCTGGCGAATTTTGGCCCCCGCTCGTTCCTCCGAAACACATTGCGCGACACAATTAAAGGGTCTTCCATTGCGACGCAGAAGTGCTCAATTTGTCTTAATGGTTCGAACAACTCCCCCGTGTAATGGTGCAAAACTACGTAGCCCTCGGGCTTGTCAACGCTTCAAACAACAAGGTGTCGACAGTTGCGAAAGAAACACTAGAGTTCAGAAGTTCATCTGAGGTGTGAGTTGGTAGTGAGAGACAACCATTTCGAAACACATCAGCTGAATGGTTCCATGTAGCTGAATTAGCCCCTTGGCCGCATGCAAATCTGAGGCGTGTCGAAAGTGATGCCTGTCGGTGCGTTCTTCTCTAACTCCTACCAGAATTTTCTCTCTTATTTCATTATTTTTCTGGCTCTCTTCCTGCGATTTCCTACTCGTCCCCATGTATACTCCATCACTCCCTTGTGCAGTGGGAGTTCTTTCTTGCGATCATTTCCTCTGTTGACCGCTGGTAACTTGCGATAGCATTCGTGGTGGCTGTTGTAGCAGCGGTCTCTTATCTATCACATGAGTTCACTTTCGTTAGCAACCTTCTTCATCTTGCATTCGGCACTGTCCATAGCTGGGTTATCTGTTCCGTAGTCGATTGACTCACTGGCATTATAACCTCCTTGCCTGTCTCTGTACTTTCAAACTCCCCGTTCCTTCTCACGAGTGCGTGGGTGGTTCGTCTGGCATCAGTTCCCGTACCCGTGTATGTTGCTAACTTCCCTGCGGTTGCATCCTTGTCTGCTTATTGTATTTGTACGAGTACCTACTAGCCGGCCGGTGTGGCCGTGCGGTTAAAGGCGCTTCAGTCTGGAACCGCGTGACCGCTACGGTCGCAGGTTCGAATCCTGCCTCGGGCATGGATGTGTGTGATGTCCTTAGGTTAGTTAGGTTTAAGTAGTTCTAAGTTCTAGGCGACTGATGACCTCAGAAGTTAAGTCGCATAGTGCTCAGAGCCATTTGAACCATTTGAAGTACCTACTCATCCTGTATACTAATTCTTCGGTTGGCATATACGAAGTCTCGTCCCAACAGGCGATTAAAGGGTAGATCTATATCAGTTCCTAAGATTTGGAACATTCCATTCCATGCTTCGTGTGTAGAGTTATCTTAATTCTAGATTTGGTTCGAACCTCTTCGTTGGCAATAATGTGAATGGCAACAGTTCTCATTGTGCCCCAGTGATTTCCACGTTTTAATACTAGTGTTCGTTAAGCTAACATGGGCACCACTATCTATCAGCAGTATTATTTGCTGTTTGCAACTGGGTATAGTCATTCTTACTTGCGCAGTCCACGGCGTGTATAATTCCTGACGTGGTGTAATGTGACAGCCGCATTACACTCGGTATCCATTTCCCTGCAAGCTCTTCTTACGGATGTTGGGCTGTCAGCTCCTCGTGCAGTCTCTGGCGTAATGTCCAGTGCGATGACACGTGAAACAAGTCCGTGACTCTTCCTGTATACACGGGGGAGTGTACCCTGTACACTGAGTGCATCTAACAACAAGAGCACATTCCGACATCGGGCCGTTTCTTCTGAATTACCGAACATTGATGACCGTCATGGCCAACCTATTTCGCAGTTGGCTTGGCGTGTGGATCTGAGAGTGATTAAGTTTACCAGAAACCTTCGTTTATAGTGCCGTGCTAAATCATCTTTTCCAGAATTGAAACATTTAGTTTGCAGTTTGCGGGCCTGTTTCGGACTGGTGGATATCTGGCATTGGTCTGGCAAGCGTCTCGCTCATTATAGCGCATCGGCAATGGTGGTGGTGCCTCTGGCTCGCGACAGCAGCTGTGTTATGAACAATTTGTCTCAGAGCTATTCATCTGACTTGATTCTGGGCTTAGTTCCACAAAACTTCTGTGCTTCCCTACTCCTATTCCTGTCCTCTGTGGTATATTGTCATCCTTCCCAGTCTGAATGGTCACTCTACTCGACCAACGGCCAATACAAACTCAAGTAACGGCAATACTTCCTTCACCTACTCGATCAACAGCGAGTATTTCGCTACCCCACACCTGGCACCAAAAATGTCTTACTGCCTGTCGTGTCCCGAGAAGGAGATGAACTTAGTGTTGACAGGGAATGTTACCTCAGTCGACACAATCGACGAGTGAAATTGGCATGGACTGTTTCTAGCACTCTGACAGCAATCCGTGTATAAGCTATAAGTACGAGGGTTGTCCAGAAAGTAACTTCCGGTCGGTCGCGGAATGGTCACCGCTTCAACTTCGAGTGTTGTCGTAGTGTTGTATTAACTTTCGAATATCCTCGTCATAGAAAGCAGCCGCCTGTGCTTTCGGCAAATTATCTGCACTGGTCTGCAGCTCGTCTGTGGAAAAAATTTGTCTTCATAGCCAGCGGTTCTTGTGAGCCTCAGGGGGAGCCAATTACGAACTGTATTGTGGGTGATCAAACACTTCTCATCGTAAACGCTGCAGGAGCGTCTTCATTGCCCCTGCAGTGTGCGGCCGAGAATTGGCATAAAAAAGGAACCGCTCGACAGTTGTGTTATGTGGGCTGCATGACACAGGCGAAATCTCTAACCAGGCCCTTATACTTGGCGGGAGACGCTATTCCGTACGCATCTTTACGTGCTCACTGTTCACTCAAGAGAGCGACGCGACACGATCGACGGGCATACTAGAGACACTGCCTAACACATTTGTGCAAAGCTTTACCGGATTTTTCCAGTGGTTTCCATTTCGCGACCGATAGGAACTTACTTTCTAAACAACCCTCGTATTTCAGAGTATGGAACTCGGTGTAAATCTCAGAATACGCACTAAAGTCAGAATGAAGTAATGATAAAAGAACGCTACTTCAAGCACTACTTCCACACTAAATCCTCGCTCTCTAACTCTAACAGTTTGCCGGGTTACTTCGGTTAACTGTCCGACTGAATCTACCACGCTAGCAACGGTGACATTACGAGGCTAATAACTTTTCTACGTCCGAGACCAGTCGATGAGCGACACAAGGGTAGTGACTCTTTAATATGGCAAGCCTGTTGTTTTTGTGGCGCGGACGGACGCGAGTTTATATTGCTGACAAAAGAGGACCATACCATGTTAGGAAGTATTCTCGGTAGTTTCCCATTGACGTCTGTTTTCGGCGCGGCCGGAGCCACGCGCACAACGCGTGTGGATTTCCATTTGTGTGTAGGAGACCTGTTGGTCACTCGGTACCGGGAGTTCGTATGTTTGTTCCAGCTTTTTAAAGACATCGCAAAGCTCTGGATGTGTCTCACCACCAGCCTCTCAATTCGGAACAATTTCGAAGTTTGCTACTTTTGTACCTCCATCGAGGCGGGATTCGCGACATACACGTCGACGATGGTCATCGGGGCAGTGCAGAACCGCGATGTATCGCTGGACACAGTGCGACGCTGTTCATCAGCAGTCCATGCTTCCCGGTGACGTCACCAATCCATTGCAGAGTACGTCGAAACAATACAGGCACTGTAATATGGTATTTCATACCTCAAAGGCCGCGACTTTAAGCATATGTCTCTCCATGTACAAGAATTACAATATCTGTGCGAGTATAGGATGTAGACAAAACGGTTACATATGGGATCTGGGTCTGTCCGAGAAGCGTGCTCAGATAGCCTAGTCGATTATGGCGACCGCTCGCGTAAAGCGGGAAATCCGGGTTTCAGTTCCGATCCAGCACAAATTTTCATTCTCGTCAATACATTGCGCAGCTAGACTTTCATAGTATTTGCAAATGCGAATACCATTCTTCTGTTTCGTACAGCTGACGTTATGCAGCAGTGCCTGTTCGCTCAGACGTACATACATGTCTGAAGGACATTGCGGAGTACATTGAAACAACACAGGGACTGGAATGTGGTTTATGAGAGAAACGTCCAGAAGAATCACTATGGCAGGAAGTGGGATACTGAAGTACTGAGGGATGATAAGGCACGTTGAAGTTGAGTAGGGTTGTGGATACTGTGATGAAGAATACCGGAGTTGGCAGTTCAGTTGAAGAGGAGCGAACGTCTTCAAAAGCAGCAATCAGAGATGTTGGGCAGTTGCACTTAGATACAAGGAAAGTAACTGCAAAGAAACCTTGGATAACAGAAGAAATACTCCAATTGATTGACGAAAGAAGGAAGTAGAAACATGTTCAGGGCAAGGCAAGATTTCAGCAATATAAATCCTTCAGGATGTAGTCTTTCGTTCCTACTGTTGAATCTATACATGAAGTAGCAAGGACGGAAATAAAAGTTCTACAGTGGGATTAAAATTAATGGTGAAAGGATATCGATCGTAAGTTTCGCTGAAGACGTTGCTATCCTTGGTGGAAGTGAAGAAGACTTACGCGATCTGCTGAATGTAATGAATGGCCTAATGAGAACAGAAAATGGGTTGAGATGAAACCAGAAAAAGGCAAAAGAAATCAGAAGCAGCAGAAATGATAACAGCGACAAACTTAACATCGGGATTGATGGTCATGCAGTAGATGAATTTAAGGAATTCTGCTACCTAAGCACGAAAATAGCCAATGACGAAAGGTGCGAGGGAGACATCAAAAGCAGACTAGAACTGGCAAAGAGGACACTCCTGTCGGTGAGAAGTTCCCTGGTATCAAACATAGGCCTTAAGTTAAGGAACAAATTTCTGAAAACGTAAGTGTGGAGCACAGCATGTATGGTAGTGAAACATGGACTGTGGGGAAAAACGGAACTGAGGAAAAAAATGTTCAAATGTGTGTGAAATCTTATGGGACTTAACTGCTAAGGTCATCAGTCCCTAAGCGTACACACTACTTAACCTAAATTATTCTAAGGACAAACACACACACCCATGCCCGAGGGAGGACTCGAACCTCCGCCGGGACCAGCCGCACAGTCCATGACTGCAGCGCCTATGACCGCTCGGCTAATCCCGCGCGGCGAACTGAGGAGAATCGAAGCGTTTGAAATGTGGTACTACAGAAGAACGTTTAAAATTCGATGGTCCGATAAGATAAGGAAGGAAGAGATTCTCCGCAGAATCAGCAAAGGGAGGAACATATAGCAAACACTGACGAGGAGAAGGTTCAAAAATGGTTCAAATGGCTCTGAGCACTATGGGACCTGAGGTCATCAGTCCCCTAGAACCTAGAACTACTTAAACCTAACTAACCTAAGGACATCACATACATCCATGCCCGAGGCAGGATTCGAACCTGCGACCGTAGCGGTCGCGCTGTTCCAGACTGTAGCGCCTAGAACCGCTCGGCCACTCCGGCCGGCGACAAGGAGAAGGCACCGGGTCATAGGACACGTGTTAAGACATCAGGGGATGACTTCTATGATACTAGAGGGAACTGCAGAGGGTAAAAACTGCAGGGGAATATAGATACATGAGTAAATCCAACAAATAACTGAGGACATAGATTGCAAGTGCTACTCTGAGAAGAAGGGGTTAGCGCTGGAAAGGAATTCGTGAAGGGCCGCATCAAACCAGTCAGAAGAATGATGACAAAATAATTACGTCTACGTCTTTTACGATCATGTGAGGACCCGCACCGCCGTTGAAACTAAGACTTTATTCCCATTTTTTTGATGCGGGTGCCGAGACAGAAGCGTAGACAGCTCGGGAAACGGAAAAGCGAGGAAGACAGTTTCCGCCTGCCCTAATCCGAGCTGAGGGCCTAGCGGCGGTCAAGCTCTGGCGGCGGCGGTGGCAGATGCGTCGTGGCGTCCGTTAAAGGCGTCGCAGCGGCAGGAGACACGCGCCGCTGGCGTCTTGCCGTGATTACGGGCGCACACCTGCCCGCGCGCCGTCACGGCGCTGAGCGCCGGCCTAACCTGGTTTCGGCGGCGCGGCGACGCCTCGGCAGTGGGCAACCGGCGTCTCGCCGGCCGGCTGCCAGTCTCGGTCGCCGCCGTCGCGGAACGCCCTGGCTGGAGGCTTTCCTCCCTACCGGCACGATGCAGCTGGCGGAAGGAAGCGGCGCGATCTGCCGCCGCCGTCGCCGTCACGTTACACGGCGCCAGATAAACCGCAGGCTGCGATGTCTCCAAGATCTGCCCTGTCCACTCACCTCTAGATCCTCTATACGGGGTACACCACTAACGTCCTCTTGGACGCCGCAGTGCTATACTTTGCAAACTAATAGTGCAAATATATCTCTGATAAAATTTAGTCCATGCATATTTTCGATAGAAAATCGACATCAAAGATAGGAGCCGCGCGGCATTAGTCGAGCGGTCTAGGGCGCTGCAGTCGTGGACTGTGCGGCTGGTCGCAGCGGAGGTTCGAGTCCTCTCTCGGGCATGGATGTGTGTCTTTGTCCTTAGGATACTTTAGGTTAAGTGGTGTGTAAGCTTAGGGACTGATGACCTTAGCAGTTAAGTCCCATAAGATTTCACACATCAAAGGTGGGCTATCTGGTAATACTGTGAATACATGTACATCAAGCACCTTGATTCACAATTGTATAGCTGTGCTGACCAATTACAAACAAACATTCCAAGTAAAGGCGGCTAATACATACATGGGGTTTGCGTAAGAGCGTGCAAAAATTTAACAGGTCACAGAGGATGCTCCACTGAACAATTGGAGGTGGGGAACTGGGGGCCGGAGAAGCCAGCTTAAGGAGATACACTGAAGAGGCAAAGAACCTGATCCACAAGCCTAATATCGTGTAGGCCCCCCGCGAGCACGCAGAAGTATCGCAACACGACGTGGCATGGGCTCGACTAATGTCTGAAGCCGTGCTTGAGGGAACTGACGCCATGAATCCTGCAGGGCTGTCCATAAATCCATAAGAGTACGAGGGGGTAGAGATCTCTTCTCAACAGCATGTTGCAACGCATCCCAGATATACTCAATAATGTTTATGTCTAGGGAATTTAGTGACCATCGGAAGTGTTTAAACTGAGAAGAGTGTTCCTGGTGCCAATCTGTAGCAATTACGGTCGTTTGGGGTGTCGCATTGTCCTGCTGGAATTGCCCAAGTCCGTCAAAATACACAATGGACATGAATGGATTCAGTTGATCAGACAGAATGCTCACGTACGTGTCACCTGTCAGAGTCGTATCACTCCAACTGCACACGCCCCACACCTTTACAGAGCCTCCACCAGCTTGAACGGTCCCCTGCTTAGTTTGGAACGGCCCGGTGAGTTATAACAGAACATCGAATTCGCTCATTGTTACAAGCAGACTACGTAACGGGCTCGCGACATCAGTTGCAACCTTACTAAATTGTAACAGACATTGGATCTGGTGAATACTTGTCAGTGTGAGCGCTATCTAGTGCCTCTAGCCGAAATTAGACCATTCCGCCCCGCTCTCCCCTAATACACTCAGTAATAATGGCCAGCTGTCATATTTTTAAATATGCTATCGCTCACAGTATGTTTTTCACAAACCGCACATATTCGGAGCAGGCTCCAGTAGACCCCCATGAGTATCCAGACATTCAGTGGCTAGCTGCATCATGCTTCTCTGAACTATTCGCAGCATAGCTGCATCGACAGTTGTAAGAGCAGCGTTGAAGAACACCACCACATTCGTTGACAGAGTAATGAAGTTTGGAGATTCGTTATGAAGCGGGTTGCTAGACCTATTTGTAAAGTAACGTCGTAAAGAAATGTGACAGACGAGAAAGTACTGGTCATGATAGTCACATCTGCTACTAACTGATAGAACCAATGGAGGGAACGTATACTGGAAATTGGCTTCAAATGTAGTTTATGTGGAGCAAAACAATGTGGCTATCTAATCTGTATGGTTGCGGGAGAACACCTGGAGTAAAAGAAGCGGGAACAGACCAAGAAGGAGAGAAGTGGACTTGTGGTGATTGTTGTTGGTTTTTACGTTTTTTTTTGCTTTGGAAGAAGCGAGTGTAACTGAAGAAATGGGAAGCAGTGATCACAGTGGACTGGTATAGTACATGTAAGAGAACAGAGTAAACATTTAAAGGTAAAATAAGTCTTTAAAATGGAATAATAACAGCAATTGAACTGTCATTCCTGTGTTGATGTTAAATAAGTGTAGGTGTTCCGTATGAGACCTACTGTAGAACGACTAAGAAGCCACATACCGTATCACGCAGTCTAAAATTAGAAAATAAATAACTGTTACACCTAGACCCAGAATCGAACTCTCGATCTCGAATATTCTAACGTAAAACTCGTACCATTTTAAGAACTGGGCAACTCAGTTATACTGTATTCAACCAAGATACTTGCAGACGTGATTGTAGCGTTGCCAGATTGTCTTCCTTTGCGTCCTTTTTCTGCTAGAAACATGGACGGGGCAACATTTAGTTAAGAGGCATTTTTATACTGTTAGAAAGGAATCGTGCTGTGGCGCTCAAGAGGGCGAATTTTTCTTCACCCTCTGTACACTGCAGACATTCAAAAATAGCCGCCCCCTATCTACCTCTTCCAACATACTATCGACACTATTTACGTAGATAGCAGTCGCACCTTCGAACTGTCTCATGTCTCCCCACGATGTCACCTAAGCGTCCTGGTCAAGTAACAAGGAGAACTCGGTGTAAACAGACAAAAAGGCAAGTCATCATCTTTGGCCGCACCTCTCGGCTATATCTTCGTGCCGATATCCATTTCTCCATCCTTATCCGTTCCACTTTTCTTAGTAAGACAGCAGAGCACTTACTCCCAACCTTAGATATAAAGCAAACCTGAAATGCGCAGTCATATTTTTATCACTTGTCACAGTCCGGAACTAATTAAATGTTTTAACAGCTACACCTGTGCATTTACCCTTACCTATAAATATGTCATCCTTTTCATTATGATATATACCGGTATAGCTTGAATATCCGCACTTGTCATATGGAAACTGTTTAAAGTCCTCAAGGGACTTGCAGTCCACCGTTCCCTGCAGCTGCCACCTCCGTCTGTCTTCCCCTATCAACTCATGCAGGTCCCATTCCTTCGCTTCCTAGAGCACCTTCAAATCAAGTATGTAAATGGTAAAATTCAATCCCCGCACCTCACATTCAGTACTTGACTGCACCACTGCAATCTTTCATGTGTTCTGTGTCTTGTCCATCCTCTCACAGGAGCCTCAAATCCCACTTCGCTTACTAACTATGAAATCTCTGTGCTTGATAACGTGCAGTGAACAGAAGCACATGTGCCGGTCGTTGAGTTGTCGAGTGATTTGCTGCTCATGATCTGTCTTCTGTTCGCTTTTACAACTTGTGGTGGTCGATGGCGACGCTTGTCATCAGTAAGTTGTTACCAATGGCTGTCCGGTGGTGGTGGTTTTCTGCGAGGCGAGGTACCACGGTACACGCTCAACACGGTGAAAAGCCCATTGCCTTCACATTCTCGGAGATAGAGTATCCAAGGCCTGCAACACCCACGCTCTTCACGCGGTGAAATGGTTTTATACTAAAGCTTCCTTTTAATACTTTTTTTACAATAACGATGAAAATGAAACATTACTTTTTGTTACAATCGTTTTATTGTTTCTCAATATATCGATTTTAAAGTTTTTGCAAGCGTTCGAACCTGTTCCGGGAACATTTGTTCCACTCTTTTGTTGGTACCTCAAAAACATTGTTTTGGAAGGATTCGACAGCTTCTTGAGGTGATGAAAATCACCGTCAACGCATTTCTTGATTGTCCCTCAGGGACAAAAAGTAGCTGGCGACAAATGAGGCTAATACTGACAGTGCGACATTGATTCGATGCTTTGCTCCATCAAGTAATCAACTGTCTACCGTCCTGTGTGTCTGTTGGCATTGTCACGGGCGAGGACTGATGCGTTGTTTTCGGCCGGTTTTCTGTATTTCACCGACGGTTTGTGGCAAACAGACTGCTGTACAGCATTCAGCATTAAATATTCTTCGTATCTTCATAGCAGTGTCCGAGACGGGAGCAGTGTAACCAAAGTGTAGCATGGCGGGCATGTTGATTAAATAGTGAGTGCTGGTGACAGGCCATCAGGCTCAGGGAACTGTTAGTAATAAGAAAGAGCTTTATTGATCTTTAACATGGCGTAGTGAGGCAGGCCTGTGTCTGGCTGGGACTGTTGTAGAGCGGCTGCTTCCGCCCGACGCTGCTTCTGAGCCGGCAGCCGCTGTAGGCTACAGGCATCATCAGCGGCTCGCCACGTACTGCTGCTATGTCCCACTCAGGAAACTGCCTCTCGGCCTCGTTGGCGGCGCGAGGAGTCTGCTGTGTGAGAGATTCGACCCGCTACCCTCGGACAGAAGTCGGCAAGGACAGAAACTGGACGATTAGTTTGTTGGCAATGAGCGCTTCAAGAAATACTGAAATGAAAAAGAAAATGGAAACTTGGTGCGAAGGTTATCGTTGGATGACTCTTTTTAACGATTTTCGTAACAGCCTAACTCAACATCAATGCCTCTAACGCTTCATCTACGTCTACATTTACATGATTACTCTGCTATTCGCAATAAAGTGCCTGGCAGAGGGTTCAATAAACCACCTTCAAGCTGTTTCTCTACCGTTCCAATCTCGAACGGCGCGCGGGAAAAACGAGCACCTGCCAGTGGCAGGCGCACCCCAATCGGGAACCCACAGCTCCAGCTGGTGGAACCAAGTTGTCCCGCTATCTGGTATTGCTGTGGTATCGTGGTGGTACTGGTGGCTTCCGGCGATGACGAGTGATCCCTGCCTTAAAATCGAGACTTACGTATATGCCCCCAGTGCTGATTTGTTTCACTGAAATCCAACGCCTAGTCACGTTTCCAAAACAAGAGATTTGCCCTGTTGTGGTCGCACTGCCCCAATAGCTACACGGTCGCGGCTGTGCAGCGCCGTTTACTGCCGAGTTCTGCTATCGCCGCCGCGCAATCCACTGGCCTATCTGTTACTGCGTGACGCGCATGTCGCCACACTGACAGCTACCGAACCGCAGCTCCTAATAACGCAACGCTCTGTGGCGCTTCCATACTACTTCTTCTTACTTTTGTTAAAGACTAACAATTTTCTGGCCAAAGACCGAGTCGCGGCACCGCATAAGGAACAATCCATTAATTTCTTGGAAGTACTTCCTGAATGAACCACTTTTATTGGTTTCCGTTCTGCTTGGATCAGCGAAACACTTTCCGGTTCTTACTAATATATCCAAGTTTCGTGTCCTGTTGCGATGCTGTATACGGATTTTACATTTCCTCGATAGAGTTTTTGAAGAGATTCCTTCACCAAATGAGAGGAGCGTGTATCTGAGCTCCGAGCAAATTTTGCGGCGTCTGTAGGGAACACATTTGTTTTTCCACAGCTGCACATATTCAATACCAAATGTACAGCTAAGTTCGATATCCGTTAAGAATGCCCACAACTCGTGGTAAGTTGCACTTAGTTCATCTTCAGTCATGTTGAGCACGGCGTCCATATATTTTCCGATTTGGAATTTTGGTACACTTAAAGTAAATTGACTGTTTACAGAAGTATGACCACGACTAAATTCTGCAAATCGTTTGTAATCAGTCTTTCGTGTAGCTGATTGACTATCAGAAGATAGCTCAGTGTCGGATAGACGGTCAGAGACAGAGCTTCCAACAGGAGCGACTTATTTACAGATACCTGTGTAGTTACTAGGTTATTTTTGTAATTTCTTGCGTGTTCGCCGGCAGCAGGCATAAAACCTCATCCGAAATTGTACTGAACGCTTTCTCAGAAAATTATTTTGAAGAATTAGTTCATGAGCCCACTCGAAGCGTCAATGGTTGTGAAAGCATACTTGAACTTTTATCAACAAATAATCCTGGACAAATAGTGAGTATCATGACGAATACAGAGATTAACGACCACTGCTAGGCTGAATACCGTAACACGTTCGACCATAAAAAAGAAACGCAAAGTACATCTATTTAAAAAAAAACTTATTAAAATGCTCTTAACGCCTTTTTAAGAGACAGTCTTCACTCCTTCAGTGCTGACCATGTAAGCGTAGAAAAGATGTGGAATGATTTCAAAGAGATAGTATAGACGGCAATTGAGAGATATATTACACATAAATTAATAAATGATGGTACTGACCGCTCATGGTACACGAAACGGGTCTTATTGCTGTTGCAGAAGCAACGAAACCAGCATGCCAAGTTTAAAAGAAGGCAAAATCCCCAAAATTGGCAAAGTTTTGCAGAAGTTCGAAAGATAGCGCGTTCTTCAATGCGAGATGCTTACAGTAATTTCTACAATGAAACTCTGTCTCGGAATCTGGCAGAAGTCCCAAAGAGATCCTGGTCGTACATAAAGCACACCAGTGTCAAGACGCGATCAATACCTTCACTGCGCGATAACTACGCTGAAGTCACTGATGACGGTGCCACTAAAGCAGAGTTATTGAACGTGGTATTCCGAAACTTCTTCACCAAAGAAGACGAAGTAAATTTACCTGAATTCTAATCAAGAACAACTGCCAAGATGAGAAACATAGAAGTAGACATCCTCGGTGTAGCAGAGCAGCTTAAATCATTTAATAAAGGCAAGACACAGGTCCAGATTGTATACCAGTCAGATTCCTTTCAGAGTATGCTGTTACAATAGCTCCATATTTAGCAGTTATATACAACCACTCGATCACAGAAAGATCCATACCTAAAGACTGGAAAATTGCTCAAGTCACACCAATACCCAGAAATGGAAGTAGGAGTAATCCGCTGAATTACAGGCCCATACCATTAACATCGATTTGCAGTAGGGTTTTGGAAGATATACTTTATTCGAACATTATGAAGTACCTCGAAGAAAACGATTTGTTGACACACAGCACGTATTCAGATAATATTGTTCTTGCGAAACACAACTAGCTGTTTACACTCATGAAGTAATGAGTGCTATTGACAGCGGATGTCTAATTGGTTCCATGTTTTCAGATGTCCAGAAGGCTTTCGACACCGTTCCTCACAAGCGTCTTCTAAGCAAACTGTGTGCCTATAGAATATCGCCTCAGTTGTGCGACTTGATTCGTGATTTCCTGTCAGAAAGGTCACAGTTCGTAGTAATTGACGGAAAGTCATCGATTAAAACAGAAGTAATAACCGGCGTTCCCCAAGGAAGTGTTATTGGCCCTCTATTGTTCCTGATCTATATTAACGACGTAGGAGACAATCTGAGTAGCCGTCTTAGATTGTTTGCAGACGATTCTGTCATTTACCATCTTGTAAAGTCATCAGATGACCAGAACGAATTGCAAAATGATTTAGATAAGATATCTGTATAGTGTGAAAAGTGGCAATTGACCATGAATAAAGAAAAGTGTGAAGTTATTCACATGAGTACTAAAAGAAATCCGCTAAATTTCGATTACACGAAAAGTCACACAAATTTGAAGACTGCAAATTAAACTAAATACTTAGGGATTACAATTACAAATAACCTAAATTGGAATGATCACATAGATAATGTTGTGGGTAGAGCAAACCAAAGACAGCGATCCATTGGCAGAACACTTAGAAGGCGCAACAGATCTACAAAAGAGACTGCTAACACTACACTTGTCCGCCCTGTTCTGGAGTACTGCTGTGCGTTGTGGGATCCGCATCAGGTGGAACTGACGGATGACATCGAAAAAGAACAAAGAAGGTCAGCTCGTTTTGTATTATCGCGAAATTGTGGAGATAGTGTCACAGACATGATACGTGAATTGGAGTGGCAATCATTAAAACAGAGGCGTTTCTCGTTGCGACGGGATCTTCTCATGAAATTTCAGTCATCAGTTTTCTCCTCCGATTGTGAAAACATTCTGTTGCCATCCACCTACACAGGGAGAAATGATCATCATGATAAAATAAGAGAAATCAGGGCTCGCACAGAAAAATTTAAGTGCTCGTTTTTCCCGCGCGCCGTTCGAGAGTGGAACGGTAGAGAAACAGCTTGAAGGTGGTTTATTGAACCCTCTGCCAGGCACTTTAATGCGAATAGCAGAGTAATCATGTAGATGTAGACGTAGTTGTAGATGAAGCGTTAGAGGCTGTTGCGAAAATCGTTAAAAAGAGTCATCCAACGATAACCTTCGCACCAAGTTTCCATTTTCTTTTTCATTTCAGTATTTCTTGAAGTGCTCATTGCCAACAAACTAATCGTCCAGTTTCTGTGCTGCCATTGTATTAATAGCCAATGACAACTTTTAAAGCAATAGCATGTCCTCCTCAGTACTGCCAGGTAGTGGTGGCCTGTTAGAGCTTCGTATGGGCTGTCTCGTCTGCCCTGTTCCATACTGACAGTCCCACGACCAATACTAGCTGTGACGACTCGCCAATCACGTGACGTGTCGAACTGATCCATTCATCGTGGCAACAGAAGCACCGTGTCTCTAATTTAATTGCACATGAGTATTACCGCTCTGAAGGGGTCGCGTGATTGTAATCACTATATGCATAAACCACATGGTACATCACGTTAATTGCTCTACAGAGAAAGGCCGCATAATTAAGGAAACGTCGCGAAATGAAGATATCCATGCCGACGATTAGAGCCTGGCGCAAAGAGTAGCGGGAGACTTTCAGGATAAGCAGATGTAACTTAATGGGTGTAAAGAGAGTTAAACAAAAGGCATTACATGTTTGTTTGCTTGGCCATCTTCCGAAGCAGATGATGTAATCAGTTATTGTTGCTTTTTCGTCTAAGCCTACTGCGTTTAGATAGTATTTTTCACCAGACGCGTTTCGCTTTTATTTATAAAGCATCTTCTGTGGTCAGTCTGGAAATATGTTACCGTGTACATACAGTCAGGAAAGAAAGTTAGTACACTCTTCTAGAGGTTTCCAGTTCACTTGAGACTTCTTGTTGCAGCAGCGTATAAGGAGTACATGAAATGATTACTTCTACAAATCAAAGCACAGTTGGTTCTGAAGTACCAGATATCGACTCATGCTGAAACATCCAAATTAGTACGTCGGAAAGCCTCCACGGATGGTAGTGCAGGCGCTGACTCTGGCATCTGGTCGATCGTTCAGATGGCGAATACTGTTCTGGAATACGTTGTGCCACGCCTACTCGACCTGTTCACGTGCTTCTGTAAGAGTTGTTGCTTGACGAGTCGCACCAGTTGCTTCTCATCCCATTGTATCCCATCCGTGCTCGATTATAAACAAGTCCAGGTTACGTTAGGTTAGGTTAGATCGTGCTCGCCAGGGAAATTCCTGCACGTTTTGCAGAGCACTTGACTTTCACGAGCAGTGTATGGGCGAGCATGACCCTGTTGGGCCGGTCGGAGTGGCCGTGCGGTTCTAGGCGCTACAGTCTGGAGCCGAGCGACCCCTCCGGTCGCAGGTTCGAATCCTGCTTCGGGCATGGATGTGTGTGATGTCCTTAGGTTAGTTAGGTTTAATTAGTTCTAAGTTCTAGGCGACTAATGACCTCAGAAGTTAAGTCGCATAGTGCTCAGAGGCATTTGAACCATTTGACCCTGTTGGAACAACATACCACCCTCCTGTTTGCAAGAACGGCAAAAGAACGGGTCTAACAACATTCTGTACGTACCCCCCTGATGGTTAGCGTCTCCTCCTGAAACACCCATGGTTAACGACAGTTACAGCTTACTGTAACCCAGACCATAAGGCCTGGGGTGGGGTCATTGTGTCTGAGGCGAATGCACTATACTACACAGTGCTCACCAGGTCCATGTCATATGCACAAACGACCATCATTTGCGTGCAGGAAGCATCTGCTTTCATCGCTGAAGACCAAGTGATCCTCTGACGGCACCAATCGAGCCGTGCACGCCGATACTATGGCAGGCGTGCTATAGGTGTGTGTGCACGTAGTTCCATTGCTGATAACCGATTCGCAACACGTATGGGCTCACAAGTCTTCTTATCTGTACTGTGATTCCTGTACGATATGTCACTGCTGCATTATTCTGGCGGGCGTCTGTGCACGTCCAGAACCTTGTGTATGGCTGTTAATGTTCACGTGACCACTGATAGTAGCAGTATTGCGTGGCTGACGCAGCACGTCCAACTTGCGTGACAGTTCTCCGAAAGAACCATCCCGTCACTCGGAAGGCTACAGTCAGATCCCTTTCAGACTCGCTGCAGGAAGCACAAGTGTTTCTCCGTGGCGTACGAAGGTTGGAGCTTTAATAGTGGCAATTATTTATTTACAGCTCGTAGAAAATAGATACGTATTTCAAAGTTTTACTGACCTTCAAAGTAGTCACCAGCTTTCTGTATAACCCGTTGCCAGCGATGTGGAAGTCGTAGAATACTGTTAGCAGTGTCAGTTGTGTTGACAGTTCGAGCGGCGCTGTCTATTGCCCGACGAATTTGTAGCAGTTCTGAAGCGAATACCGTGAAGTGTTTCCTTCAGTTTAGCAATCGAGCTGAGGGCTTAAGTCAGGGGAGTGCAGTAAG
Source organism: Schistocerca serialis cubense (assembly GCF_023864345.2). Classification (NCBI taxonomy): domain Eukaryota; kingdom Metazoa; phylum Arthropoda; class Insecta; order Orthoptera; family Acrididae; genus Schistocerca; species Schistocerca serialis. Next base: position 896,134,368 of record NC_064641.1, read on the forward strand.
TGGTATAGCACTTAGCAGCCCCAGAAGTCAAACAGATCAGTAACAGATTGCATTGTACGTGCTTCTTGAGCACTGTCCTGCAAAATGATGGTCATGTCCTGCAGAAAGTGTCATCACTTCTGACTCTAAGCTGGTGGTAGGTTGTGTTCCAAAAATGAACAGCACAGAGACAGAAGTGATGACGCTTTCTGCAGGACCTGACCATCATTCTGCGGGACAGTGCTCAAGCATGTGCAGTGCAAGCTGTTACTGATTTGTTTGACTGCTGGGGCTGCTAAGTGCTATACCACCTACTGCACTCCCATGACTTAAGCCCTCGTGAGTTCAACTCGATTTCTAAACTGAAGGAAACACTTCACGGCATTCGCTTCAGAACTGCTACAAATTCGTCAGGCAAAAGACCACGTCGCTCGAACTCTCAATACAACTGGCACTGTTAAGAGTATCCTACGACTTCCACATCGCTGGCAACGGGTTATACACAAAACTGGTGACTACTTTGAAGGTCAGTAAAACTTTGAAACACGTAACTATTTTGTACTAGCTGTAAATAAATAGTTGCCACTATTAAAGTTCCAACCCTCGTTCAAAAATGGCTCTGAGCACTATGGGACTTAACATCTATGGTCATCAGTCCCCTAGAACTTAGAACTACTTAAACCTAACTAACCTAAGGACAGCACACAACACCCAGCCATCACGAGGCAGAGAAAATCCCTGACCCCGCCGGGAATCGAACCCGGGAACCCGGGCGTGGGAAGCGAGAACGCTACCGCACGACCACGAGATGCGGGCGCCAACCCTCGTAGTTGCTTGCTTGCTTTACACGTTTGCACCATATTGACCCTTCTTGCTGTGAGCGTTCCATATTGAAGGGTGGATACAGATGGAACTATGCTATCTGTTGGTGGACGATTCTGAAACCATTTTTTACGGCATTTGTACGTTTTGGTATTTACAAATTAAAAACTGTGTATCTCTACTAAATTGACGCACAGCGGAGGTCCTAGGCGAGCCATAATTACCGTATGGCAGCGAAACTTGGTAGATATTCTGATGCGTTAATGCGGAAGCGATTGACGCTGGAAAAAAAATCCAATTTTGACGACCAGGTGGAAATCTGGCGCTGTGTATTCAAGAAAGATGTATAGAAGTGTTTCCATATTTAATGTATTAGGACGCGACGTGAGCAGAACAGGTCAAACAAGTGAGAAAGGCATAATGTCGATTTTATTATTAACCGCCACTTTCTTCAATTTGTTCAATATGGGCACCGGAGACATCGATGAGGTGCTGTACATCGCCAGATTTGCAAAAAATGGTTCAAATGGCTCTGAGCACTATGGGACTTAACACATGAAGTCATCAGTCCCCTAGAACTTAGAACTATTTAAACCTAACTAACCTAAGGACATCACACACATCCATGCCCGAGGCAGGATTCGAACCTGCCACCGTAGTGGTCGCGCGGTTCCAGACTGAAGCGCCTAGAACAGCTCGGCCACTGAGGTCGGCCCAGATTTGCAACTGATGGCCAAAATTGGAACTAAGTTTTTTTTCCAGTTTAAATAGGTTGCACTTTAACCCATTGGCATATCTACAAAGTTTCTCTGGCGTATGGTAATTACAACACACACTCAAACCCTGTGAGTAGCTCCACTTTAATTATAACCAGTCGATACATTCAAAATGGCTAAGCAGGGATGGCTAGAGGACAACTGTAAGGATGTAGAGGCTTATCTCACTAGGGGTAAGATAGATACTGCCTACAGGAAAATTAAAGAGACCTTTGGAGATAAGAGAAACACTTGTATGAACATCAAGAGCTCAGATGGAAACCCAGTTCTAAGCAAAGAAGGGAATCCAGAAAGGTGGAAGGAGTATATAGAGGGTCTATACAAGGGCGATGTACTTGAGGACAATATTATGGAAATGGAAGAGGACGTAGATGAAGATGAAATGGGAGATACGATACTGCGTGAAGAGTTTGACAGAGCACTGAAAGACCTGAGTCGAAACAAGGCCCCCGGAGTAGACAACATTCCATTGGAACTACTGACGGCCTTGGGAGAGCCAGTCCTGACAAAACTCTACCATCTAGTGAGCAAGATGTATGAAACAGGCGAAATACCCTCAGACTTCTAGAAGAATATGATAATTCCAATCCCGAAGAAAGCAGGTGTTGACAGATGTGAAAATTACCGAACAATCAGTTTAATAAGCCACAGCTGCAAAATACTAACACGAATTCTTTACAGACGAATGGAAAAACTAGTAGAAGCCGACCTCGGGGAAGATCAGTTTGGATTCCGTAGAAATACTGGAACACGTGAGGCAATACTGACCTTACGACTTATCTTAGAAGAAAGATTAAGGAAAGGGAAACCTACATTTCTAGCATTTGTAGACTTAGAGAAAGCTTTTGACAATGTTGACTGGAATACTCTCTTTCAAATTCTAAAGGTGGCAGGGGTAAAATACAGGGAGCGAAAGGCTATTTACAATTTGTACAGAAACCAGATGGCAGTTATAAGAGTCGATGGACATGAAAGGGAAGCAGTGGTTGGGAAGGGAGTAAGACAGGGTTGTAGCCTCTCCCCGATGTTATTCAATCTGTATATTGAGCAAGCAGTAAAGGAAACAAAAGAAAAATTCGGAGTAGGTATTAAAATCCATGGAGAAGAAATAAAAACTTTGAGGTTCGCCGATGACATTGTAATTCTGTCAGAGACAGCAAAGGACTTGGAAGAGCAATTGAACGGAATGGATGGTGTCTTGAAGGGAGGATATAAGATGAACATCAACAAAAGCAAAACGAGGATAATGGAATGTAGTCGAATTAAGTCGGGCGATGTTGAGGATATTAGATTAGGAAATGAGACACTTAAAGTAGTAAAGGAGTTTTGCTATTTGGGGAGCAAAATAACTGATGATGGTCGAAGTAGAGAGGATATAAAATGTAGACTGGCAATGGCAAGGAAAGCGTTTCTGAAGAAGAGAAATTTGTTAACATCGAGTATAGATTTAAGTGTCAGGAAGTCATTTCTGAAAGTATTCGTATGGAGTGTAGCCATGTATAGAAGTGAAACATGGACGGTTAATAGTTTGGACAAGAATAGAATAGAAGCTTTCGAAAAGTGGTGCTACAGAAGAATGCTGAAGATTAGATGGGTAGATCACATAACTAATGAGGAAGTGTTGAATAGGATTGGTGAGAAGAGAAGTTTGTGGCACAACGTGACGAGAAGAAGGGATCGGTTGGTAGGACATGTTCTGAGGCATCAAGGGGATCACCAATTTAGTATTAGAGGGCAGCGTGGAGGGTAAAAATCGTAGGGGGAGACCAAGAGATGAATACACTAAGCAGATTCAGAAGGATGTAGGTTGCAGTAGGTACTGGGAGATGAAGAAGCTTGCACAGGATAGAGTAGCATGGAGAGCTGCATCAAACCAGTCTCGGGACTGAAGACCACAACAACAACAACAACAACAACAACATTCACTTTTCGCAGTTTTTTTGGCTTTTATGAACTCGCTCTTTCTTACGCTGTATTTGTGCTTTTTCCAGTTCACCTCACATTTGAAAACTTCACTGTGGGACGTACGACGAACGTATCCGTTAGGACAGTGCGACGAAATTTGGCCTTAATGGGCTATGGCGGCTGACGAATAATGCGGGTGCCTTTGCTAACAGCACGGCGTCGCCTGGAGCGCCTCCTGGGCTCGTAGCCATATCGGCTGGACCCTAGACGGCTGGAAAACCGTGACCAGGTCATATGAGTCGGGCAAAAGGAGGTGTGACACAGTATTAAGATGTATCCCATTACTTTTGTCACCTCAGTGTTTTATACTTTTGTTCTTTGCTTTATGAAATGTTTAATAAATTATGAATGGTGAAAACAATAGGAAAGTGTGTAAAGGAGTTGTAAATGCACGTTTTTATAGTTAGTTAAAGTGAAATAATTGAACGGTGTAGTGTGTTTAAGAATCGTGTCAGTCCTTTTTCCTCAATTCTTTATCCTCGTGCTTCCGAAATAGTAAAGATAGACTGTCTGCCTAATAGTGCAGCTGTATCTTTATTCCGTATAGTTTATACGTCCAATACAATACAGTTTCTAGTTACTTCCATGAGTATATTAAAGACAAATCCCTGTGGAGCTAAATGGAGTTTTGCTTTCCAGTAGTGATAAAATCCCTTGTAGATGGTCTAACTGCATCTAAAGTATTCGATTTTATTGTTTCATAATACATTTCTGCCAGTAGAAACTTATTTATTGCACTCTAAAAACTAATTTATCACACTCTCATCAAGATTGCATCGTGTCGTCAATGAGGTCTTCATACTTGGCATTTCATCTACAGTTTTTTTTTTCTCCAGAAAAGTAGAATTTATTCTGTTGAGCCTGTTTCGTATAGTTAATGCAGCGATCATGGGCCTGTTAAGGAAGCCTTTTCTAGTGTACACGTGCCTCCGCATTTTAACTGCTGGCGTTAAATTCGTGACTGTGCAGTGTCACGCTCCGTCGGCACTGGAAACATATGGGTAAGGATTCGCAAGGTTGCCCACGGAAACAGAGGCAGATGGTCACTTGCTGCACACATGGAATGGCAGTCTTGTTTTAATGTAAATTAACCATCGGCTGTGTTCGGCTGTGGACACAGTCCACTTACCGCAGCTGTTCGCCTCGCAAAAGGTCATTGATTTCTTCTTTCTTTCTCCATTTGCTCTTATCCTGCTTGAATACAGATCACGCCGTGTTTTAAAACCCGTCGCAAAAAAGCTGTATTTCTCAATGGGCAGATTTTTTTGCATAAATCGTGATCCTTGGAATAATCGCGACAGTTTTTTTTGCCGAGTGATGTGTATCTGTACAGAGAGCTCTACTCTTGTTACCGAGCTAATGCTGGGACAGTTCTTCGCAAATGCAGAGCCTCTCCCCCCCCCCCCCCCCCCCACATATTGTGAGGTTTCAGTTGTAACTTACAAGGGGAGGCCGCCAATTGTGAAATTCAGATTCGATTCATACGGCGCATAATAAAAGCTCATGGCCAGAGGTGTAATGTGGCAAAGCACCAAGATGCACTTCTCAGCCGTTGTTGAGAAAATCGACAGTTAAAAGAAACCGTTGCGGTGAAATACTCTCTACGATTAATAATATTCTACAGCGTCGTGGCGCAGCAGTAAGCGCTCGGGTTCGTAATCCGAATATATATATATATATATATATATATATATATATATATATATATATATATAAAATTCCCGGAAATCAGTTGCAACAATTATGCATATAATAAGTTGTTGAAAGTCGTTTGTCGTGGAAAAACTGGCGACTTCGAACATCATTATGTTTTCGGCAAACAAAGTTGTATTTCACAAATGTTATTAATTGTCTTCATAATGTTAACCACGTATAGTTAACCGAAAACGTAGAAACTATATTCCGAAACGAATACGTATAGCGTAAGTCAAACGTTCGAATTAGAATAGAGACTCCACGAACACAAATTTGCTGTGGCAGGTATGAAATATAAACTACGTTATTCGCTCGTTACACTTGAAGGACAGATGTTGACTGGGCCGAAACGAGCCGCCGCATAACAGCGCAGTTGCCTGTTAACTTCAAAAGAAGGTAGATGCGGTCCATAGCGCAACTTATAACATCGTCGAAAATCAGTGCGGACGGGAGAGCTTTGGTACACCCTGTTAAAAAAACGGAAAAATGGAAGCTGTACAATTGGAGAGCGATCCGCCTTCACCAACATGCATAAGCAATTTATTAATAGTATATATATATATATATATATATATATATATATATATATATATTTGAATTACAAGAAACTAATAATAAAAAAAATTGCATAGCGAGAGATTCGATCCGGCGACCTTCGGATTACGAACCCGAGCGCTTACCGCTGCGCCACGACGCTGTAGAATATTATTAATCGTAGAGAGTATTTCACCACAACGGTTTCTTTTAACTGTCGATTTTCTCGACAACGGCTGAGAAGTGCAACTTGGTGCTTTGCCACATTACACCTCTGGCCATGAGCTTTTATTATGCGCAGTACGAATCGAATCTGAATTTCACAATTGGCGGCCTCCCCTTGTTAGACCTTGATGGGATGTTAAAGTCTAATCTTCTTTACTTCTGGTCATAGATCTTCCACTTGCCTGCAGAAACGTGTCGTCTGTCACATTATAACCAGGCAAAAAGTTTCGATCAGCCTGTACGCGATTAATGATTGTTTCCTTATTTCCGCAATCACTGAATGTAGCAGTGGACGGTGTAACAGACTATCAGATAAGCACAATTTTAAAAATAGTTCGTTAGAAGACGCTGACATACACATTGTGTCCAAGTTCTGTTAGGACTGCTTGTGTGGAATTCCAGACTGTAGTGCTATCTCGTGGTGATTTGTGGCGGTGTGATCGTAGGAATTTCAACAGCCGTGTGGAAGGTCAAAGCTTCAGTGCATCAGACGTCCTGACCGCTAATGTAACAGTACGTACTAGTCGGAAAATGGCAGTGAAGTAACATCAAGGTTTTTGAGTCCTCCTTCGTGTAACAGAGTAATACAAGTGTTACAGCTATAAACTGTGTATAAGTCTTGAGGCAGCGTAACGCATCGTAAGCGAATACCTAGAACATATTCATCCAGTATTTGGGAATCAGAGCACTTAATAATTCCCAACAAACTTAACATACAATTTCAAACCTTTTCTAAACTTTTTCTCGCTGACATGGCCCTCTAGAAGATTAAAGGGAAAAAAAATTAATCGCTTACTACATTTTCGCTGTTCATGCAGTAAAACTTCAGCAGTAGGCATGACGTTTTAATTTATTACTTCTTGGCTGCAAGGGACAATCAAAACGTTTCCGTTTGACGGCGTTGCTGCAGCGCGTATCCAACATAGCGCTCCTCCGATGCGGGTATATAACTGCCTACCTGTAGGCGACGGATTAGTGTGTCATTCGTGTCTTACCGACGTCCGTGCGATTAATGCCGAAAGGTGAACTATGGCGAAATTATTACCACGCGTCCACACAGGACCAGCTGCTGCTATTCTTTTCTTGGCTACCGAACGGCAAACACCGGAGAATGAAGAATATGTCTGGGACAGCATGTCTGTCGAAAAGCACCCGCCGCAAGAAGTGCTGGTGCTTCGTGACAAAGCACGCCCCCATATCGCAAATGAAGTAGTGCAGAAGTTACGCCAACTCAAGTGGAAGACACTCGAACATCCGCACGATAGTCCTGAGCTCTCTCCATACGATTATCACGACTTCGGCCTCTTAAAAAAGGCGTCGAAGGGTTGGTGATCTCTATCTTATCTTCAACCGGCTGGACGGTGGGATTATTGCGTCAATACTAACGGTGATTTTGCCTGATGGGTATGCCGATTCTGGACTGTACGGCCTTCGAACGAAAACTTGCTGATTGCCCCTTATACTGACTCTGTTCCCAACACAATTTTCAGACAGTATCCACTTATACCAGCGGATGTATCTGCAAAATGTACGACACATAGGTCAGGGCACACAAGGTTTTTCACGTAACTATGCCACCACATATATACTGAAGCGCCAAAGAAACTTGTATAGGCATGCGTATTCAGATACAGAAATATGTAAACAGGCAAAATATGGCGCTGCGGTTGGCAACGACTGTGTAAGACAAGTGTCTGCACAGCTGTTACATCGGTTACTGGTGCTACAAAGTCAGGTTATCAAGATTTAAATAAGATTCAACGTTGTGTTATAGTCGGCGCACGAGCGATGACACAAAGCATCTCCGAAGTAGCAAAGAAGTGGCGATTTTCCGTACGGTCGTTTCACGAATGTACCGTGACTATCACGATTCCGGTAAAATATCAAATTTCCTGTCATCGCTGCGGCAGGAAAAAAATGGTTAAAATGTCTCTGGGCACTATGGGATTAACATCTGTGGTCATCAGTCCCCTAGAACTTAGAGCTACTTAAACCTAACTAACCTAAGGTCACCACACACATCCATGCCCGAGGCAGGATTCGAACTTGCGACCGTAGCGGTCACGCGATTCCAGACTGAAGCGCCTAGAACCGCACGGCCACACCAGCCGGCAGTTGGAGACTGGCCGTTGAAAATGTGACTTGTTATTGACCTCAAACAAAATCTGTTACAAGGTGCAGTTCATCAAATAAACAGTGAGATGGACAGAAAGACAGTTCACAAAGGGCACATTTTACAAAAGCGATAGCCTTGTACTTTACACACCCATCATTTGTAAATGAATCGAAGCAGTAATCCATTGGCGCAATCAACAGTCCAAGTTCGTCGTCCGGCTATCCGTCCTTATAAAAAGCATACTTAATCAAATTCTTGAAAGGACTTAGGCTGAGGCAAGGGACTGCAGGGCAGGAAAACCATCGCGATGCCAAATGTGCTCGTGTGTCTCGATAATGATGTGTCCGTTATGTAACGAACAAAAGATCTGTAGTGTCTGAAAAAATGAATATGCAGACGCTGGATCTCTCTCCTATATCCGACAGGTACCAGTTCTTTCTGTAGGACTTACCATCAGGTATTTCGGAATCAAGCTTTGTTAGAACACCATGAATCCACTAAAAGCATAATTTTCTTCCTGTCATCTGGCATTTCTGGCCAAAATACGTCTCGATAGAGCCGTTTGAGCTCTACTGTGGACATGTTTGCTTTTTTTCGAGTATACGATCTTATATTCGGAGGTTCTGCTGGCTTTGACTACGGGAATTTTCCACATGGCTCGGATACAAGCACATACGTTGGCGGCAATATGTCGTTTTCCATTAAAATCACAGGCATATTCATTGAACTGTGCTCTGTTGCAGAGACTGATCTAACAACAGTGAGAACAACTGTTGTTATTCTGATTTCCACGGTTCGATGGCCATGGAACTCTTTGTCAAATCTACTCTGGTCAGCACTGAAGACATAAGCCGGTGGAAAATTTTCTGTAACGATAACCTTGCAAATGTTTGCAATAAAATGATCTCACACCTGTGACAAATTTGCCTCCTTATTCTGCCATTTCCTGCCGACTTTGTGGTTGTTGCGCTGTCTACAACGTTATTCCGCTTCTTGAAGCGATACGCTCAGGAATCAGAAGTTTGAAATAGATTGTATATTGCGGAATAATCGTTATCTTAAGTTGCGTGATCCACAGTCGCAACGTCCGGTCGTGAATAATTGCTCCTTGTGTCTCCCTCTCTTTGAATTTCTGCAGGACAATCTAATTGATTTCCTGGATCGACAGAGTATTCATTTTTTTCTCCAAATTGTACGAAATGTTTATGCTCTTAATTTTCTTGAACTGACTCGTTACTCACACATGCGACAGACGTTTTCTCAGAGGTTAGCCTGTCGTAGAATCTGTGGTCCCGTACACTAAATGGCGCTGATTGTGAACAGTCCAGTCTTCTTCTGTCATACCTGCTGGACCACCATGCTTTCACCTTTTGGGCAGAGGCACATACTCGGATGCCGATGAACTCGAAGTCGAGGGAGGCAACTCTTGCGTCGAACATTGTAGTTCCTTATCGACACCGTCATCTCCGAAGTCCATTTCCTTGTCCCATTCTTCTCCATCGCAAACGCTTGTCCCTCTGTCCCTAAGATTTCACAGTTTTTCTACTTGTGACATAAGGTTCAGAAAATATGTGGGTTTCCGGCAGACCAGTGTCAAAGGAAAGGAGATTTACTTGTGACTACACACTGCCATCTTCTGTTTGCTACGTGAGCAGCTGAGTGCCGCCTCCCAGGCTGTACGTGTTCAGCTTTCCTGGCTGCACTCTACGTGTGCTGAGGAAGCCCTGGGCTTCCTGTTTCGAATCTACCACCTGGAGGATACTGTGGATGCAAGTGCGCGTATGCCTTTCAAAGCGCTGAGTCCCGTTGTTTCTATAGACGCGCGTATCTGGGCTCTTTACCGCACCCAGCGCCACCCTGCTGTCGGGCAGTACGCCTGACCTGCCGCAGTCTGCGTGAGCTGGCAGAGTGCAGTGTCTGGTATTCCTCGCTGACGCCTGAACGAGCAGCCGGGCCCGTTCTGTGCGTGCCGGAGAAGACAGTATCACGTTAATAAAATGTTATTACAGATACAGCTGCTCTTTCACTGACGCCTCCGGTCATAAGACTGAAACTGTCATCATCCTTCAGAGCTTGGCCTCCGACACTTGTGATCTCACTGCCTCAACTGTCCAATCTCAACGTCCAGCGAACTGATGAGAGGGATACAGTTCATTTGGCCTCTCGGACTCCTGACATTTTTATGTCTTTTGTTCGTACGCCGATTTATGTGGCTGCAAAAGTGGTACGCCATTCCTTGTACGCGAGTTGGACATTCCTCATTGATACGTTAAGAAAGCGGGCAATTTCAGTCACGTAGTGTTTTCTGTTCTACTGGATAAAAACACGAATTATTTCTTACGTGCACAATAGGCGTGTCAGACTTCGTGGTGCTCAGAGTAAAGTGCTGCAAAACCCATTTACAAAGTGTACAATCCGGCAGATGATGGAACATGGCTACACCCTGGAAGTTGCAAATCAATTAATTCAAGAACGAACTCCAAGTCCGCCGAAGCAACATATAGATACTCCTACTCGTATCCAAGTCTTCATTGCGATAATCAACACAGTACTGTAGTGGTGTATAACGAGGTGCGAATTGGTTTCCTGGTCACAGCGCCCGAGAAACCAAAGGATTTTCCCATTTAAATGGTGCCACTTGGCGACCTCTACTGGCGTGCCTCACCATGTTCACGCTACGCCCTCTATGGAGGCGAGATCGTTACCACCTTCATATCGCTGATCGATGCTCGCTCGTGCGATATCCTCGTCGGACGGAGTTGCTATGTTGATCGGCCAAATTTCTTTCTGAAATCGTTTACTATGGATGAGCCAGGGAATTGAGGATTAGTTGATTTGACGATTGATGGAGGTACAACTGTCTGAGGGGGAGGAGCTTATATGAAGGGCAACAGAAATTATCCTCGTCGCTCCTTGGCGGAAATACATTAGTGTGAATTTAGGCACGTCCCAGAACTATAGCTTCCACCTGCCATTCTGTAATTTCTAAATATTACTGCTCAGATTCCCTGCAGTCAATCGGAATCTCACTGCAAGGAATTACGCCATCGGTTGGCGTCACGTAACTGCGTTGTACAAGCATGTTCTGCAGCTTTACAAAGTGACCAGTGTGCTGCCTTGACGGATTCGCTAATATTTTATCCGGTTAGCTTATTATCAATGGACCTGGAGCCGACGTAGAGTCTAGTGCACTAGAGTTCCGTACTGAAACACCGATCATACGGTAATTTAAATAGGACAAGTGCCCCAGCGAATGGTGGTAGGACTACCCTTGTTCTAAATATTCATAAACGATCCGACAAATAGCGGAGCAGTAGTCTTTGACTGTCTTGGTGATGACGCTGTAGTGTACAGGAAACTATCGTCGCTGACTGACTGTAGGAGGATACAGAAGTTATGCAGCGTACACTGTTATGTCATTCCACGACAGACATGAAAAAATTTGTGTATGATGAAGGTAAGCGCAGTTTGGCTTTGTACTTGTCAGAGGAGGTATAAAAAAAAAAAAAAACAGTATCGGTCTTGCACAGTCTAAATACCGAAGGTGATCCTGTAAATAATTTATGGATAATTAATTTTTCAGTTTGCACTTGAGAATTAGTTAGATCTAATTCTCCGAATGTCTGCAATCTCACGGGCTCCGTTTGAGAGCGCCATTGCAGTGGCGGGCGTTGACTGAAACTGGTCGTTTACTGAGCTTCTAGACATGACAGAAAACCGCTGTTAATGCAACTCCCTGCTTTTATATTTAGCTCCTGTTGCTTAACCAGCTTCCTTGTAGCGCTTGTAGTATATGGTTTAGCTGCCATCGTATTTACAATCATTCGAACATTAGCTGTGTTATTAATATCACGCAGAATGTGCATGTTTACCTACGTGATTGGTTATAAACATTATCTAGTGTGTCAGTGAAAACTGTTGAAATGTTGTTGAAGAACGTCTTACGGTCTTTGAATCTCTTTAATATTACGAAACAGTAATGCCACCGGGAACGGCCCGGTACATCCAACATTGTTTGCTACGAGAATGCATTTTTCCCACGATGGCTAACCGCATATGCTGATGGGCCCCAACATTATGAGCACCAGCGTAGTGGCTTGTTGGTCCACATTTGGAAAACAACACAGCAGTGATTCTGCGTGCCATGGATTCGACAAGTCCTTGGCACGTTTCCGGAGGGGTGTGGCACCGGATGTCTACGCGCAGGTCACGCGCTTCCAGTAAATTACGAGCCAGTGGTTTGAGTGAGCGCAGCTGCGGCTCGATAGCGTCCCAGCAGTGTTCCGTCTGATTCAGATAAGGCGAATTTGGCGACCATGAGTTCAACGCGAGTTGACTGTCATGCTCCTCAAACCACTATAGTAAGATTCTGGTCTCGTGACATGGACACTTTCCTACTGCACCATGCCATTGCCATTATGTAAGACATCACGAAGGGATGCGTGTTGTACGCAATAATGGTCACGTGGCCCACAGCTGTGATGATGTCTTCGATTGCTACCGCGAACCCTATGGAACCCAATTTAATGTCGCGCGTAGCGTAATACTGCACTCGCCAGCCTGCGTCCTGCAAGTTTCGAGCAGCTGTTTGCCTGTGTGACGACGCGGCTTATTCCGGGCCTCTACAAATCAGGATGGGTGAGAGGAATTGTGAGGGAGAAGGCAGATTTATGCCAGTGTGTATAGCAAACCAGTGCTAGCACTGACAGGTGTTTATTTCCCCGCCCAGGCCTTCCGACGTTTTGCCGGCTGTCCACTCCCGCGCGTACTCATTGTCCCCATGTCGTGCGCTTGGGTGTGATAATCGACAATAGATGTTCGATGCCGTGCAGTAGTACTCCAGGGGTCGACCGGGACGATGGTCGATGACGTCTAGGTCGCTAGGAGGTCGCGATGCCGCGCCTCGTCCAGCCAGATCGTAGAAAAATTGCAGTCCGTCAACTAGAATCCCTCAGAGGGTGGAGACTGATCGCACACCAACTTTCCCAAGTCCCGCAACTGCCACGCCACAAGTATGGCGCGCTTCGTACTGGCTCTTGGCGAGTAGTCAGCAAGCAACTGTTCATCACAGAGGGTCAGCTGTAGTTTCTCTGAAACTGAAAAGCCCATCATTCTCTCTGCTTCAAGACGGAGGCAGCCGCGGCATGAATAAATGCTTTGAGCCCCTAAGCTTGATTATTTATACCCTACGCTTCTGGCGTAGTTCTACAGGGGGGGGGGAGGGGGGGAGGGCGGAGTGAGGGTTGAGTTTGCTTCATATTACTGTCCTGTCAGTCAGTTTTTCCTACCTCGCTCCATTCCGGACACTGGTTACTAGGCCCAATAAAATCTGCAACGTGTCAGTTTCTCGGTGGCATGCAAGTGCTCCAAGTTACGAAAGATTATTTCACTCTTGGTCACATTGTGCTCCTCCGTGCACTTTGGCCGTGATCGGTGCCGCAAACACAGTCCGGCCAGAGAGTATTGACGTACTGTCGACAGTACTGCCCAGTGGCTTACTTGATTAGAATATCGGCCGAGCTGGAATCCCTTGCCTGGCCACCACTGGCAGCACGTGGATGACGACGTATCCGGACACGAGCTTCGACCTGGTGTAACAAGAAACATGTTACATCCGACCAGGCGACACGTTTCCGTTAATCGACCGTCCAATCACGATGATGCCGAGACACACTGATCGTAATTGTCGATGTCGTGGGCTCAACATGGAACACGTAGGGATCGTCTGTTGTGGAGCCTCATGTTCTCCAGTGTGCAAGTAATAGTGTTCTCCAAAACATATGTCCCTGCAAAAGCTTTGTACCCTCGTTGACCTGCCACACATTAGCGCCTATTGTGTTTTATAAAGCTACGAACATCCCGTTTCTGTGTTGAGGCGAAGACATCCAACACCTTGTCGCTCAGTCGTAGTCTCACGTCCTTTAAACTACATTCCATAACTTCACCGTTTCCGAGGCGGTGGTTCTCAGCCGCCTGGTCTTAAGAACCAGCACTTTTTCGAAGTGACTTGTGTTAGTAAATGTCGTCGAGCCGGATCGTCCCTTGAATGATGTTGGTTTGTATAAGGCCGGTGTCTCCTGTGTCCGACGCATTGGTCAGACCGTCAGGACCGTGGAAGAACTGTGTATTGATCATAACTGTCACACATGCTTACAACAGCCGAGCAAATCTGCCATAGCAGAGCACTGCGATAGTAACTATCATCCTGTGGAATATAAGAACACATTCTGGCGTGCACTCCCAGCTGTCGGGATAATTTTATCAAAGAAGAATTGAGATTAAACTCTGCTTCGAATCCTGCTCTCTCCCGTATCAAACACGAGAGCGACAGAGTTATGCTACTTCCTCACCTTTTGGTAATTAATATTGACAGTCGATAACTTCTGATGTTAGTTATCTTTGGTTATGTGCTGGCGCTAATTGTTTACAGTTTGTGTGTTGTTTTTCTGCGTATGCTTCTTGGTCGACGTAGGCCCCCTACCGAGGGTTTAAATTTCCGTGCACACTCTTGTCCCTCTAAAATGACCCGTCAAAATATCGGCTGTTGTTGCAGACGTCACCCGGGTACATTTCCCATATTTGTGTGAACATTTCATACGCCGGAAGAAACTCAAGTTTACACTGAACTTCCTCATTTACACTTATAACTTCTGAATCAGTCGTTTGTAGGCCAAGTTTGGTAAAGTTCACTATAAATTCTATTTGCATTAATATTTAAGTGTTTTCTGTACGCAGTACGCAGAAGTGTCCTGTGCCAGTGTTGGCTGGGAGACACTATGGGTTGGGTTCAGTCTGGAAGACACCACCGTTTGTACTAAACCTCCAGAAATGTCTCAGTTTTGCCCGTGAGTCCGTATAGGATGGTATAAGATTGGTGGTTGGTTTTTAGACAGAGGGACCAAACAGCGAGGTCATCAGTCGCATCGGATTACGGCAGGATGGGGAAGGAAGTCGGCCGTGCCGTTTCAAAGGAACCCTCCCGGCATTTGCCTGAAGCGATTTAGGGAAATCACGGAAAACCTAAATCAGGATGGTTGGACGCGGATTTGAACCGTCGTCCTCCAGAATGCGGGTCCAGTGTGCTAACCGCTGCTCGACCTCGCTCAGTGATGGTATAAGAAGTGTACATTATGACTGGCCGTGCTTTTGTTATCCATGCTTGGACTATCTTAGTGAGTCGTCGTATAGGACTCTTTCTACCTGTTTTGCTGAGAAGCTCTCGAAGTTTATACCACTCGCAGAAGCAGTAGCAACACCTTTGGGTTCTCTGCAAGATGTAATTCTTCTTTCTGTGGTTCTAAGAGATGAAGCGGGAAGCTATATTTTTCAGAATAACGTTCAGAAGGGATGCCATTATAATGTATTTATTTGGTAAAGACCATAAACTGATAATATCAACACAATAATGATTAACTGAAAAGTAACAATTTCGTGCGAGTATGTTATTACGATAGAACTAGATCAGAAGACATCGCACCGGTGAATGGCGACTACGGCGCGAAACCTGTACTTCGTACTTACACTCGTGATGTTTCGTAGCCGGTCGTACATTTTTGTTAGCTTAGACATTATTAATTTATTTATTAATTTGTTCAATTTCTATCTCTGTAAGATTGCTTTAAAATGCTTATAATGTAAGCTTTTTTTCAAAGCCTGTACTGGAAAAAGCTACTTTTATTAGCAAATATTTATTACTTACTTCGCGTCGGAATAACCGTGCTTTCCGTACTACCCTGGCTGCTGAAGTAACGGGCATTCTCAAGGCTGGCTACAGCGCTTCAAACCACCGTACAGTGGCAATGCCATATGGTCCACAGGCTTCTTCAGTCAGCGTAGGATCTAAAATTACACTACCGACCGTATGCGTTCGGCAGTAGCGCTTTACTCACTGAATGCTGCATGTTATCTGCAGACGCGATACAAAATTGTAAGACTGGAAAATAAGGAAATAAAATGTGGATTGAACCTTAGAAGCCGCCTAAGTAGATGGTTTTTTTTTTTTTTCAACACTCACGATGGTTCTTTTCCAGACAGCGTACGAGGAATTGTTGTGTTGGCAGAAGAGCCAACACCGTGTTACTAGTTTAGGCCGAAATGCACGCGTTTTAGCTCACGCAGTTTGGCGTGAGGAGGGAAGAACTATACTGACGTGAGGTCTGGAACATGACAAGGAATTAGAATTCAGAAAGCGGACGTAATTAGTTTGATGCTTAACTTTAATCCATTAATGATGGACGTCGCTCTTGACGGTACATGATTCACAATATTATCTGTTCAGAATACATTCATAGTAACTGAATATGGCGCCTTGCTAGGTCGTAGCAAATGACGTAGCTGAAGGCTATGCTAGACTGTCGTCTCTGCAAATGAGAGCGTATGTAGACAGTGAACCATCGCTAGCAAAGTCGGCTGTACAACTGGGGGGAGTGCTAGGGAGTCCCTCTCGACTAGACCTGCCGTGTGTCGGCGCTCGGTCTGCAATCACTGATAGTGGCGACACGCGGATCCGACGTATACTAACGGACCGCGGCTGATTTAAAGGATACCACCTAGCAGGAGTGGTGTCTGGCGGTGACACCACAGGAATATGTCGTAATCCCATTTTACAGGAAGGACTTTCCGGCAAGCACTCGGGAGGACGACAGTTCAATCCCGCGTCCGGCCATCCGGATTTAGGTTTTCCGTGATTTCCCTAAATCGCTCCAGGCAAATGCCGGGATGGTTCCCTTCAAAGGGCACGGCCGACTTCCTCCCCCGTCCTTCCCTAATCCGATGAGACCGATGACCTCGCTGTCTGGTCTCCTTCCCCAAAAAACAACCAACAGCAACTGGCTCTGAGCACTATGGGACTTAACATCTATGGTCATCAGTCCCCTAGAACTTAGAACTAATTAAACCTAACTAACCTAAGGACATCACACACATCCATGCCCGAGGCAGGATTCGAACCTGCGACCGTAGCAGTCGCGCGGCTCCGGACTGAGCGCCTAGAACCGCTAGACCACCGCGGCTGGCAACCAACAACAACTTTCCGGCATAAATCGATTACTCATTGTGAGTGAAGTTAATTATTTGCGTGCAGATCAGCTGCGAACCATTTCGCGATTGAGACAGTAATGTCAGTGATCAACAAACTGCGCCGATTGTGGAGTTCTGTGCACGCTGCATATTGCACATACACGGAGAAGGGGGGTAGTTGCGTCGTCTCTAATATCGGTAGTTAAACTATTCTCGGCGACTTTGCTCCTATTACAGTCATGGATTTCGGGCATCTTCGTTTGTGACGTAATCGCCATGGACTCTCGGGTGACGGTAACACAGCTTGCGGTTAAAGTGATGGGAGGCTGTCGGCGGCTCGGGAGTTCGGTGAATAGCCTGGCGTCACTGATCTTAGGTAACGCCTCGGAGATGCTCTGAAGCGAGTCCAGTGGGCGCAAGGTTACGGACCGTCGGTGTCAGCAGGTAACTGTAGCCGTCGCATGCCAAATTGATGCGGGCTCGTGCCCGATGCAGCGAAGCGGCAGACGCCGGGGGCGGCAGTGGCGTCGGCGGCGTCTGCGCCCGCAGCTGGTACGGCGCGCCGCGGCGGAGAATGTAAAAATAATGGATTCCCGAGTCTGGAGCACATGTGCGCGCCGCAGCTAAAATACCCGGCGCGGCACGGCCCCGGGGAAGACGCATGGCGTGCAGGTGTGTCGGGGCGGTGGCGGCGGCGCGCAGAGGGCGCGCGCGCAGCTTCCGTCCGCGTCGCTGCAGGCCGTCGACACCTCGCTCCCCCTCCCCCTCCCCCATCTCCTAATTTTATTATAGCCCTGCTGGCGCACTCTTTTGATGTCTATTAGAAAAGTGCTGATACCTTTCGGGATGTCGTGCTCAGCAGTAACAAGTGTAACATGAGGACTATCATATGCATATGTTACCAGTAACCCCTCCTCTGATTGTCCCTTACACAAAACAGCTTCAAACGTGTATGCAGACCTCAACAGTTATGATGTTATATCTCCTGAACTACGTCTCGTACAATGATGTAATTTTGCACGTACATTTAGTGGTGTATGTGGCTTCTGTCTGCAAAATACGTTGCGAGTAGAGTTAGTAGTAAAGAAGTAATAAATTAAGACGTCGTGCCTGATGATAAAGTTTTACTACATGATCAGCAAAAGTGTGGCACCTAAAAGTAGGCAAACCCTACCGAAGGGATGCTAAAGTGGTTGCCTAAATCTCATGCACAAAAATTTTAAACGAAAATTCTGTACATAACTATATCCAGTTTTGTTTTCTTCCTCGCACTCTGCTTTCACAGAAAATAGGAAAGTTGTATTGATGGCTTATCTGCTTATGATTAGAATACTACTACGGAATATGTATCGACTAAGACTTTGTAATTCTACCCGTTCACAGATCAAACCTATGTGCAACACTATAATTGAAGTTACTATCCCCTCTGATTCATCAGTTGGAAAAGTCTCTCATAAGCTATAATCGGGGGGGGGGGGGGGAGGATCAGCGAAAAAAGATTACGTAAAGGTTTGAAATTCTGTGTAAAGCTGGTTACAAGTAGCTAAGTGCCCTCATTTTCAAGACTTATATAGAGTTTCTAAGTTTAATACATGACTTATTGTTTTACACCGTTGTTGAAGTAACATTATACCTCCTTAATACGCAGTCAGACCGCCTGTCAGAAGTCTGAATAACCATGTTTTGCAACGCAGACGTGCAGGAATGGAACCAGTAAGGCTCTGGAAGGTACCGACAGGTATCTGGAGCCAATCGTTCTCCAGTGCCGTAGCCAACTGCGCTAGGTTTCTCGGTTGAGGATCCGTGGCTTGAACAGCCCGATAGCGGAGGCCCCACATATTCTCGATTGGGTTTAAATTCAGGGAGTCTGATGGCCAGGTAAGTACGGCAAACTCATTCTGGTGCTCTTACACTGCGAGCTGTGTGACACGTTCCATTGTCCTGCTGGTAGATGCCATCCTGCTGAGGAAAAGCAAACTGCGTGTAGGGGTAGACATAGTCCCCAAGGTTACTTGTGTCGATCCATTGTTCCTTCCAGAATGATGAAATCAGTCATAGAGTGCCACGAAAAAATTCTCTAGACCATAACGCGCCCTCATCCAATCTGGGCGGCGGCTGCACACGCCAAAGGCCATCTGGTCGATGGATCGTAAAACGCGATTCATCTGAAAAGGCCACTTGTCGGCTCATGGACGTCCAGTTACGGTACTGCCGTGCAAATTTCAGCCTTCGTCGCCAATGAACAGCAGTCAGCGTGCGTGCATGAACCGGACGCCTGCTGCAGAGACCCACACGCAGCAACGTCCGCTGAATGGTCATTAAGGAGAGACTGTTGGTTGCACCTTGGTGCATCTTGGCGGTCGATTGGTCAACAGGTTGCAAGTCTATTGGCTCGTACACATCTCCGCAGCCATCATTCACCCCTGTCATCTGTGGTCCATGGAGCACCACAGTTGTCCTGGCGCCGATTTTGGATAGCGTCGTTTTGTCGAGCGCCGTATACTTTAATCACGGCGACACGCAAACATAGCCGTTTCGGAAATGCTTATACCCTTGTCTCGAAAGTCAATGGTCATGCCCTTTTGCATAGATGTAACCACACATGCAGAAGATATAAAGGGAAGAACTGTCATATCATATCTATGTCAAATTGCCATCTCTTGTTTCTTCCATTAAATACGTTTTTAATTTTAATTTAAAATACATCCACATCCTATTATGTACCTTATTTCTTATCATTATCTAAGTTAGCAACAATTTTAAACAAAATTGTGTATATGCATTTGCTCTCATAGGGCACACACACACACACACACACACACACACACACACACACACACACACATATATATATATATATATATATATATATATATATATATATAAAGTGATAGTAATAAAACTGAATATATATATATATATATATATATATATATGTGTGTGTGTGTGTGTGTGTGTGTGTGTGTGTGTGTGTGTGTGTGTAAATTGTTGAAAATTTTGCAAAAGGATAAATAAAAAACCATATATACAGGGCTATTACAAATGATTGAAGCGATTTCATAAATTCACTGTAGCTCCATTCATTGACATATGGTCACGACACACTACAGATACGTAGAAAAACTCATAAAGTTTTGTTCGGCTGAAGCCGCACTTCAGGTTTCTGCCGTCAGAGCGCTCGAGAGCGCAGTGAGACAAAATGGCGACAGGAGCCGAGAAAGCGTATGTCGTGCTTGAAATGCACTCACATCAGTCAGTCATAACAGTGCAACGACACTTCAGGACGAAGTTGAACAAAGATCTACCAACTGCTAACTCCATTCGGCGATGGTATGCGCAGTTTAAAGCTTCTGGATGCCTCCGTAAGGGGAAATCAACGGGTCGGCCTGCAGTGAGCGAAGAAACGGTTGAACGCGTGCGGGCAAGTTTCACGCGTAGCCCGCGGAAAATTGGCTCATGCCACAACTGGAGACCGACAGCGCCGACTTCATCTTTCAACAGGATGGTGCTACACCGCACTTCCACCATGATGTTCGGCATTTCTTAAACAGGAGATTGGAAAACCGATGGATCGGTCGTGGTGGAGATCATGATCAGCAATTCATGTCATGGCCTCCACGCTCTCCCGACTTAACCCCATACGATTTCTTTCTGTGGGGTTATGTGAAAGATTCAGTGTTTAAACCTCCGCTACCAAGAAACGAGCCAGAACTGCGAGCTCGCATCAACGATGCTTTCGAACTCATTGATGGGGACATGCTGCGCCGAGTGTGGGAGGAACTTGATTATCGGCTTGATGTCTGCCGAATCACTAAAGGGGCACATGTCGAACATTTGTGAATGCCTAAAAAAACTTTTTGAGTTTTTGTATGTGTGTGCGAAGCATTTTGAAAATATCTCAAATAATAAAGTTATTGTAGAGCTGTGAAATCGCTTCAATCATTTGTAATAACCCTGTATATATATATAAAATGGTTTTTTTATGTATCCTTTTGTAAAATTTTCAACAAAAAAGTAATAGTAATAAAACTAAATTTCTATGATACAACTTGTAAAATCACCCAATGTACGACCTGCTGTATAGTAACAGGTATCAGATCTTTACTTAAGAAGTAAATAAATTAGATAAATAGCTCTGTTTCCGCATTACGATAACGATTGCACTGTTTTCCTCATATCCCCGGCACGTACTGTATACTCACGACTACCATTGCTGACACCGGCCGTCTGTGGGAGGCTATTGCACGTTGATGTGGAACATAATCAGTGGTCACGTTAATGTCACTGGGCCGTTTCAACTGATTGTGAGGGCATTGTAAAATTTTAAATTTGGTCAACACTTCCATGAAACACTGAAAATGAAAATTTTGTTGCCTTCAGAATCCGTTAGATAGGCAACCTGCGACTGGGATTACGTGACCGTTTTAGCTGTTTAGTAATGGATATTCCATCATCTTTGAGGAGTGCTTCCAGGACAGTACTATCTCTTCTTCTGATATTTCTGCTGATAATCGTACATGCCTCGTCAAGATGAGTTGGTGACTGACTTAAAACGACTTGGCACAAAACTGTGGAATAAGTGCCATATACATGCCAGATATGACCGGTGCTGTAGGGTCTACCAATCGCGATAAGATATGAAAGTGCGCGAAGGTTCGCAACTTGCTGTGAATCTTCATGAATGTAAAGTTGTGCTCTTCGCAAAAGGAAAAAGTTATGTCTCATGACTTCAACGTCTGTAGTCGTAGTTGGAAGCTGTCAAATAATACAAATACCCGGGTGTATCAGTTTGTGAGGAAATGAAATAGAATAACTTCGTAGGATGAGTCGTAGGCAAAAAAATGGCAGACTCCGGTTCTTTCGTAGTACAGTGGGAAGATGCAGGCAGTCTAGAAAGGGAACTGCATACTACAGACTCAACATTCGCGCGGTTCATCCAGGATTATTACTCGTGTGTGCTTTTTTTTTACTCGTAATAAACACATACGAACAAGAGTAACACTAATAGTCACAGACTAACGGGAGGGCGTTATGGATATTCTCGAGAACCTAATATGGCACCTGATTCAAGATAAGTGCCAACTATTCCACAAAAACCTAATTAGGAGCTTTCAAGAACGAGTGTAAAGTGATCAGTCGAGGAATTTATTACTCTGTGCAACAAAATTAATCAGTCACTTTTTGGAAACCCCGTAACTCTTTCCCACTGCAACGCTTAATTGCATCTGCAACGATGCAAAAGCGTGGCGCCCTGCGACGTCACCGTCGGGGTCGGCGACGCCTCAGACAGCAAGCTGTCGACGCACGCGAGGAAACGAGCCAGAGCTCAGAAGTTCATGTCAGCTACTGGTGTCGCACTGGTAACAAATTTCGCCACAATTCTGCCCACTGCCACCGTGGACGTGCCGCACAATGGGAAGGTCATCACAATCCCTTTTGCCCCCATAGTAACCCTTTTCTTTGACGTGTCTGGTATGCACAGCGATACCCAGCGTTTACGTCGTGGGGGTTTTCTTGCGAGTGACCGAGGAAAATATTTCAGACACACTGCCGCTCAGAATCGTCACGAAAATGCCTGATGGAGTAGCATACAAGGCGTCAATGAAACCACCCATTTACCTGGGACGTTGATTCCCATACATTTTGCGGTCGAAAACAACAATTCGCAGTGCGATGAGCTTCAGGAGGACGTTCTTCACAATCTTTGACACTGCCGACACGCTCGTCTCAACACGTCTCTAACGACATCGTGGGCTTCATCCCCACTGACCGTGATCGCACCCCTGTGGAGCGCAGTTTTTGCTCTCCTGTACTCGTTAGAATCACTAGGGACCTTTCAAAACCATTCGACTAAATTCGAACGTGATCCGGAGCAGCGAAGGGTACTTATGTCTCTGCATCCCTCCTGTTTTCCGCCCTTGTGTGGCGTGGTCAAGGGGTGGTGCAACATTAACATGTGCGTGAATAAAATGGTAAAAGCACGCACCTTTGTTGAGCACGTCACAAATATACGTCAGAAACTTCGATACCAATTCTGCTTGTCAGTTACTGTAGTACCTGAAAGTAGGCAAACCCTGCCGAAGGGGTCCCAAAGTGGTTGCCTAACCCTTACGCACAAGAATTTTAAACGAAAATTCTGTACAGAACTATATCCAGTTTTGTTTCCTTCCTCGCAGTCTGCTTTCACAGAATATAGGAAAGTTGTATTGATGGCTTATCTGCTTATGATTAGAATACTACTACGGAATATGTATCGACTGAAATTCTACCCGATCGCAGATCAAAACTACCTGAAATACTGTCATTGAAGTTACTATCCCCACAGATCTATCAGCTGGAGAGATCTCTCATATCCCGTACACCAGTGACCCCAACCGACTTATCCACTCATTTTAAGCTACATGAATTGGCAGTGAAGGTTTCGTTGGCAATAATGAGGCTCAATAAAGATCAGAGGAGAAGGACAGAAGGAGGGAGCGGGAGGCCAGTAAATGGACATATAGAGAGGGAAGGAGGAAACGGATAGAAGATAGGAGGAGGAGGAGCAGGAGGAGGAGAAGAAGAAGAAGAAGAAGAAGAAGAAGAGATACGGGTGGAGATGATGGACGAAGAGAGGGAGATGAGGAGATGGACAGAGAGAAGGCGTAGAAGGAGATTAGAAGATGTATCAAGTTGCCATGCATATTTACCAATTGCGAAACATTTCTGGGTTTGCTAATTTCCTAATCTAATTCGCTCAGAATCTCCTGAATTTACTCGACTACAAACTATTACCATTTTTTACTTTTGTTGATGTCCATCTTATAATCTCTTTTGAAGACACTATCCATTCCGGTCAACTCCCCTGCCAAGTCCTTTGCCGTCTCAGAGAAAATTAGAATGTCACCTGCAAAGCTCTAAGTTTTTAGAAGGTTTCGCTCTAAGTGTTTGTTTCTTTACCCTAAGATTAATTCCCTTTCCACATTTCTCCTACACGTAAACATAACGTAAATTTCATTTCACTTTGTAAAAAAACGACACGTAATAGAAGAAAACTAAGAACAGTTTTGAAATCACCTAAACAAACCTAGTTAAGAACACGTATTTATTTTCAGTGGTACGTCATTATGCAGACTGGTGTAATCTATTCAATTTGTAGTACATCAATATATAGAAATGGTGTTTGCATTATTTACTAACTATTTCTCGTGGCATATTAGTGTGCTACATTGCTTATCAACATGGAACTGCGTCTATAGGCTGTCATTCGTTTCACCGAAGTACATGGTTTTCATAAACTATCTTCACAAATTAAGACCTTAATAACTTTAAAACTATACTAGATATTAACAAATTGTTTTCATCATGTCATAAGATAATTCATAAAGTTTTGTTGCCTCGTTCAGGCATACCATTGTGTGCACCAATAGTGGCACGGATAATGTCTAGTCTGTATAGTCAGGATTCTATTTCTGTCGGCGAACGATTCAAGATATCCACGGTGACATGTTCAAATGCATTGCGAATACGTCTCCCAGGCCTGTAGGTCTCTGACCTTGGTTCGGTACATCAGAGCCTTTTCAAAACCCCACAGGAAGAAGTCTAGTGGTGCGAGGTCAGCGGATCGTGGAGACAACACACTCAGCTTTCTCCTGTGGCGTCCACATTTTATCACATTTTCAAGTTCAATTTTGCACCAAAATTGCGTCACTTGTAAGGTAAAAAAGCCGTTATGAGTTATCTTATCGCATGTTAAAAACCAGTTGTTAGTATCCAGTATAGTTTTTTAAAGTTATTACCTACTTAAGTAGTGAAGATAATTTATGGACACATTGTACATCAACCCGGTGCCAGTAGGCGAGCAGTTTGCAATACACTTAAGCTCCGCCGGAAAATGTCATGTGCGTTTTCGGGGACTGACACGAAAGAAACAAAACTCATACTGCAAATTTATACACTTACAGGACACAGCTAATTAGCGGAGGTTGCCTTCAGAGTTTGGCCGATTTGAGTCCATGCACTAGAAATATTTCTGCACGCCGTTTTCCTTGAGGCTCCACAGGAGCTTCACCGCTTTCCCCGTCCGCTTTTCTACACTTGAGCCATGTTGTAAGATGGGGCGTATGAGTATTTTGCAAGAAATCTCCTTCGTAGACCTATTGCATTTTCTCAGTATCCCGATAATGAACTAAAATTGAGCCTATGCGATCGTTCCATTTCATGTCCCTACAGATAGTTACAACCAGATATTTGTACGAGTTGACCGATTCAGACTGTGACTCGTTGACACTCTAGTCGCAGAATAAGACGTTTCTAGGTTTTGCGATGTGCACAATCTTACATTTCTGTACATTTGAAGCAATTTGCCAATCTTTGCACCTCTTTGATAACTTTTCAAGATCTGATCGAATATTCGTGCAGCTTTTTTCAGATGTAACTTCATTATAGGTAACTGCATCACCTGCAAAACGTGTCAGGTCTCCCATGCCATTGATTAACAGCATGAAGAGCAAAAGTCCCAACGCGCTTCCGTGGGGCACACCTGACGTTACTTCTACATCTGTCGTTGATTTTCCATCCGAAATAACATATTCATACTTCCTACCAGGAAATCCTCAATTTAATCACAAATGTCTTTTTATGCTTCATGTCAGCGTACTTTTATTAATATACTTCGGTGTGCTACTGAGTAAAGTTGTTTTCTGTAGTAGACTGCTCGCCTTCTCCCACTGAGGTCATCGCCTTTGATGATTCTTATGACAGATTAAGCAAACAGTTCGAAAACGACAAAGAGTCTAGCGCTAGTACCGCGTGACGAGCAGTTCCTTCAAAATACGAATAGTTTCATTTGCTGTGTGCGAGAACGTAAGTGATTTTACCTCTGGTATTGCACCTTAAAAACTTATGTACTGGAAAAAACAAATTCCATCCACAAATTTTGATCGTTTGATCAGAATTACTTACTGAGTGTTTGTTTAAAGTTCTCTTTGCCCCTGGCGTCACTGTACAGAATAATGCGTTAAGTTGGCTACTCAAGTTTCTTTTCTGAATATTTAGCACTGAGAATACCAACATATAATACGGAATGTGCGCCATTGTCAAAACATTTCAACTGACTCGTCGTATTTACCGTTGAGTGTACAGGTATATTTTCTTGCATCTTCGCTTCCAGTGTTCAGGAACAGGTAAGTAAAAAAAATGGTTCAAATGGCTCTGAGCACTATGGGACTTAACTTCTAAGATCATCAGTCCCCTAGAACTTAGAACTACTTAAACATAACTAACCTAAGGACATCACACACATCCCTGCCCGAGGCAGGATTCGATCCTGCGACCGTAGCGAGATAAGTAAAATTTGCAAACAAAACAAAGAGCAATGTATCAACCAGCACGGTACATACCCGTGTATAACTCTTTCCGTACATATCAAATACAAATGTGTTGTTTTTTCTTTTTTAGTGTCTTTTCATGCCCCTCGCCCCATGTGGATTGAGAGGGCTGTACAATACTCCGCTCTTCAGCCTAGAGTGTTCTTAAAAATATAACAAAGATGAGGAAAAAATTTGAGAACTGTTGTAAGTTTTTAAATTAAAAAGATTAAAGACGATCTGCTAAAGGGACAAAAAATATATACAATTTAAAAAACACTGTTGCAGTGTCGTGACATTCTTCTATGAAATATCACCTGACCACTTTGACTTGAAATCTGAAGGACCTGCACTGTGTAAGAAGTATTGTGGGAGGAGAGAATATGTTCCATAGGGTTCAAGGCTGTGGGTAAAAAGATAAGTGTCTGTTGGGTTCGAAAACTGTGGGGATGATAGGTAGGAGTTGAGGTACATTGTTCACTAGAATTACCTTTCTTATTCTGGCAGATGTTTTCGGTTCCTAGGCTGTAACTTATCTGCAGTCACTTATCGCTGCAATAAGTTTGACAGCCTTTTTATGCAGAGACAGTTGAAAATTGTAAGATTTTTCTTTGGCACAAGAAGTTTGTCGCACTGTGATCCATTTTTCTTTGTGGATGTAGGGATTTATTTACCGCGTTTGGAAGCCATGGTTACGCTGCAATCTGCGTCGCCTCAAACCTATCCTGACCTGCTGACTTCTCAGAGTTCCGATTGCTGAGCTGTATAGAGACTGTAAGCGGCCGCTTGTGCGACCTGAGTACGAAAATGTGACAAACGTCGCGACAGCATTCGCTTCACTGACGTCGTACGCATCTATTACCTAGAAGTATCAAATTAGGTTGCATGTGGTACCTGTCACGAACAGTTAGCACTGTGGCAAACATTTGCCTTTGCTGGTAAATTTTGATACGGTGTTGGTATCCCCCACAGGCAGTAGCTAGTAAAATTCGTAATTTTTCAAGGAGATTTTTGGCAATGATATGAGGACCGATAAGTAGACCATTCGGGGAGGACATGCTCTTAGGCCAAGCCACTTCGTTTACTAAGTTCCTCTGTCTGCGGTGTTTGCGAAGCACCATTGGTAGAATATGTGGAGACCAACGATGTATCACGATCGCCTTCTTTTCACTTCTTGTTTTATTTGTAAATGTGGATATGGTTCATCTGAACAACATAATTGCTGAGGCATATTCCACTGCGCAGTCATTCATCGCCAGTGCGTCAGACTTCGCAAAGAGTCAGGCAAGCAGTGCGCTCCGTGGTTACAGCGCTCTGCCACCAGATGGCAGCACAATACACGCTGGTCGCTCAACCGGCTACGCTGCTGAAACGTGTCCCTCCCAATCCATAATGTACGAGACTTTTTGTGTAGCTTTGACCTGCTGAACATGAGATAACTGCTATATAATATCCATTCAACAGATCCTCGGCTGTGTCATTTAGCAAATCCCAAACTTCCGAAACATGGTGGCACTAACATCGAAAACATTACATGTGTTTCGTTCAAAAAATGGCTCTGAGCACTATGGGACGTAACTTGTGAGGTCATCAGTCCCCTAGAACGTAGAACTACTTAAACCTAAGTAACCTAAGGACATCACACACATCCATGCCCGAGGCAGGATTCGAACCTGCGACCGTAGCAGCAACGCGGTTCCGAACTGAAGCGCCTAGAACCGTTCGGCCACTCCGGCCGGCACATGTGTTTCGTGCATGTGGATAATGCGAAAAATCAGGGGAAGAGTGACAATGAGGCCAGCAATATAAAGCGTCGAACTTAAACGAAACATTGGATTTACAGGATAAAACAGAGCAAAATATAAGTTACACGATGGGGTCAGATGGATCTATCTCACCATCAGTACACTTCGATCGGCGTTTAGTACTTGGATCTTAGTGAGTTGAAAACGGAACATTAATAACTCCACACCAAACTTAAAACACTATACATAAAACAATTAAACGATGCCTTTCTCCTGCACCTCTAAATCGTGAGGACGTCATTATGTTTTAACAGTTATAGTTGCGCGCCTTCCTTTCGCTTACTGTCTTGGTGGTCTGTAACAGGCAAACGTCAAGATATTTTTTTTTTTAAATCGTCAATTTTCATACCATGTATATGTTCAACTGATTTTGTGGTGTCAAATGGTACTCAAACCTGAAACAAGAATGAACCTCAAGAGCCGGCCGAAGTGGCCGTGCGGTTAAAGGCGCTGCAGTCTGGAACCGCAAGACCGCTACGGTCACAGGTTCGAATCCTGCCTCGGGCATGGATGTTTGTGATGTCCTTAGGTTAGTTAGGTTTAACTAGTTCTAAGTTCTAGGGGACTAATGACCTCAGCAGTTGAGTCCCATAGTGCTCAGAGCCACTTTTTTTTTAAACCTCAAGATAGAAAAAAAAATATCGAATGTGAAATGTGAACGGCCATCCGTGCGTAACGCCTGTGTTCTCGTAGCAGTAGCCGTTACTAGTACGTCACGTTGTGAGGCTCTTAGCACCACTATTTGTGAGAAGTATGATTATAAATCTCCGCGCTACTGCATGAACCTAATCTCACGGCATAGTTTTCTTCTTGCATAGCTCGAAATAGAAATACACTATCTGATCAAAAGTATCCAAACAGTCCTATGTAATTTGGAATTGGCCACTAGGCGTCACAGGAGGTGTGTCCGCTAGTATAAAGGGCTTCGGGTGGTAATGTGTTGTCAGCAGGGAAACAGTAACAACAGAGTGCGTCGGTAAGGAGAGCTCAGTCAGTCACAAAGTGGACTAATCTTTATATGTCACCTGACTAACAAATCCATGAAATAAAGCTGCTCAAGTCGACTGTAGGTGATGCGATTGTGAAGTGGTAACTTGATCAAACTACCACAGCTAAACCAAGAACAGGTGAACCGCGTATACTGACGGACAGCGAACCGTCGAGTATTCCGGAGGATGTTTGTAAAAATCGCATGAAATCAGCATAAGGAATCACTCGTGAGCTCCAAAGTGCTACCAGCTGTCCAACTACAATACGACTGTGCGTAGTGAGTTAAAAAGAATGGGGTACTGTGGTGGAGAAGCTCATCACAAGCCACAAAGTTCTGTAGCCAGTGCTAGGAGACGCTTTAGGTTGTGTGAAGAGCGACGCCATTGGGCAGGGGATGACTGGAAACGAGTGATTTTGAGTGGTGAATCGCACTACACTTGGTCAGAATCCAATGGAAGGGCTTGTGTTTGGCGAACGCGTGGAGAACGTCATCTGCCATCATACACTGGTGTCCAAAATTAAAGCAACAAACGGAAATTTTTCAAGGTTGCGTATATTTTGCCACAAAACAGTATAAACAGTTGGTAGTAAAGCAGAAACTATGTAAACAAGACACAACGTAAACAAATGCAATGTGCAAAACGGTAGACAAAATTATTGTTCGTTTTTTCCAACTTAATTGATTCGCACCCACATTCCGACACCTGGTTAATGTGCTCAGTACGGGGTGTGACTGCCTCTGGCAGCAATACAGGGCTGACGATAACGGGACATTCTGTGGATGATGTCCTCAATCTCGTGTTGAGGCAGTAGCGCCCATTCTTCCTACAGAGCTGCTCGCAAGTGTTGGAGAGTGATTGGTGGATGCTGATCGTGACGCACTCCCTAGTGCATCCCAGACATGCTGTATGGGATTCAAATCGGGAGAGCGAGCAGGCCACGCTATACGTGAAATATCTTCCGTTTCCAAGAAAACATCAACCACCCGTGCTCTATGAGGTCGAGCATTATCGTCCATCAATACAAAGTCTGGGCCCACAGCACCTCGCAACAACAGCACATGAGGTCCAAAGATCTCTTCACGATACCTGACAGCAGTTAAACCTTGCTGATTCACGCGTGTTCCACGTTAGCTGCAGATTGTAATCCGTCGAGAATCACTCTCCAGACCAAATCGGAGTTCATCCGTGAAAAGAACTTTGGTCTGTTATTCGACCGTCAGGGGCGACTCCATTCTAGACGTTCGCTTCTGCGAAGACGCGTCATAGGTGTACATACAGCAGGTTTCCGAAAATTAAGGCCACTTTGCCGAAGCCTCCTGTACACCGTTTGCCTCCAAACGATATATGCAGTGGATCTGCGACGTCGTATGCCATTTGCCGTGCAGTATTAAGGCGGTACCGTCATGCCATTACAGCCAAATAACAGTCCTCTCTTTCTAATGCCAGCCGTGCCCTGGTATTTGGGATACAGTCTCGTTCTCTGTAACATGTAGCCACATCCAAGGAAAAATGGAACGGTTCACATTAAGCCATCGAGCCATATCAATTTGATACTGTCCTGCTTCCATATTTCCTATGGCAATCCACCACAGAGAGTCTGCTAGGCATCTTCTCTGTGCCATACTGCACCGTCTGTGACTTTGTACACAGCGATTGTGGATGTGGAACTACCCGGGAAACACTACCCTGTCTGATAGGGGCCCTGACATTATTGTTGGCGTGGTTGTCCGCTGACCAGTATGGCATCTTCCGTTCAGAATACGATCGTACGAACATCTGTTGATAGTTTGTATGATTATATCATGAATTAGACGCAGGACGGGGAAAACGCATTTTGTCGCTTTAATTTTGGACACCAGTGTATGTGAAGTCTGGACGATTTGGTGTTTTTCGTGCTAAGGGTGTGTTGCCCCCCCCCCCCCTCCCCCTTATTACGCTTAACAAAACACTAAATTCCGAATGATATGAAAACATTTTACAGCATTGTGCACTGAGTGTAGTAGAGAAAGCATACAATGATAAAGCAGCATTTGTGATGCAATGGTTTGTGGACAGTAACATTCCGGAAATGGACTCCCTTCCCCGAGTCGCGACCTGAATCCAGTGGAACACATTTTGAATCAATTAGAATGTCGACGTCACTCCAGACCATAGCGTCTAACATCACCCCCTCTGTTTTGGGCCCTTGATTAAAAATGGGCTCCGTTCCTCCACAGACATTCAGACACCTTATTCAAATCGTTTCCAGCAGAGTTAAAGCCGTAATAAAGGCGAAGGGAGGAAACATCCGATATTAATGTTCACTAATAGGTATCCGGATTTTTTTGTCACATCGCAAACACACTCAAGTCTAAACAAAAATCAGGATCGCTTACGAAATATAACAATTAGCACTGAAAGCACATTTATTACGAACAGCAGCGCATTCCCAGACCAGAACTCGACTCCTGGAAGAATAGTGCTGCTATTTATACAAACATCATATGTACAAGGTATTTCGAGAACCTTCGGAAAGTAATAAATACGAAATAACAAAGATGGTAAGGTGTGAGCTAACGACCCGTAGGGCGCCAGCCGGTGACACTGACCACTACACGGCATTATATGCACCACAGGTAGTGACGCTGGTAAATGTGTAATTTTCGTATAACCTTGTCGGAGGTCTTCCACCCGTACGGAAAGATGGCGGTTCGGGCAATTTAAATTTATTTTTACCTTGGTTTGCCAACATCGATTAAATATAATATCGGCATGCTTCTTTTAGCATGATTAGCTGCATCAAACCAGTCTCAGGACTGAAGACCACAACAACAACATGCTTCTTTTAAAAAGAACATGGCTTGTCCAGTCTGAGTTCGCTCTGGTTCTAACCTTTGTCTCGCTTGCTTCTTTTACTATATCGGCAACAGGTGCAAATTTTGTTGTGGTCTCCATTCCGAAGACAAGTTTGATACAGCTCTCCATGTTATGTAAGCCTCTTCATGTCTACATAACTACTGCAATCTTCATCTACGAGGGTTACTCGGAAAGTAAGGAACGATCGGTCGCGAAATGGAAACCACAGTGAAAATCCGGTGAAGTGTTGCACAGGTGTGTTGTGCAGTGTCTCTAGTATGCCCGTCGATCGCGTTACGTCGTTCTTTTTAGTTCTGAGCACACAGGGATCACATAAAGATACCTAGAACAATAGTGTCTCCCGCCAAGTACGAGGGCCTGGAGAGAAATTTCGCCTGAAGCTATGCAGCCAACATTACATAACAGTCGTGCGTTTTCTTCTTCAAGACTATTCTCAGCCGCATTCTGCAACGGCAATGAAGATGCTCCTGCATCGTTTTCAATTGGCTATGTTTCATTACCCACAATACAGCCCGTAATTGTCTCACTCTGAGTTTCATCTCTGCTCGCATGAACCGCTGGCTGTGTAGACAACATTTTGGCACAGACAACGAGCTGATGGCCAGCGGAGAGAATTGGCGGAAAGCACTGGCGGCTGCCTCCTATAACGTGGAAAGTTGGTACAAAGCTACGACAAATTTCCAATTCAGATCGGCGACTATGGAGATAAGGAGCTGGAAGTTGTAGCTAACTGTTGCAAATAAAACAGTTTTGATTCTCACTATAGTTTCCATTTCGCGACCTATCGTTCCTTACTTTCCGAATAGCCCTCGTATTTCAGCCTGCTTGGTTTCCCTCTACCAATACTTCCATTCGGTATCAGATTGACGGTTCCTTGATGCCTAAGTATCTATCTTATGCACCGATCCCTTCTTTTATTCATATTGAGTCATAATATCTGTTCTCCACAGATCGATTCAGTACCTCCTCATTTGTTATTCGTTCTACCCACCTAATTTTCAACACTCTTCTATAGCACGACATATCGAAAGCTTCTATTCTCATCTTGTCTGAACTGTTTATCGTCGAAGTTTCACTCCAGACAAATTTCCTCATAAAAGACTTCCTGACCCAAAAATTTGTAATCGTTGTTAAGAAATTTTTCTTTTACAGAAACGCTTTTCTTGCTGCTGGGAATTTGCAGTTTATATCCTCACTTCTTCGGCCATCGTCAATTACTGTACTAACCGATATAGCATAACTCATTGACTACTTTTAGTGTATTATTTCCTGATCTAATTCCCTGAGCATTATCTGATTTAATTCGACTACTTTTAGTTACTCTTGTTTTAGTTTCGTTGAACCTCCTTTCAAGGTATTACCCATTACGATAAACTGATCTTTCAAGTCATTGGCCGGCTCTGACAGAATTGCAATGCCAACAGAAAATCTCGAAGTTTTTACTTCTTCTCACTGAACCTTAATTACCTCTCCAAAAATTTTCTTTTTCCTTAGTGCTCGCTGATTGTACCGACGAATAACATCGGGGACGGTCTACACCCCTGTTTCAGTTCGTTCCCAACTACTACTTCATTTTCATTTCCTGCGACTCTTTATAACTGTAATTTGGCTTTATGAAGAACTGGTGGACACAGTCACAGGTTCGAATCCTGCCTCGGACATGGATGTGTGTGATGTCCTTAGGTTAGTTAGGTTTAAGTAGTTCTAAGTTCTAGGGGACTGATGACCTCAGAAGTTGAGTCCCATAGTGCTCAGAGCCATTTGAACAGCCCTGTGGCCTCTTTCCTTATGATGTGTTATAATTCTTTGTTTAAGTGTAGATGACTGTGCTAGCCGAATATGTAGTATTACGTTTGTGCTGTATAATGATGATGAAGAGAGAGGGAGAAACCCTTTGCCGCAACATAACCTACTACTACATAGCGCCAAAGGGGCCGCCGAGCATAACGTCTCCGTTCCAAGGACGGATCACTATCAACGGGACCACTTGCCCTCTCTTCAAGAGATGCTGAGGAGAAGTTTTGAACTTAATCCAAAGTCATTGGTGGGACGACTGGTGATCTGTAACGTTACATCACCACCTCTCTCCTCTTATTGCTGGGCAGATACTGGCAGAGAAAATTTATTCCACCGCCAGGATTGAAACTGACTATCTCAGAGTCGATCACCACCACAGGAACATGCGTTAATGACGTCTGCCTATTGTAGGAAAGGGCTTTAATTATCATTCTACAAGTTGACTGACGCCTCTGAAAATTGAATGTCCCCCGGTCTGAAGCACGTGAGTTTCCCATCACCTTTGGCCTCTGTTGTTATTGACAACAACTCTCTCCCTGGATCGTATAGTCGAGAGATCCGAGTTCTCCACCCGTCTCGTTTCTGCAAGAAACTTCAGTGAAAGGCTTCCATCTCCAGGTGAAAATTCAGAATTCCTCTGTTAATTACCTCCCCCACCCTTCCAGAAAAAAAGAACATACTCCTATTTCAAAAACAGATGGCGAAGACGATGTTGACTGTGTTTCACGATAACAGTGACTACGCTTAGATAAAATTGTGCTTTCAAGTAGAGCAGCAGGTAAGGAATTCCATCAGCAAGTGTTAAAACGGTTCTTAACTCGAATACAACGAGTTCCCTACATCATTCCCTTTGTTTGTTGGTGTTGGACAACAGTGCACCAACAAGTTCGACAATAAATCGACAGTTCTTCGCTGAGAAGCAAGTCTTTACGTTTCACCATCCACCTTATCCACCATATTTCTCACCCCCAGGATTTCTCTCCCCTAAACTCAAAATGCATTCAAAGGATTCCAGCTTCGATTCTGTTAAGGATTTCCAAAAATCATTGTGCCCACCTTACGAAAATACCGTAATCTAGTCTGATACTTCGTATTCTAAAATTATGAAGAATAATATTTGTTGTGTGTAATGATTTATTGTATCAGATTCCGGAACTGGTTTAAATTTTTCAGTAAAACTTAACCCAAAAATTTAACTCCTGGTAGTGAATGTGACTTTTCGCAACATATTTTCAGGTGCAACACCCTTCTTAGACATATCTATAATTTTAGAACGCATGTTGTGAATGAAAATCAAGGACTGCTAGCGAAATTTGAATGTATTTTTTTAAAGTTTCTATTAATGTTCATAAAGTATCCCCCCACTCGATGTAAGCACTACGGAAAATGTGTTGGTGCTACTAAGATTGTACTGATACATATTTTCAGGTTCTGCACCCTAGTTATATATCATTACCTATTTAAAATGTATGTTGTTAATAAAAGTTACACACACTTAACTGAACTTGCCTTTTTGTGATGGGCACAAAGTATCCCTCTAGGTATTGCGTATTATGGAAAATGCGATGTTATTGCAATGGTTAAAGATCCCTTTTGCGAAGTTTAATGAAATTTCAAATACGTGAACAGGCTTCAGTGTTCATAGAACTTGCATCTGACTAGAGTGGGAAGTTATCAACGTTTCTTAGAAATTTTTGTAGCGTCCTTAATCCATTTTTATTGCATCTTACACCTCTCGACACAAATGGCAAGATATATGAATTTGGTGAATGTTCTTTCGGACATATCTGAAAGAACAGATACCGTCGGTGACCATGCAGCTCTCTTAGAATGAAGTGATAATTAAATCAAGATCCAAAGCTGTCGACAGGCGTTGATGTACATCAACGGTGACAGTTGAAAATGTGTGCCTCGACCGGGACTCGAACCCGGGAGATCCTGCTTACATGGCAGACGCTCTATCCATCTGAGCCAGCGAGGGCACAGAGGATAGTCCGAAAGAACAGATACAATCTTCATATATAGTTAAGGCTAACCGTCCATTGACCTCCTTCTTTTGTGCTGGATGCACACGCATTGCCCGAACTCTTACGGGACTCGGAACGATTGTCTGCCGCGATTAATGAGTGTAATGGACAGGGGCACTACTAATGTAGTGTGTGGACATTAAGTTGGGAATGTGTGTCTCATGGGGAGCGTGCAAGGGATAAGTCACTGCACTCGCACTATCCTCTGTGCCCTCGGTGGCCCAGATGGATGCCGGCACGGTAACTCAGTGCGTTCAGTCAGAGGGTTAGCTGCCCTCTGTAATAAAAAAACTGAGTTAATGGAACAGCGACGAACTGAAATGGGTGTCTTGCGACGTCCGCCCCGAGCAGATACAACGAACGAAAACGAACAAAACGAGATTTAAAAAAAAAAGATGGATAGAGCGTCTGCCATGTAAGCAGGAGATCCCGGGTTCGAGTCCTGGTCGGGGCACACATTTTCAACTGCCCCGTTGATGTATATCAACGCCTGTCGACAGCTTAGTGTCTTGATTTAATAATCATTTCAAATGGCACGATGTCCTCTTCAACAGAGCAGTAACTGCTATGCGGAGAGAGCATTAACTTAAGTATTTTGTTTTGTTGGTTGCCATGTGAGCTGCTCTTCATCTATTAACGGAAGCGAGCTCTTTCCACTTCACACCGGAATAACGAACAATAGCTGATGTGCTATACGTTGTTAATAGCCCGGAATCAACTTCATTTGAAGTTAATGTCCTCGCTGGATAGCATTGACCATCCTGCTTTTACCTTAGCTACTAGCAGTCGATAACAGTATCTGTGCGGAAGGAAAATTGTTGTGGGGACGAATTGGCGCAAGTAGACTGGTCAGCAGGTTCGTTGTCGTTATGTCAGTGTGTCCTGTTATTCTCGATTTATGGAGATCTTTCAATGTAGTAAGATACCTTAGGATGTTCTGCGCTATATGGTTTGCGGTATTCACGAAGCTGCCTCAATAAGGGACAACAGAACGCTCATAGAATAGGTGCATATCAAGGCTCTGTTGACTTGTAGCTCTGTTGCATTTGGTAAGGTCCGTAACACAGTGAATAATTCAACTATTAGCACGATCGTTTCTACGGATAACAAGAAGGATCGGTCATGGCGAGCTGCCTCGTCATAGGAGGCAGCTCCCGCTAAGATGATTGATATATTCGAACCATCTGTAAGTGTGCAAGGTTGTGGATAGTTAAAGTTCCAGTTTCAAAGCGCTGTAGAAAGAGAACCATTGTTTAGAATGACGTCAGGTCACTATTGGAAGACACAGAGGGAAACACCGTGGAATAAAAAAATTAACGAAAATTGTACCAATAGATGGCGCTGTAAGCGTCTTAACGTAAATACGGTCGGGTGCAAATGAAAGATGAATCGCAATACGACAGCTACGATTCGAGTTGCACGTTTCACCATCCGCACTGTTCAGTGTGCATGACTGCACAGGTTCGACAGTGAACAGCTGTGGCACTGTTAGGTAGGTAAGCTCACCCACCATGGCAAGGTCGTATCCCATCGGACGAAAAAAGCCGATTTTTAATTGTCCTGAAACTAAAAATCACCGAGCGAGGTGGCGTAGTGGTTAAACACTGGACTCGCATTCGGGAGGACGACGGTTCAATCCCGCGTCCGGCCATCCTGATGTAGGTTTTCCGTGATTTCCCTAAATCGCTCCAGGCAAATGCCGGGATGGTTCCTTTGAAAGGGCACGGCCGACTTCCTTCCCAGTCTTTCCCTAATCCGATGAGACCGATGACCTCGCTGTCTGGTCTCCTTGCCAAACAACCCAACCCAACTAAAAATCACATTAGAAGCAAAATGGCACAGATTTTTAATTGTCCTGGGGCCAAAAACTGCATAAAAAGCAACAATGAAATTGGTTGCTAATTGTCCTTGGGGAAAAAACAGCATAAAAGCCAAAATGACATTGGTTTCTAGTTGTCGTGAGATTGGCTATAGAACATGTTCAATGTACTATCCACCGTTTTCTGCAACAAGTTGACATCGTGAATCAGTATGTTCCACAACAGTTCTGAGCGTCTGAGGGTCACGTTGAAAATGTGTTCCACAATGCGTGGCTTCCATTCAGCTTCCTTCGTGATTGGACGTTCGTGACAGGACCACTGAACATAACATATTTTCCAATAACCCCCTGCCAGAAGTCACACGGATTAAGATCAGGTGATGTGGATGGCTAGGCTGTACGGAAATGACAGTTGATTATTCTAGAATTTCTGAAACGCCTCTGCAGTAGCCGCTTTACTGGCTGTGTGTTGTGCGCCATGATTTCACCTACACATCCAAGCTGTTTACGACTTCGAATGACGTTGGTACACAAAGAACTTTCATAGCGTTTTCAAGTGACGTTATAGGCAACAGGACCTGCAGGACTCATCTCCTCGAAAAAATACGGTGATACGATAAACAACGCCGTTGCTGTGCTCATGTTTGCAGTCCTGGGTATTGACATGACCTTGGATATGAAAATGGCCTTAGTTTGTCCACATAATGTTCCGTGGTCTTTCATTGCCCGCTTCCATGCGAGCAAGGAATTTCAGAGCGAACGTTTGCCTTGCTGGCTGGTCAGCAGGAAGCAACTTCTGAACGTAGGTGATTTTGTACGGGAAGCAATGCAGGCTGTTTCGTAGAAATGTACAACGTTCGGTATTCCCCTTGCACTGCATGTTTGCCCACCATCGCTCCACCCCGCCTGAAATTCTGTGGCCACATCTTCGACAGAAGTCGGATCAACTGCTTTCCTTTCTCTACGTTACCGCGCTTCAAAAGAACCTGTCTTTTCGAATTTGCTAATCATTTTCTCCAGACCCTAGGCAGACATCGTACCAGTGTCTTTTTTCATACCCTTGAATGTCCAAACCATCTGGAGAGCTGCTGGCACACAGTCATTTTTCTTGTAAAGGAGTTTTACCAGCAGCGCACGATTCTTCATGGAGACAGTCATCCTGGGCGTCTTGGACGCAAACTAAGCCACAGCCGTGTGCGGCGCGTCTCTTGGTGTGCATATTCTGACGCTTACAGCGCCATCTATTGGTCAAATTTTTGTTAATTTTGTTTCTTCCGTCACGTTTTCCCCTTGTGTTAATAATATGCTGTTGAAATCTGATGATGTCATTCTAAACAACGGTTGTCTTTCTACAGCGTTTTGAAATTGGAACTTTAATTATGGATTCCCTTTCAAAAGGAATGTAGTTTAGATAGGGTGAGTCACTCAAAGATTCAGTCGCTTTAATCACTTGGTATAGTATAGTGTGTGTATCATATTTAACAGAGAAAGCTGATAAGGGTGAAATAATACGACAACAGAAGCAAAAATGTTTGTGTAAACATGGGTCTGCTAACGTCCAAGATTGCGAGATAATTCCGAACGTGTGCTTACAAGCAGCCACAGTGTGGAAGATTATCCCAGGTATTATAAATATAGTTGCTATTAAAATCAGTCTTGATCACAAATGGTCATCTTCAGATCAAAATTCTGTATGAGCAGGAGCCTCCTTCTGGTAAATCAGCAGTGATTTACCACCAGAAGTAGGCTCCTGCTCATACAGCATTTTGGTCTGCAGATGACGACAGGCGTGGTCGAAACCGGTTACCAGAATAAATAAATTTGTGATC
This sequence comes from Schistocerca serialis cubense, assembly GCF_023864345.2. NCBI lineage: Eukaryota > Metazoa > Arthropoda > Insecta > Orthoptera > Acrididae > Schistocerca > Schistocerca serialis. Next base: position 896,173,970 of record NC_064641.1, read on the forward strand.
AAAACTGATTTTAATAGTAACTATTAGTAATAACATTGATCACTGTCTGCTCCCACGATGTATTCAAAAGTAAATATTATAAATATATTTGAAATGTGAACTTCACGATTAAGTTCCCATCCAATTGGACTCAAATATGTTATCGCACTATATGCAGCTACGACTTTAAGGATGGCCAGTTTCACGATAAGCTTCACGATAGACTGTTTCGCATTCGGTTGCGCGCTATTACATTCCATCAGTTCTCATCACCCCGTTACACCAATGTGATTCTACATACTCTTAAAGAGTGGATAGCTAACTAAACGTTGTGCACAGTTTTTAACTCCCAAGGAGTTCTTCTTCTGTCTTGATGGTGCGAACCTTTTTGATCACCGTGGTGCGCCACTTTTCATTCGGTGTTCATGGTGCAAGTGAATGGTTTCTTTTGAACAGTGTTTGAATGTCGACGATGTCCATTTTGTGAAGTGTCATGCATACATCCTGCAGAAGGCTGATCTCTGCACCTCCCGGACACTCATTTTCTGTCGCCCTCCTGATGCACATGGTGAGTCATTAGCAGCTAATACACT